>NW_015971649.1:480987-784931 GCF_000836435.1 Fonsecaea multimorphosa CBS 102226 | reverse complement strand
AAGATCGTTTTCATCGATGACTCGCTGATAGGAATGACGAGGATACTTCTTAACATGACGGATTATACGTCTCTTCGCAGTATTAGATAGTTTTTCAGGTCTGCTAGGGCGTTGGTGGCTCTAGGACTTAAGATGATTGAGAATATACTGTATGGAACTGCGAGGTATTTGAACGATCTCGGCGATTTCCCGCTGGGATTTCCCAGCTAAATGAAGCCTATGAATCGTGCCACGTACAAATTCAGAATATTCATTACTTTTTGTCATTATAACGGCAATTACAGAGTGATTAAGCGAGCGTGGTTGAAGCAATTTACAAAACGAGTGGTTGGTGGTTGGAAATCAAGTGGATGGAAAATTGGTGGGGTGGACGGATATTTTTGCTAGGGTGCTGTACAACTGCTCGGAGCTCAGGTGCGACCAACCATGGACGTGCCGCTTTCATAACGACTTGCCCTCCCTCTCACCTTCGCACTCACCCCTTAGTATCGTGAAGTCCCTTTTTGAGGTGTGACTATGCAGTTACAGTATGAGCCTCGGTTTAGGGCTTTCTGAGGCGCGTCCAGAGTATCGGGTAGGTACACGCGGCACTTCTTATAAATGTACAACGGCCGGCTAGACGTCGACGTCGCCCTTCGTCTCTTGTGCCGGTCTTGCGGGGATTCCGCTCATTGCCCGGCCGGAAATTGGGCCCTTACTAGCAACCGGGGGCCCCCATGGTCCTCAAATCGACAGCGGTTACTCTCAGACCGATTCTTGCGCAAGCAGCTGGGGGTCGATGATTTCAGCCGTAGTGTCTGCATTGCCTACTAAGCTCCTGCGCTTTTCCTGGGATTCGCTCATCCTCGATGAACGTTGCGAATGCCGTCGGCGCCAGAGTCGTGCGAAAGTCAGAGCTTTCAGAATCAGAATCCTCCAAGACAAGAAACTCCTCGAGGTAATCTATTCGTTGA
Source organism: Fonsecaea multimorphosa CBS 102226 (assembly GCF_000836435.1). Taxonomy (NCBI): domain Eukaryota; kingdom Fungi; phylum Ascomycota; class Eurotiomycetes; order Chaetothyriales; family Herpotrichiellaceae; genus Fonsecaea; species Fonsecaea multimorphosa. The sequence continues at coordinate 783,978 of NW_015971649.1, read as the reverse complement.
TTGTCAAGTAATCTTTCGAGGTTGATATCCATCTCATCTCTTGGGGAAGTCGGAATTTGCTTACAGCTGGGAAACTCTTGGATTAGAGACATTTGCTTCCATGACCTATTGTCAAGCGTAGCTAAGCATTCAAGGATAAAGATATCTCTCATATCCGATGCGGCCCAGCGTTACCACTGGAGCTCCTATAGGGAACTAGGACTAGCCAACTCTTACATTATCTCTAGCATAAGGCTAAAACTCGTAGTCCAATTGTGAGACACAGGTGATCGCTCACTCGGCTCTCGCGACCCAAGGTGAACTGGGGGTGAGCAGAAGGCGGCGTCACCTCCGTTCGCGTCTGAGTTGAGGCGCGAGCAGATGTTCCTCGCCCTGACGGTGATAGCGGCAAAGGATTTTGCTCGGAGCTCGAGTGCGACTCCGCCTTCATCTCGTTCACCTTTACTTACCCTTCGTCCTGAACATATTCCACCGTATGCAGCGCCGGCCAGGACCCAAAGTTGGCGGCGTGTCGCCCGCTCTCTCTTCGATGCCTGTTCGACTTTGAACTACTTTCGCGTCCCCCTCTCTTGTTCGGACAGAGACTCTCCATCCCTGCCAATGGAGTACAAAGCCCCCTGCCAGCCCTTCCGGGCTACCGGCTTTCCTCCTCGTACCTAGGCGCTCTTTGGCCCCCGACATCAGCCCACAATTTAAATCGCCGCATGAGTCAGCAACCATCTTTGGCATGGCCACTTGCACTGGCCTCTCCCAGAAATAGCGACGGTAGCCTCGATTTGGTTAGATGATTGGCAGACAGCACAAACTTGAACTGAAGCGCTCACGATAGCATCTAAACATCTCTCCCAATCGATCAATGGTACTTTGGTTCTGACCACTCGTTCATTCGGGACCCTACACTGGACCGAAAAATTTACCACAGCTCTTGACTCCTGAGATGGTTTATTGTGGGAGACCATCCAAGGCTTGCGCGCTGTGTCGAACGAAGAGAATAACCGTAAAGACCTCCGCTTCCCACCCCTTGGCCGTGACTGCTGATCTCATGCCAGTGCGATCAACTCAGACCCTGGTGCACGCAGTGTCGAAACGCTGCCAGGGTTTGCCCTGGTTATCGAAACGAACTAGATCTCGTTTTCCGTAACGAGAACGAAAGGATCAAGGAAAAGTACAAAGTGAAAAGGGAAAGCATAGGTCCTGGCGAACCGGCAACCGCCGGTCGAGCCAGATCTACTCCGGCATTATCTACCTCGAACTCAGACTACCTGAAACAGCCACTCCGCGACCTTGCAACCCAGTTCTTTCTCGCGAAATACGTGCGCGGGGGAAATTTTGATTGGCTTCCCGTTTTGTACACAACGAGCCAGAGCTCACCGGTTCTGGTTCCAATGTGTCAAGCCGTGTCCCTGGCCAGTCTATCCAATGACATGCAACGACCCGACATCATGGTCGATGCTAGGCACCACTACTCAATCGCCATTAAGCACATCAACCTAGCATTACAATCCAAGGAACGTCTTCTCCACGATGATACCCTGGCCGCCATTCTGCTCCTGGCTCAGTTTGAAACCTTTTCCGCCGACAAAAGCACCCAGTCGAATTCCTGGGGAAGCCATATACACGGAGCCTTGACATTGCTTGGGCTTCGCCCCCGGCAACAGTTTGAAAGCCCAGTAGGCATGAAGCTCTTCCGGCATATCAGCAGCAGCATATACGTCGATGCCATACAACACAGACGCCGATTACCTCCTCAATTCCTCGATCTGCGCGCAGTGGCTGCCCCCTTCCAACCGCGTAGTGATCCTCTTGTCCGCTTGGCCGAGATCATGAATGACTTCATTGACCTGCGGGCTACGATAGCCGAGCGTGGAGGCACAACTTCGGCTTCAGCGAATGCATGGAGCTGGATCGAGCGCGCTCAGGCTATTGAGCAGCAGGAGTGTGCCTTCTTGGCAGATCTACCACCTACTTGGCGGTTCAAAGTCGTGACTCGCGGGGCACCAAAAACTTGTTTCAGCGACGAACATCATTCCAGCTACAATAACGTCGACCACATCTATCACGGCACGTATCACCTTTATGGAGATCCTCGTATTTTGCAGGCTTGGAATATTGTTCGTATGACTCGCTTGGTTTTGAACGAGATCGTATACAAGTGTATCTGCGCAATGAAAGGTCTGAGCCGCAGGAGCAATCCGGTCTCAAGCTGGGATAGTAGACCATTCTTCGACTGGGCAGGGCTTGAACTAGAGTCAGCCAACGTCGTCAATGAGCTCGCTTCCGACATTTGCTATAGCGTGCCCCAGTTTGTGCAAATGCCGCCTTCTGGGTCAGCTGCAACTTCTTCTCAATACTCTCCCGTCAGCACAAATTCGGACAACACAACGAGTCTTGCAGCCTGCTACTTCCTTATCTGGCCGCTTTACGTTGCAGCAAGCTCACCGGTCGTCTCCGCCTCTACTGACGACGTGAGGCGTTACGCAATCGACCGTCTTCGGTACATGGAGGCGCGGATGAAGATCCCACAAGCGGGAATAGTCGCACAAAAGCTCGAGCAGGGAGATCTGCGTGAAGATTGGTAAGTATAGTCATCCCTAGTCCTATTTCCTACACAGGGAGATGTATCAAACACCAACGCCGCGCCCTGTTGTCCTCCTTGACCCAATCTTCCCTTGCCAGCTACCGATGAATAGGGGAGTGTGTGCCACAGGTGCAAATCTCAAGTTAACTGTCACCGCAGGATTCCATCGTGTAGTCAGGTCTGATACCTTGTAGGATTGGCACTTGGAAATTATGTTTCACTGTAACTGCAGTGTTCAAGAAAGGGTCACCTCACAATCACACTACGAAAATCCGACATACGCTGCGGACACGGAGAAATAAATACCACCTTATCCAATAAATGTTCTTCGAAGCACATTCCCGAGTCAGCTTCTTAGCAGGATTCGTAGTCCACCACCCGGACTGAGTATCTGCTAACTCAGTGTGCGACCACTGACCCCGTCTTTGGCCTCCTATTACCATACGGGAAAAGGTGGGATTCGGTCCACGGCCATTGTCGCAATGAAGCCAGCAACAGTCGTCTTTGCCACAGTTGACCTGCATGGGGATGTCAGCACTATTTACGATGTTGAGGCTACCATGTGCAATGGAGCTCCCCGGATCAGAGAAGGACCGTCGTCTGGCATGCCTGGTTTGATAATTCCTGAGTAATGGTGCCTGGTTAGAACTAGGGTCTAAGCTGTCAGACTGGAGGCTCTGCCCGTCCTTTTGTAAATTGGGGCAACAGCGTCGACGAAATGGTAAAAAGGGAAGCAAAGCCCGTCTCACGGTGATGAAACTGTAGGAAATACTAAGGTCCAGCGCTGAAGGGTCCAGCGGAAAACAGAAACCATTCAGCCGCTGAATGGTGGCCTAAACAACGGCCCACAAAGCCTAGCCCGTGACCCACATGGTGCCGAGCTGCATACCTCATTCGGTATCAGATTAATACCCATCTCAACTCCCTTATTCGTGGTTTAGCCCTTTTCTGTGGGCCCCACATCCGATTCGAATTGTTTGAAGCTGTATAGACTCAGATCGTTGCCACGGCTTGGTCGGTCGAAATTTGATCCATGTAGATCTGATCCCAAATATCGTAACATATGTGCCATTACACGGGCTGCACTCTCCTCAGCCCACGATAAGTTGTGAGACTGGTGGGCTGCGCCAGAAAATGGTCCCAATTTCCCACCCAGAAAGCGTCGGCACGGCAAACGAGATCAGTTTATCTCCTGGAAATAGTAGAAACCGCGAGGCTGCTTACAGGAACTGCGCCGTTCTGGAAGACACTGCCCTGCACAGCAAGGAGTAGTGGGGGCCCGACGTTTGCAGATCGTCTCAAAGAACGAAAGAAGGTGCCGAGTGTTTCTTCCTCTAGCAAGGAGCATCTTCAGAAGTAACATATATAACGCGTCGACCTTCTGCCAAGGGAAGCAGGAAACAGAAATACAAAACAAAGTATACGCATCAACCCATAATAATTTGATTGACACATCATCGCAATTTCAGCAATAATATGCATATCGATTCACGCGGATGGCTCTCCGTGGCCGAAATAGTCATCTTCTCACCTTGCATTCTTGTCTCCTTCATCCTCTGCAGTCGACATGGATTCGGACGCAGTTCAGGATGGTTTTACACCTTGCTTCTTTGCGTCGTGCGCGTGGTTGGAGCTGGATGCCAACTGTATACGTACCATGAGCACTCAGCGGGGCTGTTGAAGACAACAATCATCCTCGACACTGTCGGTCTCTCACCACTCCTTCTGGCTGCCCTGGGTCTCCTGTCAAGACTTGTGGATTCCATCAACCGCAGTGGCAGAGGCTTGCTGGGCGTCCGCCATTTTAGACTGCTTCAGACCGTCATTGGCGTTGCTATGATCTTGTCCATCATCGGCGGCGTTAGTGCCAAGAGTGACGGAGCCAGCATCAAACCCCCAACCATGTCGAAGGTGGGCGCACTACTGTTCATCCCTGGGTTCATCGGCATTCTCTTCTTCTGTGCCAGAGCTTGCACAAACACCTCCTATGCTGAAACGGGAGAACGGCGCCTGGGCTTGGCCGTCGCCATAGCCCTGCCGTTCATCCTGGTCCGGCTGGCCTACACCGAGCTGACGACATTTCTGCACAACAAGGACTTCAACTCCGTAGACGGGAAGCTACTTTTCACCGTCATCTTGTCTGTGCTTCCTGAGCTTGTTGTGGTCCTCAACTTCCTGGTCGTTGGCTTCACTATTCCGATACTGGGGGCAGACCTGCAAGGACCCATCCTTGGTCGCGGGCGAAAAGAGTCAAACAGACGAGGAGCAACAGCGGAGGAGCAGCATTCCCTCTACCAATATCAATATCTCGCTCACGCCGAAAATCCTAACCCATCTGGGCGTTACTGAAATGCCAAAGTAGGACACACCGTTACCTGCCTTGGCAACGACCGCCGAAACCATATCACTCACCAACCGAGGTCGAGAAAGAAAAGGGACATAGTGAGGCAAAAAAGAGACTGAACTGCCTACGACCGAGTGTGCCGCGGTATCTTGCCCTCAAAACAGCCGCCGCATGCTGCAATCATTAGAACTTGGTGGTTAGGCCAGTCCCTTGAGCTCATCAGAATATGAGATTAGTCTGGAAACACTTTGACAGGTTGCATCTGCAGGGTATATGAGAGGCCATTACAAGGCGTTGCGGCGTTATTCTTTCTAGTTTACTCGAGGTCTGGATTGTGCACAATCAGGGATTCCCCACTATCTCCAACTACTTACAAATTGAAGTTCCTCCATAGCACTTTTCCAGCATGTTACAGTGCTTCTCCTACATTGCTGTCTTTTTGCGCAACGCATTCAGAACCAATGCCACCTTAACAGCCTGGGTATCCAGCACCGACCCCATTTTGTCTCTGAGCATCTTGAACTGGCAATTATGACAAAATATGAACCACGAATTTCCCAGTACCCTTTCCGTCAAATATCTCCTGGCATCCCTGTCGGACTCCTTCGATATCTGAGAATTTCACTGTCCGTCCCACCACCGGCCGAATTTTGCCATCCTGGACCCAGGAAGCAATCTGCTGAAGTTGCGTGCCGTCAGGAGACATTATGTAGTAGCTGTAGCTGACGCCAGCCAGAGCAGCTCCTAGGCGGTAGTACCGATCTACCCAGTTCAGCGCCATGCGGAGAGCAAATGGGATGCCCGACACGGCGCTCGCCTGCTCCTCACCAGAGGGTACCATACTGATGCTGATAATGACTCCGCCTCTCTTCATGACTGTGAGGCACTACAGAGACTGGCCCGTTGTGTCAAACATGTAATCCAAAGCGCGACTTCTGGGATACTGGAAGCTTCAATGAAGTTCAGATTCATGGGCTTTTGGCCAGGTGTGAATCCCTCGTGACAACGTACTCTGCGACTGTGCCGCGATGGGCCTGGCCGACTCTTATGTAAACCTCTTCACCGATCTGGGGCATATGACACCCTCCCCTTTGGCCACGATGATACCCGCAGCATCAAGACCAATTTGGTATGGAAACTGCACAAATAGTGCGTTAGCTTGGGTACTGCCGGACAAATTCGCAAGCCAAGGGTTTTAGATGTGTTTAGATTTGCAATGGCTCTTGAGTGCGGCATTTTGGTGAAGATAGGAACCTTCATTACCAAGAGTCGGAGAGGTAGGAACCCTTGCCGGCGTCATAGTGAAGCAGCTTCGGCGATGGAATACGGTCTCGTTGAGTGCTATGTTAGTCATGATCAGGCGTTCTGTACGCACCAAAGACGGTAAAGAGGGCCTAGGACAACAAGGCACTAGAGCCTGTTTCGGAAATACAGTAGGTCTAGTTATCTTTGCGGCTTTCAGGTGGGCCGACATCCGTTTCTTAGCTGGCGGATTCGGGGCAAACAGCTACACGACGGCGAGACTCCGCAAGGTGCGACAGGTATTGCGCCACACGGTGATATCCTCCCCCTTACACTGCGCTGACGAAGCGAGCTACGGAGAGACCGAAGCCATCGCTTCAGTCATTGTATCATGCCGGTGGCATTCGCAAGCTCTTCGTCTTGCCAAGACATGTTCGCCTTCGGTCTCTCACCTTTGCCCAACCTCTGCTGCACTTTTGGTGCTGGCGACTTCGGGATCCCGATTGCCGCACCTTCCCTTAAAAGAAACTCACGACCTCGTCACCGGAAGAAGTTTGAACCACGCTGCTGGTTACAGGAGCAAGAGCTGGACTTATATTGCCCCTGCGATTGCAACTGGATACATCTAAGACCACCCAGATTTGTTGTTGACGGATTGGTGAGGACCGCCCTTGCCGAAGCGACCCATTTTCTGTTCTGCTTTCTTCTTTGGTTTGCGAGGAGAATTGTCGAGCCTCTCTTCCCGAATCGTTGCCTTCGATTGCCTGCAATTTCCTTGGAAATAGAGGAAGAAAGAGTATGAGCACAGCAGGATACAGAACCAGACGGCAGATGAGTCTCAGTTCCCAACCTCAACCCATGGTGTTTACACGGTGGGCTGGATTTGTGCATGGCCGAAGGATCAGACGGCGGCGACGTCCATGCTAGACAAGTCCCACGCAAAGCTGCAGAAACCACTACATGATCAGAACACGTACATATCAAGATCCGTTGGGAAGCACAATATCAGCATTGTGTATCTGCCGAAAGGCCAGTACGCCACCATTCTAGCGGCCAAAACGACGACGTGGACGGCCGGCACCGTTCAGTCCATTCACGTCTGGCTAATGGTGGGCATGGAGACGGCAGTCCACCCAAGGTGGGGTGATACGACTTTGATTTAGCGTCTGACTGAAATACAAGCGCCCAGTTTTGCTGCGCTGATATACATACCCTGCAGTAGAACAATATATAAAATCGAAGCACACCGGTAGACCCCGAAGTGTGCTCTATGTCGATTTCCTTGTCTGCTCTTCTTGCTTGATCCGTCTCTCCACGACATCTAGGCCCACTAATTTCTTGATTTTGGAGTCCATCCACCCAATGGGGACGAAGGTTGCGACGAACCACAGTAAAGAAGCGCCGCCACCGCGCCAGACCTGATGAGGCGGTGAATGCTTCGACAAATCGCGCAGCACTCTTTTAGCCCAGGCATCTGCTTCCACAAAGTGACCCTCGGGGCCTTTGGCCATATATTCTTCAATTTTGTCCTTAGCCGCTGCATAGACGCTGTCATTTGGAACTGACGTATGCGACGTCAATGCCGATGTGTTTTCGAAGAACTTGGACCTCACAGCACCAGTCTTTAGATCAATCACTTTTATGCCAAAGGGTTGCAGCTCAAGGCGAAGCGTCTCGGTGAAGCTGGCTATCGCGGCTTTAGAGGCGTTATAAGGTCCTTGCCAGGGAAGACCGACGACTGAGTTGACGCTGGTGTTGTTGACAAGCATCTTCGAATTGGAATTGCGAATCAGTGGGAAAAATAGCTGGGATGTTCGTAAAACGGCCCAAACATTAAGCTCGAATTGCTTCTGGATCTCTGGAATCGAGGCGTCCAGCATGGGCATAGTGTACCCTGCTCCGGCGTTGTTGATTAAGATGTCCAGTGAACCACTTGTCATTGAGGAGACCTTTTCCACACATGCCTTGATGGATTCTTCCGACAAAACATCCAGCTGCAGTGTCTCAATCCCGAGCGCTGTCAGGGAGGCCATTTTGCGAGGGTCCCGGGCTGTTGCAAAGACGCGGTCACCGTTTTCATGGAATGCTTTTGCGAGCGCAGCGCCGAGGCCGCCGTCGGAGCAGCCAGTAATGAGCACGGTACGACCCATAGCTCCTATTCGCTAGTCACCAGGGCTGTATGCCGTCGAGATTCGTGTCGAACTTGGAGGAGGTGAAAGACTGCGCTTACTGTTGGGAATGGAGAACGAGTGTCAAAGCTTCGACTTGTCGAAATAATATATGTAGAACTCTTCATAAGTCCCCAGATAACGCTATATATATCAGCCAAGTGGAAGGGAGGCAACCAGCATGCGAGCCATTTCGTCCCTGAGAAGATCAATGGACCTTGAACACGTAAGGGGTTTAGGAATCGCCGCTGATCGCTTCATCGGCCCAAATATTGACAGAATGCCGCGCTGGTGACGCACTAGTTGGGTGTTACCTAATCATTCCTTATGCAATAAGCCTCGCCCTATAACTGTTTCGGCTCTGGTGCCGAGCTCCTCGCCTTGATCACTGCAAAGCTCAAACGCTGGATGCACCGCTAATCTTGTAAACACTAGGCTTACGGAGGAAAACTTGTAACAAACCATCTTCACCTGTGGTAATTCTCAAAATTACTCAGCTTGGTCAGAAGAGAAAGAGGTGGTCGGTCGACATATCGTTGTCTTGATGCAGCTTTTGTGCTAGCGGAGGAATGTGTGCTCCGCCGGGACATCAACGGGCGCCGTTCTCGACCAGCGGCAAACGTCCGCGGAAAACTGCATCTGCCGACCCCGAGGCTCACCTTCTTCTCCCTCGCCAATCTAACACTTTCGACTTCCATCATAGTTTGAACCGTCAACGCATTTGGTGTCTTTGCCCATACAAGTTGGCAGATGTGACACTGAAAGTGATGATGCAACAGGTATACATATTAATAAGTATCACCTAGCACTCCCGTGGGAGATGCACAGTTCCTCTCTAGCTCTGATATCTCGCAAGGCCGTGTAGATAATGACATCTGTCTCTCTGTTATGATGGCTAAGAGGGAGAAGAGCCACAAGAGGGCAACTGTGCCAAGGGCGTACCGTCACGTCATACCTTCCGCAACATCGTAGAACCAGTGCTGTGGGGTACCGGTCACATCTGCTGACAAGCGCAAGCCCTGAAGTCCCATGGTCCTATCTGGCAAATTCCAAGATTTTCGTTGACATCCGATTCCTCCTTGGAGATCCTGGTACACCCGCACCCACCGATATCAGGGGATCACCGAGGGAGCTTGCTGAAAGCGATATGCTCCACCCTGGGAGAAAGAAAGGAGTGGGATAAGGAACGAGAGTAGATCGTATGGCGGTTTGTCAAGGTCATTGGACCACTCCGCAGGAAGCATCTTGGGACGCCAAAACCGAGCGTTAGCGGAAGTGGAAATCTGGGCGACACTCGCAGCTTGGCCCGTCTTGACTTAGGCGGTGTCCCAAGATGATGACGAGGCTCCCGCCAGCAAGTCCAACAAGGGTGTCATAGTGCTCAATAGCTACTTCCAAATAGTCAAGTGAATGACAAAAGCAGTGTAACGTAGACAATAAAGTAAATAGCGTTAACGGTGAACTGCCACTCCTTACGCTCACTCGCATTCGGGAGGGGTTCGCCTGGCCTAGCATTAACCTTCTCACTACTGATCTATATCCCCATAGACTACAAGGAATACTCCAGCATAAGATTCGCCACGGAGCACGCTCGCGCAGCTAGCATCATCTTCTTGAGAGCTTCAGATAGGAGCAAGTCAAGCAGGAGCCACTCGCTGTTATGGCAGAAACAGAGGGAAACAAAGGAAAAGCGTGTCATACCGTTGATCTGTCCTATCTAAGCTCCTGGCAAGATATAAACAAGCCAGGTCAAGCCTATACCCAGTAAGGTAAGGTGTCTGCCAAGAAGCACCGTACCCAACAGGGTTAGGCTTATAAATGGCACTGCCATCCATTTCCTCAATATATACACAACGTAGATCTAAGGATAATGAAGACAGAAAAGGAGAAAAGGAAGAAAGAATAAAATAGATAGAGAATCTTTTAGTATTATTAGAGACAAGTCTAGGTTGGAATCTCTACTAAAATAATAATATACTAAGGAAGGAGTCTTAGCGCGAAGTCCTGTCTATCTATCCGCTTCCCTTACACCTCCGTCCACTTGCGCCCAACGCAGGCAGGAGGACGACTGAAGTGGCGCTCTGTAAGGGCGTGCTAAGGGAGAGTGGCTGCCGGTACCCCCGCCAAAGTGGTCGGTTCAAATTGCTGACTTGCTGACACTTCTCGAACCCTCTGCGGGTACCAAAGACATATAGGTAGAATCTTCTCAATAGATGCTCTGACGGCATCGCACGATTTCTCAATAGGTGGCGAACTAGGCTGGATGAAGTCTGCACACCTAGATACCATCCCCGCATGTCTCTTGTCTCTGTGAGCTCATCAAATGCCCGGTTTTCAGTGCCCGAAAACAAGGAATTAGGGCCATCTCTGATTGGTCAATAGACTCTTGCCTAGCTGCAGGGCAGATGCTATACTTATCTCGCAGCCGTGCTCGTCGTAAGGCTGGACCACGGAAATGTCTTGTGTACCTGCATTAGGCGTGGCGAAACTCACCGATTGGCCGTCTGCCAGTTCTGGTTTTGAGGCTGCTCCGGCAACAGAAATATGTACGTGAATGTATACTCTGCTGTCTGGGCATTTGTTTCCTAGGATGCCATGGTGACAGAGGACACGTATGATGGAAAGCCACGTAAATGGTAGGCGTCAGTCGCGTAGAGGGACTCTTCTATATCGCCTCATGGACTTGGGCAGAGTTTGCAGTTTGGTGGCATAATGAAGCCCGTATAGCTGTGGATGTCGACTAGGTGGGTGGTAAACAAGGCAAAGAAGCGTGATGGTCTGCTCCGGAAAGAGCCCAGAACGTTCGATTTGAGGGCTGCGATAGTTGTGGTTGTTTCTTCGGCGCACAAATATAACGGTTTGTGGGACAGATCGACCTGCAGCATCCCGTCCTGTCCGTCCTACTCTTGCATCTTGTTTCTCGAAATGCAAGACTAGCGGCCACGTTGCACAGGATCGAACGGAGAATTTGCTGCAAACGGGTTTGCTCGTGGAGAAACCTGGTTTACTGATGTGCAATTTTCAGGTCATGCTGGCCAAGGACGAGGGGTTGAGGGGTTGGAAGTCGGTTCCGAGACACTGCGAAGATCAATGAACCTGGGAAAGCGAATTTTCCTCGTTGAAGATCGACGAGGTGGGCGTGGCCTGCGTGACCTTCTCCCTTCATCTCGCACATGGCGAATCAGCGTAGAGATAACCCCGAGAAAATCATTTCGGTCAAGGTTGTATCCCCTTAAAAAGGGTGTTTGGGTATGATGAGCCCCTTTTATTCCACGCCCTTTTTCTTTTGTGTTATCGTCCAATCTCTAACAGCGGACTATGAGCCTATCGGTGAGCGGGGCCACCATGAGGCTTGATTGCAGCCATAAATTGACGCGTATCGGGAAGCGCGATTCAGGCAGATGAAGGTGGAGCAGCCGCCTCACACCGTCCGGCATGGCGTTATCATCGTTGGTCGGACTGTTACTGCGTCCTTGTACAATGAAGAGCGGTCGAGGAGAACCAAGCAGGGCGTCATCGTCTCGTAATCATATTTTGTCCCCCACGACCTGAACATGCCTAAGCTGGTTGAAGAGATGATTGACGCGTCGAGACTCGGGGCGCAGTGCGTGCAGGGGCGAGTGGAAGAGCTGAACGCACCAAGGCAGCTGAAGATCCGGGAATACGAGCACGGCATTCTGTCGATACCGATGATAGAGGGGTCCTTAGCCGGAGAGGCAAACGGTATCAGAGCCGTTTGTGAAGGTAATGCGACTCCTGGCTTTAGGTTTGTCTGTAGGTAATAATCATTAATTGTGTGAGACGAATGAAATAAACTGAGGATTGAGGAAAGGTGGACAGTGGACATGAGCGAACATGGATGAGGCTCCAAAGAAATGCAGTGACGGGGCGCGGGCTGCAGCGAAAATCCTAGTGGCCCCCAGTAAGAAGCCAGGGTTACCAGGGTAGTGGCTGTTAGTAGGCGGCGTGGCTAGGAAAGCTAGGCTCCTTTGCTGGTAGGCTCCTTATTTTCTTAGGGCATGCTCCTAGGCGCAGGTGTCTAAAATGTCATCTGCAGGTGCATGTGGTGCGCCCGTAACATGCTTTTAGCGGTGCCCGTCTCCCCCAGTTTTTGCGGAAGTCCAAAGTTGCCCTGTGCTCCCCTTTTGCCAGCCTGGCCCAGCGCCTGCCCTCCCTGCGCCTTTTGCCGTGTGCCTGCGATCCTGCGAACCTGCAAAATACTCACCACCTTTGTTCCTCGACCTTTCAATCCTCAATCAACTAATCTTGACACCTCTCGTTGATTATTTCCTCGCTATCTGGCTTGCACGAACCGCACTGGACTGCATACTTCGTGTAACAGACCGCTTCCATCTCCATTGTTTTGATCTCGCCCAATTCCGTTGTCAACACGGGGAATTCTTCTTTGTTTGCGGCCGGCAACAAACCACCAAAACCACTTCTCGGTTGCCCTTTGTCTTGACCACACCAACCACCAGACCCAGAAACCCTCGCTCAACTCAACCCATGTTAATGTCCTAATCAACTAGAACCCATTCAACCGTCAAAGTGGCAACGACTACCCTGACAGTTTCGCCAGTCATGGCAAACTCGTGCGTCTCCCTCCCTAATCCCAGTCTGCCCGTTCTGACCCCCCCCAGTTTCGCTACGGCATGGCGCTCCTTTTGGCATACCATGACCTCCAACGACCGCCATGCCTCCCACGACTCTCCTTACCGAACAGGTCAACATGTCCCCGTCGGACAGAGTCGACATGCTCCCCTGACTTCCGTCGCAACCAGTGCCATTGAGTCGCAGCAAGATCTCTCCCACACGTACCACGATGAATCCAAACGACCCTCAGTCTCCTCAACTCAATTGGTTCAGTCACCTGCCAGACCATACTCGCCGGGTATGCGCTCCATATCATCTCCTAAGCGTGCTGGAACAACCGAGGAAGTGGCCTCTCCTGGTGAGATTCAAATGCAGAGCTTTGCCGACGGTGCACCTCCTCCCCCGCCAGTGTCTCATTCCTGGAAGAAAATCGACCGCTGGGCTGAGAAGAACTATCCAGAGCTCTGGGATCAGCTGGGCGAAGGATGTACGCAGAATGACATTAATGAGCTGGAGCATGAGCTGAACATGTCGTTACCGCAAGACGTCCGCGAGTCCCTCGTCATTCATGACGGTCAAGAACGCGGTGGCAGACCAACTGGGATCATTTTTGGCTGCATGCTGCTCGACTGCGAAGAAATCGTCCAGGAATGGAAGAACTGGCAGACTGTCAATGAGGAGTATCTGAGCGGTGCCCGGAAGCCCTCCTACAGCTCCAAGGGTCTCAGCAACGGCGCTTCCTCGTCAAGTCAGGCCAATGGCAATCGCTTCTGGAGGCAAGAATTGCTGGACAGACAAGAGTCACAACCTCCAAATGCCATCCAGAAAGCTTATGCTCATCCCAGTTGGATTGCTTTAGCCCGAGATTGGGGCGGCAACAATATTGCCATCGATCTGGCGCCGGGCCCGATGGGTAAATGGGGCCAAGTTATTCTTTTTGGGAGAGACTATGATTGTAAATATGTCGTCGCGCGATCGTGGGCACACTTTTTGGCCACAGTGGCAGACGACTTGAGCACCGAGAAAGTCTTTGTCGAAGAGGAAACCGGCGAGCTGAAACTGAAAGAATTCAAGACAGAGTCTGTCGAACCTGCTTACATGGATATTTTGCGTTGGCGAGCAGATCAGAAATATGGACGGAGAGGACCGAAACGGAGATCCCAGCCCCCAGGATTGAACAACAATTCAGTGGCCCAGAACGGCCGGCACTCTCCCTACAACAGTCCAGTCGTGGGAGAAGATAGAGGTCGGTCGCCTCACCGTTTTTCGCGAGGAGCTACGGGTAGCCCCAGACATACAGTCAGCAGTCCCCTTGCACGGGTTCAAGAAGAAATTGCCCAACCGCAAGCCATCCGCCCAGGTGGAGATGTGGTCCGAGACTTTGCTGAAGCTGCAGAAGATTCTGTTAGCGAAGGCAAGAAACGAGCAGCCCCTGCGCCCATAGATTCCCAGGTGGCAACTACCAAGCAAGCTGGAGATAAACTCGTCGATGTCTCGACACCTGCGTCGTTGAAGAGCGCAGATTCGAAGGACTTCCCCGCTACTCGACTCGCCCGAGTCTTGACAGCCGGCAACAACGAACCCCAGGACGACAAACCGAAGGACCCGGAACCCGAAGTCAAGGGCTTGGGTGTTAACGGCATCGAGGGAGAAATGAAGACGGTGGCGATTTGATAACCCTATCTTGCATTTTCGTTTCTGATAACGGCCAAAGTCGGTATAAATGACCTCGAACATTGCCTGGATATGGCGTGCTGGGGCACATTGAGCATTGTATGCAAGCATCAACAAGAATTAGTTATCATGGAAGGCGCGCTTTTACTACACAGCCCTGGCGTCTTTGACTTTGTTGTCGAAAGCTATCCCTTTTTGGCAAACTCTCTGGGCTGGATCAGGTGAAGGGATATATGGCTTGTTGTATGGGTAGAGTTGGTATTCCAATTGGCGGCAACCGGTATTGTGTGCGGGCGAGTTAGCAGGAAGCTCGATGCCTCCTCCAGAGAGAACACGGCGCCGTGCGGCGACCATTAAACATACCATGTGGAAAAGAACAGGGCGAATATCCTGTCGTCTGGAAGGGCAAAGAGAGGAGCACGTTCCCCAAGAGAAGTGTACCGAGTACGTGGGAAGGACTGGAAACGGACAAGACTAGAAGGCAATCCAAACAGACTCCATTGCATTCCCTTTATCTATGGCTTCTCCTGCGTTTTCCCTGGACGCCAGATTCATTCTAAGACTCCAGGTCGCCGTCATCATTATCCAGCACAATACAAAAATTATTCCTCCCGCCTCCGGGGTTGATCTCCCTTTTGCGGAATACCGTGTCGCCGCCGCTCTCGAGCCAATTTTGTCTCGCACTGGAGCCATCGAAGCGCCAGAGGCTGTAGTGCAACTTGCGTGTGGTCTTTGTGTGCAGGTGTACATAGCCCAGCGAGTTGAGGATGGCGGCGAGTTGCTGCGGCGTGAGGTAGCGGCTGTTGTGCAGGCAGGGCGAGGGCAGGACGAGGAACAGGCATGGAAGAAGTTGGGGAGGGGTGTTGATGGGACTGGGTTCTCCCTGGTCGTCAGTTCTCCTATCACGGTGTGATCTAGAGTGTGATGGCGATTGTGGCGCAAAGAACAACGTCGTCCGCTTCAGCATCGCTCCCCGCTGCCTCGGGTCGGGCACGTAGTTCAACACCAGGCTGAGACTGAGCACGTCGTAGTACCCTTCGCTTCCTCTTTCTCCTTGTCCCGGCTTGCCTTTGCCGCCCTCGGGGGGTTCAACATCGCCGGATGGAAGTGGGAGGTGCATGAAATCCACCTCCTCGATCCCCTCCTCCGAGCTACGCAGATCGATCCGCCTCACGCGCGTGACGGCGGGGACGTTGAGGGCGTTCTGTGTGCTCAGCGCCCCGATCTCGAGGATTCTGATCGGGGTCCGGAGCACGCCTGGCGTTGACGCGGGTTTCATGGTCCCAGCAGTAGCTTGTTCATCACCACCACCATCATCATCATCATCGTGATCCTGGACGAGAGAACCACGCCGACGATGCATCGCAGCCTTGCGAGCCCCAATCTCCCCCTCCAACCATCTCACCAGCACGCGACTAGAATCGCCGCCGCGCTCGGCGCTCTGGCCCTTGCGACTGGCGAGCTGGTACGACTTCAACCCGCCCTGCGCGGCGATTTGGGCCTCGATCTCGCGGACCGCGTCGACGTCAGTCGTGGAGCGCGCGTGGGCGAGGCGCTTTTGCAGCAGGTGGTGCGTGTTGATCAGTGCGCGAGTGTGTTTTGACGAGAGCGATGACGACGATGGAGGAGCGGACGAGGACGGGGCTGATGGACCTGGACCTGGACCTGGACCTGTCTTTGCCGTCGCCTTCTTCGCCTTCGCCTGGGCCTTGGAGGAGCCAGCGACGATGAGAGGCGGACGCGTCGATTTCAGGGATCTTTTTGCCTTGTTGCGCCGTGGAGCCTTGCCCTTCTTCTTGACCTTGACCGAGGATGGCGGGGACGGGATTGCCATGATGCTGGATCAAGCATGATTTTTGATGCGTGTCGCCACAGCACAGGGGGGCCTCAAATGCACGGTGATATGGGAGGAGGGACCTCAGGGAAGTGATTTTCTCTCCTGTGTTTGGGCGGCTCTATTCGGCGCTCCCCATGGGCATGGCTGCCATTTTGAAAGTTCATGAACTTTTCAAGTTTGAAGAAGCGAAAGCTGTGGCGACCAATCACCTCTATAGTTATACGGAGGTAGCACCGTCATATTAGGAAGACTCTTGGATTCTCTAGAGGTCCGCCTACAGTATTTCTCCTGACAAGGCTCATAAAAATGAGTGAGTATCAGTAACATTTTCCAGCCATGACAAGTCTGCGAGCTATTATATTAAGAGGCTATCGATCCTTGTCGTAGTGTCTCTCTCCTTGAGCATTGCAAAGCCTGGTAGACTAAAGTCCCTTCCATGGATCGAGCAAAGCCTTGAACTTCCAGTATTCTAGTCATACACATTTTAAGTCATAAATCGTGATGATCCGTATCTGAATCTCAAGCCCAATCTCCACTCCATCCTCCGTCAAACCCGCTGCTTTTTGAACACATTTCCACCATGAACACCATTAGCCTCCCGCTGCCGTTTCCGCTCGATCTCTTCTTTCATGATCCTCTCCGCCTCGCTCATCGGTCTTTGCTGAGCAGAACCGGTTGATTTCTTTGTAGCACCCAATGGGTTCTTTTTGAAAGATGCAGCGAACACATTCTTCGGTTTGGTTGACGAGCCGCCAAAGGACATGGATATAGGCTGCTTTGCAGTTGCCTGCACTGCTTTCGGGTCGTCGGACGCAGGAGGTGAGGTTATTGGGGTTCTGGTGTCCTCTTTTTCCTTGTCAGATGATGATTCATCTTTCTCTGAGAGAGGAGGCGTCGGTGGTTTGGCCGTCTCGGGTGTGGGTTTCTTTGCTCCAAAGTTGAGCACAATTTTCTCTCCCTCCTTTCGCTTGATACCCTCGCCGCCTACAGCCTCCGAGTCGTCCTCCTGCTCCTCTTCATCTTCTACAGTGTCTGACAGTCCCTGCCGCTTTGCTTTTCGAATCTGTTCCTGAATCATTCGTTGTTCACGTTCTTCATCGCCACGGTCTTGTCTTTCCTTCTTTCGGATCGCCTCTTGCCGCCGCAGTGCCTCAGGACTATTGTCAATCCAACTAATTGTGAGCCCACTCGCGCCAGTGCGGCTTTCATTCTTCTCATCCTCGTCCACACGGCATATGCCTTCTCTGCCCAGGTACTTTGCAAACTCGGTCAAACTGCTCCATTTGGTCGAATTCATATGAATATGTTGTTTATTTGAAATATACTCTTGATAGAAGTGGTTGACGTTAACCCTTTTCTCGCCGTGTCCCGTACGCAGGAGTTGTATGAAATCTCGGAGGAACTGGTTAGAATAGTCGTTGATGGCCTTCCGAGGGTCTTCGCCGATCAGCTGCATTTGACGGACGTGGGATTCCGAGGCAACATGGCATTTGAAGCCGTTCTCGTCGCGCATTTGCCGTTGACATGCTTGACAGTACCACCGCAACCGTTGAAGCCCTTTCGACTTCATCTGGTTGGCGATGTACTTGGTTGATCCCACTTCTGCTCGAGGCATGGCTGCGGTGGTATACGACAGGTTAGAGACAATGGTTAAGAGGCGTAAACGAGTAGGTGGGCGTCGTATCGTCAAAAGGCCGTGGTAATGGCAAGGTTGTCGAGTAATGCTTGGACCGCGGTGGTAAAGTGCCAGTGAGTGGCGAGAAAGTGCCAAGCCAGCCTTGTCACGTGATTCAACTGCCCAGCCATTCTGCTGACTAATATCACGAGGCTGAGAACGACAGCACTCATATCCCGCCCATAAACAACACGCTAGATAGAAATGCCAACAATCCATACAGAAGGTCCTCCAATGTGTTTCGCGACGCTCAAAGACATTGTCCCTCGGCAAATGTCTATTAGAGAACCATACAAACTTGAAATCGCATGTGGTGACTGACAAATACAACTTGTCAAGAACCAATCACGGGTCAGTGACTGCGGCATTCGACAGAGTCCAGATTGCTTTATCGTCGTCTGTTGGCGTTAAAGTGCAACAAATATGCAAGAGCGTGGGCATTTGTACCGTCGATGCGCACATTGAGCGAATAGCATGGACGGAGACGAATATGGCGACATTTGGAGAAACGTTGACACAATCAAGTTCGCTTCACTGCTTCCAACATCTGATAAGAACTGCTGCTGGTAATGTATAGGTATATTCGGACTCAACGCCCACCTAATTCCTACCTACGGAACTCGAGCTTGTAACTTCGTCTCACACTGATAATACCTGAAGCAAGCCCTCAATATTGATATCAATCATGTCTGCTACCATCACTGATACCCAGTCTCCAGCAGCTGCCAATGGAGTCCAGGATCCCCAGCAGTATGACTACAGCCGTCTCAAGCCCTATGTGCACCCGCCGGTAACAAAGGCGGAGCTCCCCTGGGCTGAACTCGTCACCCTCGACCTCGAGGAGCTGAGCCGCCCGGGAGGCAAAGAGCGTCTGGCAAGCCAGTTGGAACACGCCGTCCACCACGTCGGCTTCTTCTACGTCAAGAACTTTGGCCTATCCCAGGAAGAAGTGGACCGGCAATTCACACTCGCCCAAAACTTCTTCGAGCTGCCGGTGGCAGAGAAGAAAAAGTACGAAGTCCGCTACGCCGAGGCCGACTACAACGGCTGGAGACGGCCCGGCCGGTCGCTGCAGGCCACTGCCAGGGACAACGTGGAGATGCTCAACTTTCCCAAATTCACAAAGGACTTTGTCGGGAAATACGACTATCCCGATCTGATCAAGGCACACATCGGTGAGATCGAGGCCTTTCAGCGCGCCCTCCATGCCAACGTGGTGCTTCCCTTGCTGCGTCTCTTCGCGGTCGTCCTGCAACTTCCCGACGAGGAATACTTGGTCAAACAGCACACGTACGACAAGAAGAGCGAGGACCATTTCCGATACATGCTCTACCACCCGCGCACCGAGGAACAGTGGGCGGCCAGCGACTACGGGAGACGCGGTGGCCACACCGACTTGGGGACCGTCACGCTCTTGTTCCGTCAGCCCGTGGCCGGTCTGCAGATCCTGGGTGAAGATGGGAATTGGACGTACGTGTCGGCGCAACCCGGCACAATCACCGTGAACCTGGCAGACACTATCTCGCATCTGACCGGCGGGTGGCTCAAGAGCTCGGTGCACCGCGTCGTCGCCCCTCCGGAAGACCAGCGCCAGTACAAACGCACAGGACTGCTGTACTTTGCCCGGCCGCACAACGACACAGTGCTGGTTCCCATCACCGACTCGCCCGTGTTGGAAAAGGCAGGTGTCCAACCCAGGTTCGACAAGCTGGTCACCATGGAGCAGTGGGTCAAGGCAAAACAGACACTGCAGCTGAATCCGGATATTGCGGCCAAGAAGTGGGCGGAACGCGGAGATGGGACTGTCGAGGTCCTCGCTGGGTTCCGGGACCAAAAGTACAAGTCATAGGCTCGTGCCCGGCTATCTCCCCAATAACAACTATGTTCACTTGTCGAGACACGAGTAAAGAATCGACAAGACGTAAGAAGCTGGATGGCTCTTGAGAATATCATCTGCGATTTAGACTAACTCATAAACTATAAGCTACAAACTCTATGCACAACTCTATCCCAAGTCAGATAACATGTCAAGAGATCAATATATCAATCCCCACTGCTGTACTGACATAACTCAAAACTCTCTAACAATGAGTAACGACTGTCCTGTAGAAGCGAATTGTCGTCGCCCCACAGAAACAGCACAT
Organism: Fonsecaea multimorphosa CBS 102226; assembly: GCF_000836435.1. Lineage (NCBI taxonomy): Eukaryota > Fungi > Ascomycota > Eurotiomycetes > Chaetothyriales > Herpotrichiellaceae > Fonsecaea > Fonsecaea multimorphosa. Next base: position 763,723 of record NW_015971649.1, on the reverse strand, counting down.
CGTGCCAGACAGAAAGACCACCACAGAGCTAGACATAAATCTACCAAAGAAACCAAACAACGTCCACATCGAAAAAGCATATAAAACAGCATAGCAAGAGTGGCACTTTCTCTCCTCGTGTTCTAGATAGCCCGGAGTCGTCTTGCAAGAAGCAAACTCAGCACGACAAACACGCCGATCCCTCCGATGATGCCAAAGAACCAGTACAAGCCTTCGGTATTTTTGCCAGGGACATTGACGTTCATGCCGAACAGACCAGTGATCAGGTTCAAGGGCACGAGAATTGTCGCCAAGACTGTAATCTTTGCCAGGTTCTTGTTGGTGTGGTTACCCTTCAAGATGTTGTCCACATTGAGCTGGGCCAGGTAGTTTGCGTGCGAGCGTGAGAGCATCTTCTCCACGTGGCCCAAGTTCGACATCATCGTCACAACGTGATCTTGGATATCGCCGAGGTACAATCCAATGTCACCACGAGGGGTCATCTGGTACTGGTCGTTGCAGCGCTTTGCAAAACCCTTGATGACGTCCGCTTTGCCGCCCAGCAGCCGCATCATGTTAAGAACACGCTTGCGGCATTCGCCAATCTGCCTCAGCAGAGCCAAGAAGTCGTCCTCGCGGGCAATGAACACTTGGTCCTCGATGTTCTCGGATTCTTGCTCAGCATCGCGAATGATAGGCGCGAAAGAATCGACGATATCGTCGATCATGGCGTAACAGATGTAATCCGGACCAAGAGAAAGGAAATCACCTAGCTTCGCGATACGCTTGCGCACGTTCTTCGGATGTGGGTTCCGGTTGTAACTGAAGCTCAGCACTCCATCAGCACAGACGACAATATAGACGTGGATCGGATCGAGAAAGTCTTCGTGGCCTTTGTCCATGTTGAATGACCTGAAACAGACAAAGTAGTATTGCGAAAATAATTCTACTTTTTCGCGAGCCTCTTGTGTCTCGATATCTTCTTGGGTGAGGCGATGGATCTTGAAAGCCCTGCAAAGGACAGCAAGCTCGGCCTTGGTGGGGTTGAGGACGTCAAGCCACCATACACCACCGTCAGGTCCGACGTCGAATAGATCGCGGAATGTGGTGCCATCGGCAACAAAGTCGCCCAGCTTCTTGGCCCGCTGACCTTGAGTCAGTTCAGACGAAAACAGGAAGAATCTGTCAACGGGCTCCGGCGCAGGACGATTTGATCGGATCATAACCTCCTCTTCCGACGAGGAAGGCTGACCATTGTTTGAATCATGGTGCGTAACGGGTTTCTCATAAAAACATTCCCCATTGAGAGCTGCATTGGGTTCCTCGGCGTGGCCAACATGGTGTTTTCGAAGATCAACAAATGCCCGGCTGTCATTTGAGACTTCGGTAGTCTGGTCATCGGGAATTTTGCCCTGTGCACATAGAGCAACGAATTCCTCGAGCTCCTCGAAATCAATCTTGTATGTCTTCCCAGGCTCCTCGTCCGTAGGGAAGGTCACGTCCTCAGTGGCATCCTTGTCCGTGCGCTGGGTCAGAGCAGGGGGGACGCTAATATTACTCAGCGTCGGGCGTCTTTGGCTGGTGCCGTTGGAGTAGGTGCGATTTCGGAAAGTCTCCAGGAGTGAGGACGCATGGCTTTCGGCAGTGTTGGCGCGTTGTCGACGACGTGGCTCGGCGAAGGCTTCAATGGAGTTGGCTGGGGAAGTTGATCGGGAAGACGAGCTCTCTCGTGAACGATCATTCCGCGGGAGACGGGTACGACCCTCGCGGTTATTCGTAAATCTCCTAGCATGAAGAGACGGACGTCTGATACTGGTGTGCGGTCCGTCAATTTCCATGTCGCTTTTGTCGTCATCTTCGATGGCACTCTCAAAGTCGCGAGCGATTGGATTTCTCTCTTGATCCCGTGCCTTCAGTAACGCGTTGTCCACAGACGCCAGGTCTCGTTCTTCTATAGCGCTCGATCTCGGAGTGGGAACTTGTAGTTCGACCGCGGGCACAGTCAAAGTAACGTGGGCGGGATGGACACCCAAAGTGTTTCGGTGATCGTCCAGCTCAGGGGCTGGGGTACTATAGCGGCTGTCCATCTTTTCTTCCGGCGAAGACCCCGACAACGACATGTTGGGCAAAAGATTCCGTCTCATACAGACTCAAATAGCCCTGGTGGCACTGTAACCAGTGCTGCCCATGCGCTGATTATGCCACTTTGTAAGCTGCGACGACGAATGAGCCGCCAGGTAGGGAATAAAGTGTCTCAAAGGTATCCAAACAGCCAGAGCGGTCTCTTTTTCAGATAATCAATAGCGGTGGTTTCCCAGGCCAGGGTCGGCCAGGGACAGGCTTGAAGCTCCAAAGGGCCAGTTACGGGGGTCGAGTTGTAGCGCCGGTGAAGACCATGCAGGAGGTGCCCAGCAGAGGGCGAATGAAGGAGGAGAAGACTGTAGAGCCCGCCAACTTGAAGGCCGTAGGGAAGTCAACGTCGCTGTCGAGCGCCAGGGTGGAAGGTTCGAAAACAGAGATAGGAAAGACTGCGAACCAGTCTTCCTATACCTTTTGCTGCTCGAGGTATGGGAATTCTGGGTAGTTAGAGAGACCGAGACTCTGAACAGACAAGTTGGCCAGTCCAAGGAGTCAGTGTTGGGTAGATGGGTGGATGGAATAGAACCGGAGGAGTAGAACCGGAGGTGTGAGAGAAGGGGTTATGTAACAGCGCGGATTTCTGCAGTATACAGCCAGGGGTTGAGAATGTGTCCAACGGAAGTCCAAGGCGATATAAAAGGCCAGGAAGAAAGAAAAAAGGTGCGCAAAAAAGGTGGAGAGAGGTTTGAGTTGCTATTATGCAACTTCGATGTCACTGGGGAAAGTGGTGAGGAGAGAAAAAAGACGCCGGCAGCCTAAGGGAAGGAAAAATTTGTGAGGGAACCATCCAGCAGGTCCCTGTAGCCTGCAAGCCTGGAGCAGGCTTGGGCAGAGCCGAGGGGTTGATGGATAGACGGAACCAGCACGCTCACCAACCAAAAGGCCCTGAAACTCAGCAGATGTGTAACGATTAGTGGGCACTGCAGTGTGGCCCCCTCTTTAGCGAGAGGCATTTTCTCAAGCCCATGGCGCCGGCAAGGCATTGTGTTCGGATTCGCCCGTGGCCCCCAGAACAGCCACTCAGAACCAGAATTCCTTCGCGGTCAATCGCCGAGATCTTGGTCCCCTGTCACCCATGCTGTACCCCCGAGTTCCCCTTTCCTTAACCAGAACTAGCCAAGGTCGTGTCTGGTTTAGGCTTGGAGAACCTAGAAGGCCACCCGTGAGGGGTCAATAAGCATCGATGGTGTCGCTGCTCCGGAGCTTGTTTTGAAGTCCAGTATCACGACTCGAGGCCACTTTGGTCTTTACCTTGAGCTCACACCACAACAACGAAATAATATCCCGTGCTTGCCTAGGTACCGGAAGCATCGATCAAAGCAAGAAAGTTCCAATCATTGAATCTAATCGCACATCGCTCGAGAAGACCACAGCCATCACCAATGGACGCCGTAATTTCTCAGCTGCAAGACTTCTTCGAAGGTCAAATAGTATGTCCGAACACAATAATCAGCCTATACACCTTCCCATCCCCTCTTCTCAGCTCATCTAAAACCGCGTTGCCCCGTTCTGACTCGTTGCAACCAGGATTTTGACGGTCAGCGTCTCGCAGAGCGAATCTCCTATGCCGTCCTAACCATCGCGTCTGTAAGGCTACCTCCCATTCTGGAACCCTGTTGGGACTGGGTGTCACCTTCTGTTGGCGGCTGATTAAGACACGTGCAGATTCTTGCTCTGGTTATGGGCTTCATTGACCAAGACATCTATTTGACTATGTGGATTGGATTGGCGGGCGCCCTGCTTGCAATGGTTCTTGTCGTTCCTCCTTGGCCAGCCTACAATCAACATCCTCAACCCTGGCTTGGTTCCAAAACTGTATTGCCGCCAGGCGGCATCGTGGTGGAAACAAAGGCAAAATGAGCATATGTGTGGATATTTCATGGACGAATCTAGCGGGTCACAGTGTCTTCAGGTCTTTATTTGCCTGATGCTCTCGCCTGATGCCTATGCTTGAAACCCCCGTGGTCATCGGTTCCTCGGTCTTTGGTCGTCAATGCATTCGGCCATCAAAAGTCATCGAAATTGTGACCTGGTAAGAGCCACCTGAACATTCAAGGCACCATACGCCGGCTCTCATCCGCCTCCCTGAACCTATCGCCTCTTGCGGCTGTGCGCGGCGCCGCACTGACCCTGCTCGGTGCTGCATTGTTCTTCAATCAAAGCTATGATTCTTCTTCTCAAGAATCCGGGAGGGGTTTGGAATTTTGCTCAGTTCATCATTTATCGGCCGTACTTCTGGAATTCCCAGTCTCGGTTGTCCAACGGGCAGACTTGTCGAGTCTTCAGCCAGCGGGAGATGCAGTGGAAGTGGAAGGCGTGCTAAATCCCAGCGTCAGTGGTTTGATCAAATGATCATGGCTGCTCTCCTCACATTGCAGATTCCCCATGCAACCGTACATTCCTCTGTTGTAGCTGCGCCCTGATTTGCCTGGCATTCAATGCCTGGGGTATTATTAGCCAAGGGGGCCGATGAATCTGAGGTCAGAGCCATAGCTTACAGAGATCCATAATGTGGTTTCTGCAGATGGCACAGTTGTCAACGACAATGTCCCAAGCCCATAGGGCCACCGCATTCCACTGCAATACATCAATACATGGGTCGAGGCAATTCGTGTGATGCAACCCACCTTCTTGACTTCAAATCTCTTCTTGGTGTCACCACCCTCAGTGGCACCCGATTTTGAGGCTTTGACGGGGGCTTTGGTCTTGGAATCAGAAGGCGCAGCAGCATCGGCCATCTCAACGTCCGCCATTTGAGTGTGTGGGAGTGTGGTCGCTTCTTGGACAGTAGGGTGGAAAGTGCGGGGCGACTAGTGAGGATGAACTGAAGGTTCAAGGTGGTTATGGGTTATAGTGTCAAGTTTTCTGGTTGAGTCGAGTGTGGATATGCAGAACTGACGGTGGCTCAAAGGAAGATGAAGGACAAGACCAGATGAAGTGGAAGTCAAAAGGTCCTCCGGGTCAAACTGCGGAGTTGATGGATGAGCAAGACACAAGGCTGAAGCGAATGAATAATGGCTGAGGATGAGTCTCAAACCAGGATTGGTCAGAGCGGCGCCGCCTCGCAGCCTGGTCAGTGGTCACCCACTGGTTGACTGGCATAGCTGGCTGGTTGGGGTGGCGAACCCCCTATGAGCCTCTGGCACGCCCGTGACGCCCATCGCCGCCCAGCCCAGCCCTGCCCCAAGCACCGCCCGCCCTGGAGGTGCCGCCACCCTTTCACACTCTTATTTGTTGTCCTTCCCTCATCTTGTCGCAGGCTCCTGCGTCACCCCCGAATCCATTCGCTTGCTCTGTCCCTTCACCATTTCACCTTCGCGGTTCACCGACCTGGTTCAACAATATCTTCATTTCTATCAATACGACTGTTATATCTCGGACCAATCCTCTGTCTTTGGGATAGACTTGGTCGTTCGCGCATCAGAAACCACAGTACATTCAGACAATGAACACTTACACTTCAACCTTGAACCGCAGCTCACATCAACCACGACGACCTACTCCGAGACCCTACGCTTCGCCACACCGTAAACGCTCAAGATAGACGCCCACCAGTACTCTCGGCCGGTCTCTTTGTCCTCTTGTGCGATTCAGTGCCTATTCGTATATCTCTGAGCGTTCTGCATTTCATTATTCCTTGTCTACTCAGGCCCTGGGCTGCCGATTTTATCAGGCCCATCACCCCTCTCAAACACAATGTCTGCGGTGGCTGCGACTCCGTTACATCAAGGCCCTCGAGGTCCTCGCCGTTCAGGAAGAAAGCCCCGACCATCAGACGCTCTTGACAGTGACAGCACTACGGCTCCTGCTGCACCGGCTGCAGAGCCTCAGCGAAACCCCTCCCCCGCCATGGGAAATACAACAAAGAACAACATCAAAGCTCAACATCGCAAACCTCCACAAGGCAATCACAAGTCACAAACAGAAGGAAAGCATGGCAACAACCAGCAGGCGAAGGTCAAGGCGACACCGACGCCCGTGAAACCAGCCGCGTACGCCGGATCTGCTTTCCAACAATCCCCAGCCCCTTCGGCTCTTCCTCTCCCAAGCTTCTACTCCAAGTCTCTACCCACCACGAGCTCCATGCCACAACAACCTCCCACCTCAGAGGACACCAGCTCCCACGACTCTTCAGTCACACCGGGCGATGAATCACCTAGCAAGCGAGAATCAACTCCCTGTGACTTCCTCTTTGAAGCCGCCCGACAAGCAAGAGCTACTCCTCGGGGTGAGAGCCCTGCCACACGCTCGGGCAATCTCTCTGTTGCGAACGGAAGCCCTGCTTCACAGTCACCAGCTCCCCGAGAGGGAGACCCCATGTTCCCCTTTGAGCTTGAAGGCGGCAATCCGGGAGAAGATGGATTGGCGTTCGCTACCCCTTACAAAGATCGCATTGAAGCTCTGCGATCCACGAAGTCGACGTCTACAGGAGGCAGAGGCATGGACGAGAACGAACGCAGGGCGAAATCGGAGGCATTGAAGAAGTTGCTTATGAAATCGAGCGGTCGAGAAAGCGGCATCGACAATGATACCGTCGCCGATACTAATCCATTCAATGCCAAGGCCCCATATTCGGCGGGTGCTCCCCTTCCCCATGGCCAGCCTCGCTCCAGCTCGAACCCTGGCACACCGGTGTACACGCAAGAGAATTCTGCATATCATTCTCCGCAAAACTTCATCCCGGTAGGATATCCATTCCCAGGCCCTCAGATGTATACTCCAAGGCGCACGAACTCTTCTCGGCTTAGGCATGTTTATGGAGCACAAAGCGAGCCCGAGTATGCCGAGTTGTCGTCCGATAGCGCGATAACACCGCCGACGGCGTCGCGAAAACACACCTCTCGTCCACAAGCCCAATATACTACGGCGTCATCCACAAGCCAACCGCAGATGCCGACTCATCGATCTAAGCCTAGTGCGCAACAACTTGAGGATGATTTGAGAAGGGTACTGAAACTGGACCTCACGTCTCGAGGATGACTCATTCTGAGCGGAGCTTTACATGACATCTAGGCGAAACTAGAACAGGACAGAGGGTGGATCAATGTACGAAAACCATGGTTTATGATCTTGATGAGATGGATCGGGTCAGGACGACATGGATTTGTCGGGTTTGGGTTGGTCCACGTGGTGGTCTACTAGCACGGAAGTTATTTCTGAAAGATCATGACATGGAGCAGATTTGGAAAGTATGGAAACTAGAGACTGGTCATTCTTTTGAGGTGGATCTCATTTGTTCCGAAGGGATGATGGTGCTGGCTGGACACATAGCTCCATACCTAACGAAGCCCTTTTTGATTTGTAGACGAAAATGTCCATGCTCTGGTGTTGCTCCTGAGGCAGTCCACGAAAAGCCCTTCTGGCGCAGCGTTCATGGGCAGGGTGAACTTTGGCCTTGATAATCCTGCAGATGCGGCGCGAAACGCCCTGTGAACAATCCCTCATGCTGCCTGCAGAATCGACATCCAGAGCGCGCCGGCCCGCCCGATCGAGCTCACACCTTTGCGCAAAGTCATGTCCCCTGCGTCTGTGTCGTGGATGGGAAACTTAAACCCACTCGATAGCCATGTCATGATCCAACACGTAGATGACTTGTGTCGTCCATTCGCATATCCTGCCGGTCGTTGTGCACCACTGGCGGGCCACCAAAAAACCAAGACTCGGGAGGCGTTATCGTCTTGTCAGTCCATCTTGCTGGGCCCGTCTTCTTGTGGGACGTAATCGCTGATCGAGCTGGTGGTCCCTATCGGAACAACCGTGAAAGGTGCCTGTCTCCCTCGCATGTTTAGGGACGTCCAAATGTTGCTGAGTCCAGCACTCACAGCGTCTGACACGTTGAATTCTCTTAAGAAACTGTGGACATGGCGACCCGATCGTCGTCACCACCACCACTAGCCCAAAAAGGCTCCAGCTCAATCACTGCTCGCGCACCCTCTACACCCGCAATTAACACACTGCAACCCGCCGCCGCCTTCTCCGCCCGCTTCGCCACCATCCCTCTTCAACGTCGCCTTGGGCACGCGACAGATGCATGTCCCCTGGAAATTCGTCTCCTTGGTCTGCACGCACCTTAGACAACAGAGCTTTTCATACCCTTGCTTCTTCCACTTGGCGATCAACGCCGCGTCCGCGTAACCGTTCTTGATTAGCCACTCGTACAGCTGCTTCGAGATGGCCTCTCTCTTGTAGTACAGGTCGTATACGTAGCGGGAACGGGCGTGCGAGATCTGGAAGATGGGCCAGAGGGCCTCGTGTTTCTTTTTGCCCTCGTGCGATGCGTTCTGCGCGTCGCGCATCTTGTTCGAGTACTCGAGCAGAGTGTCTTCGATGTCTTCGAACCCCGCTGGGGGAGGCTTCTTGTGAGCGCGAGATCGGACGGGAGGCATTGTGTCCTTTTTTTAATTTCTTTCAGTGGAGGTAGATGGGTTATCTAGATCGACGGAACGGCCGACGTTGAGGGTCTCGAGGGACTGGAACGGGTAGAGTTCCTATGAACAGAGTGTTTCTATCGTGGCAGTTCGCAGAATGATAAAGATTCCTGGAGGCGAGTAAGTTATATACCTGGAACAAGAGCGAAGTGGCAGGCAAGGCTGAGAAGGACCAACTGCGCCCCGCGAAAATAATACCGCTATGACGTATATGGTAGCTTTGCCGAAATATTCAGCCTCGTTTCCATTCTAAAACGGCCAGGGCTGCTTACACCATTGCCACAGATCTTTCTGGTTCCTACGTGTGGACTAATGTCTGCGTTGTTGAAGACAAAGATTGTAACCGCTGTTCATCGTTATGTGAATTCTTGATTCGACCATTGCGGCATGATTATCTCTCGAGCTCCCGGGAATGGGACGATGTTGACGGATCGTGAGAATGATACTTCAGGTCAACCAGGGGGCGATTACGGAATCGAAAGATGTACATTGCCTCATCACAAAATCTGCGAAGCCCTTGGTCAACCAGGAATTGGCCCTGGGTATGCCTGTGTCTCACGAACGCGTCGAGCATGGCTTGTTGGTTGACGAGCCTCTTCCTTTGGCACGGATGTGAGTTGGCGGCGGGATATAGGGCCTATTGTAACAGATTGGAGTGCCTGTTGGAGTACGGTTACCGGCTCACCGGCATACTCGCCGCGCATTGGTCTCCAAGGTTGGCTGCCCGCTCGCTCTCTATTACACTTATTCGGTTAGGCTGATGAAGCTCGCTACCTGCACAGGTAGATACTGTACGAAGTCCTCGGTAGGCGCTGCAGACGTCAGTTTATCTCTTCCCGGAACGCGCCACCAGCCATTCCAATCCCCGTCGACAGTCGAAAAAATACTGAAATCGCCATATTTCAATCCACTCTTATCAAATCCCTTGTTTTTGCGGGCGCGAGATCCGGTGCTGGAGCGTTGTACGAGGCAATTAATCGGTAAATGATCTCCACTTCCAGATTTTCTGCTCAAGCTTTTCTACCACCAAAAGCATTCGGACTTACCTTGTGTAGAAACCTTGCCGTCTCTGCATTCGTAATGCATTTTGAAATGCGCCGACCTTGAGGTAGCCACGCCTCATGTATCCATTTTGGTGCTTTTCGATGATATATTATAGCGAGCTCGAACAAATCCCATGGTTCCAGCCACACATATCGTGTTTTCAACCCCAAGGTTTTCGTTCGCCCTTCAACCTTAGGTACCCAGATTGAGATCAAGCCTCGTCATGGAAACCTACCTCCAGTACCGCCGGATAGGACGCACGATCCAGAAGCAACTCGAGTCCTCCGACGCCGAATCTGCACGCGAACTACCATGCGTATCCCGCCAGAAGACCAAAATCGTCAATGGACGGTCAATACTCATCGTTGAATGGGACGGACCAGACGATCCACAGAATCCCCGAAATTGGCCTCTCTTTCGTCGCGTCTATGCGACACTCATCATATCCGCCATCGCTTTCATGGTCGGTGCTGCGGCCCCAATTGACGCAGCCGTTTTACCTCAGGCTGCCAAAGACCTGGGTGTCAGCCAAGTCGCAGAGACATTGGCTGTTGGCATCTTCCTGATCGGTTTCGGTGCTGGAGCACTCATCTGTGGTCCCTTCTCCGAGGTCCTGGGCAGAAGTGGCACATACATTGTCTCTCTCGTTTTCATGTGCATTTGGCTGATGGCGTCGGCTCTGGCACCCAACATTGGCGCCCAAATCGTCTTTCGATTTCTGGCAGGCTTCAGCGGCGCATCTCCTCTCGTCTGCGCAGGGGGATCGGTGTCGGATATGTTTACGCCCATCGAGAAGACGTACATATTTCCCATCTTCGCCATCGGGGGTTTCCTCGGACCACCACTTGGTCCTGTGATGGCCGCCTGGGTACCAACATCGCCCGTCCTTCATACATGGAGGTGGGCAGAGTGGATAGCGTTATTCACAGCTGCGGTCGTCCTCCTCCTAGCTTTTTTCTTCCAGCCAGAGACGTTTCCACCGCTTTTGTTGAGTTGGAAGGCGAAGCACTTGCGGAGGATCACCGGCGACGAGCGCTACTATGCTGAACACGAAATTGAGCGCATACCACTCGCAACGCGGCTTAGGGTTGCCCTGCCTAGACCGTTCATCATGGCCTTTACCGAGCCGGTGATCTTTTTGATTACTTTGTACATGTCGGTCCTGTACATCATCCTCTTTACCTTCTTTGACGGATATGACTTCATCTTCCGAGAGACATACGGCGTTTCCCAGGGTATATCGAACACGATTTTCATCGGAATAGCTATCGGTGTATGCCTCGTTGCACCCTGGCTGCCTTGGATGTATAAGATGACTATACGAGCTCAGAAGACGGCCGAAGCAAACGGCCTAAAGCAGTTCGATCCTGAAGTTCGATTATGGTTCGCGATGCTTGGTGGCGCTCTAGCGATACCCGTCTCGCTGTTGTGGATGGGTTGGACGGCATACCGCAGCGTCTCGATCTGGTCCCCGATCATCGCTTCAGTCCTTTTCGGCTACGGCACTATCATGATCTTCATCAGTTGTTACATGTACATCATCGACAGTTACGAGATGTACGCGGCAAGTGCGCTAACATTCGCCACGCTGGCTCGATATATCATTGCAGGAGGCATGACGGTTGTGGGAGTGCCCTTCTACAAGAATATGGGTGTGCATTGGACATTGACCATTTTGGCGGCCTTGAGTGCCTTGCTAGCCCCGATGCCGTACGTGTTTTACAAATATGGGTATATCATTAGGAGAAGGAGTCGATTTGCGGTGAGTCGAGCAGCAGAGGATGAGGACGTGCCCGTTCAGAACGAGTCTTCTGGTTCGTCTTCCATGACCATACCGTTGGAGGTGGACAAAGAACTTGCGGACAGGCCGGCGACTGAATGAGCGTTGCTGTTGGTTTTGCAGGTGCCTGTTGAGAATAGACCATATTTGATTTTGGCAAGCGCAGTTAGATTTTCTCGACCGTTGGCATATAACGAGCGTTTGGTGAATCATCACACGAACAATACACATTTGAAAGGCGGCGAAAAGCAACGTCGCTGATTTTGCACCCTCGCGGGCGCTACAGGCCGTAGAGCATTCCAGGATGAGAGTAGGAGGAGTGCATATGGTGGGAGGAGAGGAGTATGCGGCGCGCTCACAAAGTGGCCCACCCAGCCTTGTTTACAGATTCTGTGCCAAGGCAAGGCTGAGTTCCGGCAATGGACGATTTTGACTGGGTCTTGCAGCCTGTCCTAGGTAGGTATGTAGCTTGCGCAAACGCCAACTCCGTTCCGCTACATCGATCGATATCTGAACAAACTGCGCACATTCAAACAAACAACCTGCCTCCCCATCCTCGGCGTCCTATATCTTCCCACTTAATCAACCGCCCACGCAACCATGGACGACAGCGAACTCAGCATCAACGCCCAAGACGTCGAACGACTCACGCCCCGCGAAAAGCAGGAGCTGCAGGTCTTTCTCCAAAGCGAGTCGCAAAAGGCCCAGGTCCAGAAACGTAAGATGCGTCTCCTTCCATCCCCCTCCCCCTTTTCTCCGGCCCTTTACAAAGTCAATAATCCATGAAGAAAAGAGAAAGAGAAAGAATTCCACTGACACTGTTTGTTCGATGTTTGCCGCGACGTGCAGAAATCCACGAATTGACCGAGCTGTGCTTCAAGAAGTGCATCACGGGCTCGATATCCTCGGGCAAACTGGCCGGCAAGGAAGAGTCGTGCATGACAAACTGCGTCAACCGCCTGTTTGATTCGAACATGGTGATTCTGAAACATTTGGAGGCGTTGAGGGCGAGTCAATAATGATCCTCATCCTCGACACTTTCTGGATGATTGGAGATACAGGAGCCTGGCTCCAATGCATTTAGTCACGAGGGTGCGGTATTGTACAGAATAGAAAGGGTTACTTTGCGTGAGGTGTGAAAATTCATCGGTCAGGAAAAAAGAAGATGGGCACTACAAGTACGTTTGGATTGGGATCCGACGACGGATAGCTGGGGCTTGGATCGAGCTGCAGCCATGCAGGCAGGCAAGGCTTTTTTGGGCTCATTTGTAACAACGACATTCCATCTCGAAAAAAAGCAATTGAAAGAATTTCTGCTCCTATCTTTTGGCGACGCCCGTCGTTTTTCGTGTGTCAATCATGAAACTCGAGATTCTACATCGAGCGTCGACTGAGACCCCTTGGCTGAATATCATGCCCTTGATACCGATGCAATGCGTAGATGCCAGATCGATGGACCCAAGCAATCCATCACGACCTCACTTCCCCCCTTGCAGAGACTCCCCACTTTACACAATCGACAGCTTCGTGGCCGCAATATCCAGCGCATCCACATCCGATGTTAATCTCGCAAACGCCTTCTTGGTCCCATCGGGTCTGATCAGGGTGTTGATCTTGACCGTCTCCACGTCGTACAGCTTCTTGAGGGCTTCCTTGATCTGTCGCTTGTTGGCCTTGGTGTCCACGATGAACACCAGCGTGTTGTGCTCTTCGATCTTCTTCATCGCGCTCTCGGTGTTCAACGGGTGGATGAGCACCTTGTGGTGGTCGAGTCTCGTCTCGTGGGGGATGGACTTGCGCGGGTATTTGGGGGATCGCGAGAGGACGAGCGTCTTGGGTCTGTGGAAGGTGGTGGATGTGCGGATTTTGCGGGCTTTGCCGGTATGGACCTGAAATGAATTGTGAGATGTCTTGCCTTTCATGATCGACTACAGTCAACGTACGCCTCTGAGGGTAGCTTTGGCGGCCTGGTTCGCCTTCGCACTCGGCTTCTTTGGCTTCGAGGAGCCACCTGAATCGTGCAAGTATTAGTCTTCCCTGCTTCACGCACAAGTCTGACGGCAGAGGGCGAAGCCAAAGAGTTTCTCTCCAGCGGTCGGATTGAGCATTTTCAAATGTTCACCTCCGGTTTGTTTTCCCCTCGCTTTACCCGTCCAAGACATGGGACAATTTCGTACCTTTAGGCTTTTGAGTCGGTGGCGCCATCTCTGCTAATATTGTGCCGGGAAGAGTTGGTGTTGTAGGTGGTCGTCGAAAAAGTTGTCAATCTCAAGTCGCAGATTGTCGGGCAACTCGATTGTGGGCTTCCGCATGCCAAGACTTCATTTTTGCCAAGACCTTGTCTCCGGCGGATCATTTGGCTATTTAGCGCTTTCCTCCTCAGCAGTTATTATCCCTCGAAACACCAAGGCGGCTTTTTTTAATAGGGTGTACGAATATCAATCGACGAAATACAGTCCTTCGTACCAAATTGAGAGGCAGCCCGGACGTTGACGCGATGGTGTAAGACCCTTTAACGCGTTGCATCTACGGACTAAAATGGCACTTGATAGTGGCACTGGCAAAGAGAGCGGCATCAATCACGATCGAGAGGACGAAGATGCAGATGCGATCCTAGCATCACTGGAGGTGGAAGACTCTGGAGCTTATCGTGCTCGGAGACTGGAAGAATTGAAAAATGCAGCGGGCGCGTCCGCCGGGACTACGACCTTTGCCACGGTCAAGAAGGCCTATATCACCTTGAGCAGTGATGACGAGGCTCTTGCTTTCACGACTGAGCACGAGAGGGCAGTGCTCCATTTCTTCCACCCCGAATTTGCGAGGTGTAACACAATGGACACCCACTGTGAGCTCATTGCAGAAAAGCATGCGGAATACGGGAATGCGGATGTTTCCTTTGCCAGAGTCGATGTCAAAAATGCGCCGTTTGTGGTTGAGAAGTTGCGTGTCAGAGTGTTGCCATGTGTGATTGGTTTTGTCAAGGGAGCAGTCAAAGGGAGAGTTACCGGTTTTGAGGGTCTATGCTGGGATGGCAAAGAGGGCAGTGTGGATGTCACCAGAGCTCTGGAGGATGTACTTCTCGGCTGGAAAGTGTTGACTAAGAGGCTCCTCCTTGGACACGAAGACGAGAGAAGTGATGACAACGAGGAAGCCCCAGATCATCGGAAAGCAGTCCGTGGAGCTATCCGCAGTCGCAATCAGAAGAACGAAGATGACGATGACGACTGGGACTGAAGGACTCCGGAACGAACTCTGCCAGTGACGACCGCGGCCACAGCAGTTGACGCCTCGCCTCGCTCGTTCGGGACCAAGCCTCCAATATTCCACACACTGGTCCGCCATTGCCCGAGCATAACGGGTACCCGATTCAAGTCGCAAAGCGCTGGTGATGCCCTGATCCTCTCAAAGGTGGTACGACATCCCCGAATTCAAGGCAATGTGACGGGCACAGGAAAACATGAGGATTTTGTGTCGATCCTCAATGTAAGAAAGGGGTGTGCTGCGAAATGGTCCGGCCAGATCAAATCTGGAGGCCAGGGTCAGGAGTGTGGTCAATGATGGATTGCCACTGGCGGTTCTTTCTGTGACGGCATTGCAGCTTCTATTCTGGCTGTCCTAATACCGTATCTAGGCAGCAATGAAAGAGCAATATTGAAGTGGATCCAGTCTGAGATAATACGCACCATCGTGAGAGACACTAGCTGGCATCAGTGTACCTCGTAGCGTTAGTGAAATTGTTAGTCCCAATATACTGTCACCAGGATTAAGCTGCAGAAACATGATATCAACATCAGCAGTCCAAGTTCTGAGTCAGTCAGCGCGCGGGTCTGTCGGATTTTGACTTGCTCATAAGGCCTTCGGAGAGGTTTTCTTGATAGATATCATCCTCCGAGCAGCACAGGGATGGATATGACCCATATCGTAACAAATCGACAGGTGAAAGTGGATGCAGCATGTCAAAGTGGGCATCACATGCCTATCCCTCCTCTCTCCAGCTGTTTCGCTCGGAGAGAATTAATATTGCCCGAACTTTGGGTTATAGTGCATGCAGAAGATAGATGCGGGTCGGCAAAGTGAGCGGCTATTGTTTCGATCCACACGTCGTCGAAGCTGGCAACCATTGAACTGTCGAGGACGATATCGGTCTTAGAAGTAACTCGATTCAAGCCTGCTCCTAGATGTCATCGATCAACCGCAGGATCAGCATTGCTGGAGAGACACTGGTCAGGGACAATGTCAGGTTCATCCAAGACCCCTATTCAAGTAATCTCAGGTGTTCTCCTGGAGAAGACGGGGATCGTCAGATACAAGGTGGCCGTCTGTCTGCGTCGATCGCGATGAAGACGAGGGTAATTCCCTCGCGTTTATGGTTGGTGGTTGGTCAGAACTTCAGCTGCATGCCAGCGTCTGTGATGGTCTATAAAGTCTCAAGACGTGAATTTTCCCAACGCGTCTCTTCCCTGAGGACATGAAGACGGAAAGACGGGGGAACCGTCTCTTTGATTGACGCAAGTTAGACTGGGCGTTTCTTGTCCTTACTCCTTAGCTCAGTTGTAGTTATCTCATCCGACACAAGCGAGAATGAGCCTCAGCGGCATGCCTGACTTGGGATGGTTGAGGAAAGTGTTATAACCCCCTATCAACGGTAATCGCAGTGTCAAGGTCACCAAGGTAGTCCAGATGCTGAAACAGACCCGCAGTCGAAGGGACCTTGGCCGTAGGAAATATCCGGTATCTTCTTTTTCCGCTGCTGGCAGTTGGTATCAAATGCGATCGGCTGGATCTACCGGGGAGGAAATCTGATCGCCAGGCGCTATTGAGACGCGAGACAGGTAGCGGGTGCGATATACTCCGTAGTCCGGACAATTTTGTATGGACAGGGATTGTACCTGCAGGCGGGCAGCAGAATGAAGATATCGGAAATTATATTTGCTGAGCTGAACATGCAAAGGCTGATTGGACCCAACTTCGGGGCGTCGCGACCTGGCGAAGGCTTAGCTGGGCTGCCGCTCGTTTGGCGGGGCTTACTATGTAGGCTGGTTCAGGCTGGCTCTAGGCACACCACGGGCACCTGGGCGCTGCAAATCGACGCCCAGTTGAGCCCCCGTGGTGCCCGTAGCCACCAGAGTAGCCCACCCAGTGCCTGCTAGGTAGCCATCCAGGAGAGAATGATTGACGCACGTCAGCCACGCTGAGAGGACAAAGCTGCAGCCACTTCCGACTTTGCAATTGCGCGTCCACCTGCGTCTCCCCTTTTTTCTCATTCACTGATGAATCGTCCCTTTTTCCCACAGCCTCTAATCAAATTCTCTATTTCCACCACCTGCCAAACGCGCATTTCGAACCACGCTCCCACCTTCTTTTCCTTCTCATATTCTTCATCTTCGGACCTTAATATCAACATTTCCATCCCCGACTTTGTTCTGACTTCTTCACTTCTCTTCGGCTCCCGACTTTGCAGCCCCTACACTCTTTCCGACCCCTCCGCAAAGCCGCGTCATTTGGTTGTCTCATTGCCCACCTTCCACGGTCAGGACACCTACGCTAGAAAAAGAGATGGCCGAAGAAGAGAAGAAGAGATTTCTCGAGGGCAACGAGATGGAACTCGGAGAGAAGCAGGGCAGGGCCTTCAATCACGCTCCTCAAACCTCAGTCCCGAGATATACACCCCCTTCGTCGAACTGGCAGAACAACCCCATTCTTCCCGTTGTCAGCTATTGCGCCTCTTCTATCTTGATGACTGTGGCCAACAAATACATTCTCTCGTTTCCTGACTATAATCTGAATTTCTTTCTGTTGGCTGTCCAGGTTCGTTGACCCTTTCGACAAATGTCCTCTACACCTCCAGCTGACTTTCATTCTCCTCCAGTCAATTGTCTGCGTTGTGGCAATCCAATCTTGCAAAACTGCAGGCGTCATTACGTATCGGGACTTCAAAGCAGACGAGGCCAAAAAATGTACGAGTTGAAACCAAATTTCATTGTCCATGGCGCTGGGCCTAACGAGTCTCAGGGTTTCCCATTTCCCTCCTCCTGATCGGAATGATCTACACGAGCACAAAAGCCCTGCGATACCTCTCAATCCCCGTTTACACCATCTTCAAGAATTTGACCATCATTCTGATCGCCTACGGTGAGGTGCTATGGTTTGGTGGCTCGGTTTCGTCCATGGCTCTTTTCTCCTTCGGATTGATGGTCTTCAGCTCCGTCATTGCGGCATGGGCCGATATCAAGCACGCTCTCGAATCACATGGCTCCGCCTCGGCTGCTGCGACGGCGCAATTGGCGACTCTGAACGCCGGATATATCTGGATGTTTGCCAATTGCTTGTCTACTGCAGCCTACGTGTTGGGAATGCGCAAGCGCATCAAACTTACGAACTTCAAGGATTTTGACAGTGAGTCGATTGAGATCTTTCTGAGGCCTGGACACACACTAATCGCATACCTTTAGCTATGTTCTACAACAACCTCCTGACCATCCCCATCCTCTTGGCCGCCTCCTTGATCCTGGAAGACTGGTCCGCTGTTAACCTGACGAAGAACTTCCCGATCGATGCACGGAATGCAATCATTGGCGCGATGATCTTTACCGGCTTGTCCTCGATTTTCATTTCATACACGTCAGCGTGGTGTGTGCGGGCCACATCCTCAACCACATACTCGATGGTTGGGGCGCTGAACAAACTTCCCATTGCCGTCTCTGGCCTCATCTTTTTCGACGCCCCTGTCACTATCCCTAGTGTCTCGGCCATTGTCGTCGGGTTTGTCAGCGGAATCGTCTATGCGCTTGCCAAAGTCCGAGAGTCTTCGAAACCCAAGACGATTCTTCCCACGGCAAATACTATGAGTGCCAGCAGCCAGAGTAACCGAGACAGCCTGAAGGCATGAGAACGGAGGGAGCGAGGAGATGGCAGGAAGTTGCAGACTACTATTCTCCGATATGTTGACTTGGTCAATGGCCTTTGGACGAAGATCTTATGCATTGCGAGGCGTTTGATTTGTGGCGGGCCAGGCACCAGGGTGGGCTCGAGAGATTTCTGAAACGTAAGAGGTCATGTCGAAACAAGAATCATATCGACGCGAAATGTTCCGTTCGGCTTCCTGTACTTTAAAAAAAAACCCCTAGAATTTGTTAGAATACACCTTGTTCCATTTCTACCTGGCGGCAGAAGCAATGGTTTGACTGAAGTCCACACTGGGAAGTCAACACTGGGAAGTCAACACTGGGAAGTCAACACTGGGAAGTGTTTGCTATCTAATAATCATGGTGCCAACAGAGAAGCTGAAGTGCAAAATATATAGGTTTAGGTATCCTATACAGAAGTTTGTATCAGAGAATTTACAGCCTCGTCAAGCTTAACATTGCCTATCGTATTTTCTGGAGGGCAGCCGGGAACACACGTTCGTGGCCTTGCCTGCCTGTTCGTTCGTTCATTATATGATAATTAGATAGGTACATATAGGTACCTAATACGCGGTATTAGGCACCGGTCTACATACCTAAGGTCCTGTAGGTTAGCCAGTTCTCCTCCTGGCATTGGCAACCCGAACAGACAAAAGGGGCCCGTTGGTTGATTGCTTGGGTCGTCGATCATACAAAGCAGAACAGCAAAGAAAAGAAAAGAAAAGAAATCCACTGTCGGGGTGGTGTGGTGGCTTGATGCCCTTTGTAATATAAGGAATAGATGGCCCTCGAAGGACCAAATCTTCGAATTGCCATACCGAGTACGAGATCCAAATATGTAGGTAGGATACTCGGTTCCGTTTCTCTCCTGGCCATGCACCGTGCTTAGGGGGCGCTTCGAAGTTCCCCGTCCAGGCAGGCCCAAGGGGCAGCATGCGGTTCCCCTGAGAGTTCGGACCCCCCAGCGGCCTGGGTTTGTGAGATGATGGACAAGAGCAGTTTTGGGCTCACTCACATGCAGCCCAGCGGCTGGCTTGTCAGGTCGACCTTGATCAAACTCGGCAACATACTCGGTAAAGTCATACCCATCTCTCATCACATGGTATGCTCACTACGCCGAGCTGAGCTGAGCAGAGCAGAGCTGCTGATCGAAAATGTCACGTCTACGCCCAACAAAGGTCAGCTACTAACAACACACGAGCAAGGCTTTGGCAAATGGAATTAAATGGGATCAGGTCCCTATTGACCGATCAGCTCTCTCAAAAATTTTATGTCCCTTTTTGTGATACTTTGCCTGTCCAACGTGCAAGTTGGCCCGTCCTGTGCTGTGCGTTTTGAAATACAAACCGCGTTCCCACTGGCAGAAATATTGCTATACTCATGGCGGAAAAGAAGAGGTCAAGTCAAAAAGATTGCGGAGAAGAGAGACGCGAATGTGATGCCCTGAAATAAGATGTCGCAGTGCTTTGATCTGACACCGTCAGCCAAACGAGACCATACGTGCTCATAAACCTGGAGGCGGCGGCACTGCCGAATAGCCACTAGCTGGAGGTGGTGGGGGTGGTGGTGCAGCACCACTATCCGCTGGAGGCGGCGGTGGATTCGAATCTGCCGCTGGCGGTGGGGGAGGAGACTGTTGTTGAGCGGCAGCGGCCTGTTGCTGGTAGTATTGATAATAAGCGACGTAGTTCTGATAGCCGCCGTAGGCGGCATAAGGATCGCCCCCAGGTTGACTTGCATAGTACTGAGCGTATTGTGCGGTGTAGTCTGTTGGCGAAGAAACGGTTCCAGGCGCAGGACTGGCCGACGCACCAGCATAGGGAGAGTTGTAGCTGTTGCTGCCATGGGAGTAGCTGTTGTCGCGACCGTGGTCTCTTCCGCGTCCGCCATAAGAACTGCGATTTGCATCAGCTCCATAACCATCAGTGTATGACTCCAGTCTCGGCGGCGGCGGGTTCGCTTTGAAGTGCTCAAAGTTGACGCGGACGTTAGCAAGTAGATCTTCACAAAGTTCTTTGGCCTTCTGAACTTGGGCGGGTTGAGGTCCGGCAACGTGGAGATACATTGGCTCATCCGACTCCTGTCCGGTGCTGTGTTCCATGAAGCCAGACCCGCGGCCCTTGATTTGGACTCGACATCCGGTTTCTTGTTGGATGTGCTTGACGTACGCACCGCCTTGACCGACAACCTGTGCGCGAAGATTGAAGCCAGGGATATTTTCCATGTCGATGGGGATGCGCTCTTCGGGCCATTTTCTCTGATCACAAGTGAGTTGCAAGAGCGCCTATTCGGTCTGTCTCACTTACCCTGCCAAATTCATCTCGTTCGAATTGCTCTGGCTCTCTTCGACGGAAGCGTCTTTCATCAACAAGGTTGGGCAGTTCTTGCTTCATGAGCTCCTCGATTTTTGCAATCGCCTTTTCAAGCCCAGCCTTAGTGGTGCTAGTGACGTGCAGATACAACGGTGGATTCTGTGTCTCATTAGTCGACGGGTCGTTTGTGCAGGTCCTGCTGTCTTACTGCTGCCGTAGCCATGGACTTATCTGGATAGTAGGAGCCGCGAGTTGTGACATCTTCAGAATACAGGTAAGTCTTGTGCAAAAAAACAAATATTTGCTGGGGGAAGCATACCAGCTCCTGTCTCGTCCTTGATCTAAAGGGAGGCAACTAGTCAGCAAATTACCCAGACACATTTTGTTTGAAACATCCTTCGACAAGTACAGTAGTGCTAGTCGTCGACCAAGATGGGTCATTGGGTGAGGACAGCTTGGCTGCTGGCCCAGGGCCAAAGCGTCATGATGCCATCACAACAGGCGAGGAAAATTTACCATCTTTTGTGTGGAGCCCTTTGTTAAAGTGTAGCGGTTGCGCAAGTCATTGACCTCAATGTCCTTGATATAGTCACCGTCCGCAATGTAGATCTCGCCGTCGACTTTAGCGCCGCTGTGACCTGAGGAAGGCGTCGCAGGAGTAGGGGCAGGAGTCGGCGTCGACGACTTGAGAGACAGTAAGCGCACGGACAGTCTCAAGGACAACCTAGAACAACTTACCGATCGAACTGGAGGGACGTCGACATGCTGGATTCCCTTGCGGGCTTGTAGCTCCGCATTAATCTTCGCAGCGGCCGCAGCTTGGGGATATGGTTAGCAACGCGCCAAAGCAAGCATCCAAAGGGACTGATCAAATTACCTGCGGCAGCAGCTGGATCCAGAGGGGTGCTGCGCTTCTCACTCGCTGCGGGACTCTGACTAGCTTTTGCGAGCGGACTGCGACTTCTCCTGGATTCGCTGTGTCGGGAAGAAGGAGATCTGGAGCGTCGGTCGAAGCGTGAAGTCTTTCGTGGCTCGGGTTCTGTCTGGTCGAAGCGCGACCGCTTGCGGGGCGCGTCGTCTGTCATGACGGAGAGGTGCGCGTGTGTGAGATGGAAGGTCTTGATGCGACAAAACTGTGAGGTCTAATTCAGTGGTGGGTTCACTGGTGAGGGATGGGAAGGAAGTGAAGGGAGAGAAAAGAAAGAGGAAATAATTGGGGGCCGGCGTAGCTCGAGTTTGCGGAGAAAGTGGATGCAATGCTTGTGCCTCACCAACTTGAAGGTCACCAGGCAGGGGAGCGTCTTGGCAACAATACCTAGGTATGTAGGTATGGATCCTCCTCGCCTCCTCTCGGACAAAGGACTCGGTGATAGAGACCTACCTGGTTATGTAGGTCCATATACGTAGGTACTTAAGAATACATCTTCAGACGGTGAGTGTCAGTCGCTGTCACTGTCCTCACTCCCCTGCTTCCTTCTTCTCTTCCGTCTGCGAGACACCACATCCTCCGGCTCCGCATTCTGGTCCTCCATCACGTAGCACCGTGCATCGCGCTCCTCTCCTCTCCAGGCGCCCCTCCTCTTTCCTTCGTCACTCCTGTCTTTGCCGGTGACGATGTCCCCCGCAGTCCTAGCATGGTGGTACCCGGGGTAAGCAGACCAGGGGAACTTGAAGCTCTCCACGACCTTGAGGCCGCAGTGACGGGCCAAGTCCCGGATATTCCACAACGTGTAAGGCTCGCCCTCAAACAGGGTGACGAGAATCTGACCATTCACCGCCCCAGGGTTGCGACCTTCTGATGTCTCTGACGTATCATCGTAATTGTAATCACTCATGTCATCCGCTTCCGCCTGCCGTATCGTTGCCGGACGGTTTCGGGAAGAGAGCAGTGGCTTGGCCGACTGGAAAAATCCTACCAGCAGTTCTTGGTTGTACCGGACTTGCCTGTTCACGTCTGTACTGAGACCTCCAACGTGTGGGAAGTTGAAGACAATCTTGGTGAATGGAGAATATGGCCGCAGGGCCTTCTTGTGCGCCGAAGAGAGCTTGGTTGCATCGATGCCATAGAGGACGTGGACAGGGTTCTCATCCAGGATTCTGTTCGGGTCTTTGGGTTGTTTGTGAATGGGAGAATTCGGCGGTGAAGGAGAAAACCCTTTCCATTCATCCTCGTTGTCGTTTGTGCCCTCGTCAATTTCATCTCCCTGGTGTCCATCCGACTGGAGCTGTGTCGTTGTCTTCTGAACCTCCGGGTACTTGCTCTGGAGGACCTCTTTTGAGTCGTAGCAGGTAGCTACCATCTGGCGCACTTTGTGGTGTAGTTTCAACGACAGCGAGAATGAAAAATCTCCTTCGCCAACAAGTAGCACATTGTCATGCTTGGTAAACGGCACCTTCACCCGGGCCTGTGGCCGACCATGTTGTTGGCCTCCGCTGGGAGAGGCTGCAGCTTTCAAGTTGGCGGGACTTTGCGCTTGTTGATGGCTGTGCTGCCTCCTGACCACGGTCGATTTGCCGAATGTTGAATGGTGCTTGCGGCCTTGACGCTGAATCTTGCCCATCTACTCCCGCACAGAGACTCTCAAAACAAGTAGTCCTGCGAATGATTACGATAAGGTATGTAGATGTTTTTTCTCTTCTTCCCTCTTCCCCAGTTGCCAAGCCTTGGGGAGTTAAAAATATCGCGCCAGCATCTGCCCTGTGCCTCCCAAACGTATCAATGGCGGAGGGCTACTCGAACAACCTGAGTGCTGTATGAAACCGGGAAGATGGCGCAACAAGGGTCACATTCACTGTTTGTTACGCATGGAATCGGCCGCACTAGAATAAAAGGCTACAATACCGAGCGGCTGCTCTGAGGATCCATGCGAACTGAAAGGTGTGATCAACAACTTCTACATCCCATAGAAATATGGGATCATTTAGACATTGTAAGTCAAGAGTCATCTCTGCTCAGATTGCAAATTGCTTGTCTTTGAAGGTTCGCAGGACATTGGTCTGACTGTTTGGCGATTTGTACACACGGCTGTCAAGTTCAGCCTGTACTCATGTCGATTTCTATGTACAAGTCCTGCGATCAGTTTCTTGTGTCTGGACGCCCATATCCACCTCCCTTCCACCTCCCTTGGTTGTAGGCCCGTCTTTGCCTTATCCGGCGCCCCCGTTGAAAACCTCCTCCCAAACCCTGAAGACTGCCTCATCATATATCCCAATCCAGATCTCCTCGAACCATCCCCCCAACTCGGCCTCTCGCAAGCATTCCTGCAGAAGCTCCGCAACCTGTCTAGGCGGGCACTTCCAGACGCCGCAGCCCAGAGCAGCCAACATTAAGACACTCTGATCATGTCTCGCGGCCATGCGTAGTGCCATTCGGAATCTCTCCTTAACCGTCACCACGTCCTTGTCGAGTTTCCCGCGTATTTCCCCTACCGCCGCTTTCTTCTTGGAGCTCTGTTTCGGGACGAGCGGCGGGCAGGCCAAAGCCGCGACGCTCACGACGCTCACGGTCGTTCAGTCCTTCTTGGGCAGCGTTTCACAGTTGCCGGAGATTTCGTCCCGGAAAATCACCACCTGCGGTGAAAAGACGCCGGCACACTCGCCGGGGTTGTTGCGGTCTCGCTGGACCACTGTCCGCCAGGGATACTTCTCTCTCCACTGGTCCAGCGTCGGCCCAAGTGTTGATGAGTAGCAAAGTGCGTCCTCTTGTGTGGTGCCGAATCGGTGTCGCCAACCTCCAGCCAATTCCGCGTCGGAAGCGCACTTTAGCACTGCTGTTTTGTGCACATAGTCGGGGCGAGATTTGAGGAGTTGTCGGGTTAACGAGAATGTGTCGCCATATCGTACTTTGATGTTCGTGTATGTGTGTCCCGGGGAAGCGTTGTGGTCGAGGGGTTCGAGCTGTGACGGGAAGAAGGTCGACTGTGATTGTTCTTGGGTGATTCCCATACTCGTGAGGACCTGAGGCACCAGAGAAAGTGTGTCCTCCACCATGCCCTTGCGTTTTTACTTGGATGGTGGTTCTGTCGCAAACGAGGCACGGCCCTGGTATCGTTCGGCCGGTAGGTTATTGGTTGCCCGGGGTCGATTGTAGCGAGACATGATGTGAGAGTGAGATGGGAGTCACAAGAACCACAGGAAATGTACCTTTATAGTGTGTGCTCAGGAACGCGTCGTGCGCGTCTCGAAGCTTGTATCATTGAGCTGTTTACATGAGTCACTGCTGCACAATTGGAGGGATTCCCTGATCGGATAGGATTCTTGTTGGTCAATCAAAGGAAAGCAAGTTCACTACCTGCGCGTACCAAAGAGACATGATCCTAGTCTCTGTTTTCATGAAAGATCAAGGGAGACAAACTTGGTTTCCTCCTGTCTTCGTGTCTGTTCATCACATCTCGTACTCGTACACATTGTCTCCCGCATCCTTTGCCATAGTATTGACAACTCACGTTCACCCGCAAACCTAGTCGAACAAAGATAAGCAAATATCATTTGATTTTCCGAATCGTGGCGTCGCTGGCCTTCGAAGTCAATCCACGACTTAGGCCCGCACCAATCCCTCTGCCCAGGGTTGCAAGTGTACTCCCAGCGAAAGGATTGAGGGAGTTGGAATCATCCCCCTCTCCTGATTGCGGCGCCGTAGCCAGCTCCGCATCGCTATCTGATATAGTTGTTTTGCCACTTTCGTTTGGCGTTTTACCTGAACCGCCTGGGCTCTGCGTTTCGGAGGGACGAGAAACAGAGGAAGTCTTGGTCCGCGCTGACGCCAGATTTACAGATTTCGATCGTTGATGGGATTGAGTGAGAGCTAGAAACGCCGCCAGCGCAGTATCGGCGCCTCCAGGGCCGGTGTCGGTAGAAGAGTGCGACTGAGATGAAGGAGGGACGAGGAGACTTGTTGAGCGAGGGAGGTTCGAACTTCCTGCGCTGCTACGGCTGAGTTGATGGGTCAATTGGGGCGGTTCAAGGTAGGCATGCTCTTGATTGCTGGTGGCGAGGTTGTCCTCGGTTGACGGAGGATATGGTACAGTAAAAGTGGTGAGAGTCGCACAGGAGCAGCCACAGCCCGTAGGACAGGTGTCATGTTCATCTGGTTGTTCTTCGTCAAAACCATCCGCACCATCCTCGTCCTCAATTGGCGAAAGCTGTGATTTCTCAGCCGAAGACCGCCTCGATGCCGTCTTCTCGTGCTTTGCTAGTCGAGCACCAAACCATCCCTGAGCACAATCATAGCATGTCATATGCCCACACTGCAAGCAAGGCACCGCTAGGCTCCCGATTGAGGTATTGCAAATCGCACATGCACTTCGCTTGGGGGCTTTAGGAGCTCTCACTCCTGAACTTCGATGTGATAGAATGCACGGCGGACTTACACAATGCCATCCGATGGGTATGCCATTTTTCTCTATTGGTGCTAGGAGCTCTCCACAATTGCGACACAGGCATCTTATTTCCAGACCAAGATCCGTGGCACGAGATGTCAAAGTCAAGGTCTTTCTGCGTGGCCGCTCCAAACCATTGACGGGCGGTGGGTGAACAGCACTTGGCCGGCCATGTCCCATGTCGGACCTTTCTGCTGCCATTCCGTCGAATTTGAGAACCTCGGCGCGCTGTAAGTGCAACTGCCACACGTCGAGAACATGTGCATAGCTTTCCCGGTATGCCCTGCACTTTTTTTCGAGGACACGGTCCAAGATCGACGCGGATGAGTACCCGTCCAGATCGAATCTGTCCTGGTTGACCAGGCGTGTTTTAATCTTCCTGCGCTTTGGAGGCTTCTTGCCAAAAGTCTTCTCTGAGACCTCAGACTCGACCGCAGATACACCGCTGCGCCGACTTGCCGAAGTTCGCAAAGTGTTACTTCTCCGAGAACTCTGCGCGCCGGACGATGACAACGATGAGCGATTGCCTAGCTCGCGACTATCTTGACTTGCACCTTCGTGGTGATGGAACGACATCCGCGAACCCCTGTTCGCCGTTTGGCTGCCAAATATGCCAGAAGGTACCCAACCAGGGGCCAGTGACCCTGAGGGACTATATTTTTTCAGACTAGATGCAAACCCTGATGATGAACTTTGATTTGGAGGAGAGTTTGAGTACGACTGCGTCAAGGCCGACAAGCTTGCTCGCGCAGAAGAATAAGAAATGCCGGAAGTTGTTTTGTTGCTTGGCCGGTTTCCTTCAGGAGATGTTGAGACAGAGACAGCAGCTGAATAGGGCGAGGATTGCTCGTGAGAGTCATCAGCAATGAAACTTGCTGCTCTGGAAGAGAACTGGCTTCCCTGGCGACCTAAAACATGGTGCGGTCTGCGCCGGCTTTCAGAACCTCCTAGGCCTTGGACACTGGGGCCCAGAGGGACATTTTTGGATTGGATGAAGACATTTCCTTCCACATCGACATCCTTCTGAAAGAAGGATTTCGCGACGGTCCTGGATGGGAAGTAGTCACTTTGAGTGGGATAGATGTTGTCGGAAGGAAGATTGTGCCCTCTTGCTTGGGCCTCTCCTGGTATGACACCATTGTTGATGCTTGATGCTAGCACGCAGGCCAACGTAGCAAGCATTTGCACATCACCCAGTCTCTCGTAATGGTCGAAGATAGCAGGAAGCAGGTATGTCGAGCCGAATGGGTGGTTCCCCCAGCGCGTCCTTCCATACAGTTTGCGTCTTTCTAGGTTGTTGTCACTCTTTTTGGGAGGTCTTCCCATGGCATTTTTTGCGATCACTAACACGTCTTGCAAAGTAGGATCCCGCAGGCCCGAGAGAACTTCCAGAGGGACCAAGTCGGCCAAGACAAGACTGACAACCGTCCACACTGATTCAAGCTCTCTTAAGGACGCATTTCGAGCAACCGTAGCATTGTGTTTGCAAACGTCTGGGCCGTTTCCAGAGAGCTGGTACTCAACCGCCAGCTCGCGCTTTGAAGGAACTAGATCATCAAAGGTATGAATGGTCACAGCGCTCTTGCGCGGAGCATCATTCAGCTTGTTGGGACCACCGGTGGTAGAATGGTTGGATCGATCAGGCGAGCGCGACCGTTGCTGCAGACCAGAAGCCCCAACCCGGTATGATGAGACACCGGGAATATTCTGCTCAGTCTCGAATGAGGATGAGGAGCTGCTTGATGAATGCCATGACGAGTCTGATGTGTCAGAGTTGGAATCATCGTCTGCTGTTTTCGCCCCCCGGGTGGTTTTGCGGGCTGGTGAGCTCGCGTGTAGACGGCCAAAGCCTTCAAAGAGCCTGCTCGACTCAGAATCCTCGAGGTCTTTGACCCCTAAAGTGCTCAAAAAGGAGACAGGCTCATTCCCTTTGGCGGGAAAGAAGCAAACTAACTTTCCAGTCTCGGACCAAAGGGCACCGCAACCCTTTGCCAGCGGTACCAGAATGTTCGCTGAAGCGTCAAGACCTTCTCGCACGCCATCCAGTTGATCATCACTGTCACTGCTAGAGTCGTCGGCGCCAACCGTGCTCGTGTCCAGGATCTTTGAATCGACTAGCGATTCTCCAAGAACCCAAGCCACAATTTGTTCAAGATTCTGCTCTCTGAGCAAGTACCGCAGGACTGCTTCCAGACAGCCGCGTTTCCTGGAGGCATATGTCTCCGCAATGGTGTGTAACTCTGTAGTTATCAGTCTGTGCGTTGCTTCGTCCAGGAATCCGGACTTCTGCAAAGTCAAGACTGCGTTTGCATTCCGAGGGTACAACTTGGGAAATCTCATCTCCACTCTCAGGTAAACTTGACTCTGATCTTCCCCCCAAGGGGCTTGGAGTGACATGACAGCCTTTCGATGCGAGATATCGACGACCTCAAACTCTACCTTTTTGAACTTCTCTCCTACCTGCCGGATCTCTTCGGCCAATGTGTCAGGGTCCCAAGAAAATATCTTTACGTTCTTTAACCATGAGATTGGGTCCGTATTCTGCCGATTGTTGCCTCGTCCATGCATGCCGGATCTTTGCGCATAACGACCACCTTGGACCCAGCCGCGGAATTGGGAAACGGGTATTTTACTCATGCCGACACTGGTGCTTGAGCGAGGTCGGAAGTGCGTGAGGTGGCCGTGACGGGGGAACACCTCACTGCGAGGTGTCTCGTCCAAAGGGGAGTCGGCGTCCCCCGGTACGTCGCGAAAAGTCTTGTAAACAGCACCTCTTCGTGTGAAGTTCAGCCGTTGGACTTTGGAGACACCTTTTTCATACCCAATGTCTGCATATATGTCGGTCTCAAGTGCATGAAGCCTCAATTCCCTGTCTGTGCCCCAGGAGACCAGCTGGAAATCTCGATTATCAATGTTGTCGATAATTGAACCCCGAGCGCGCCACAGGAACTCTTTAACTTGACCCTCATGGCCCTTGAATGTTGCAACTGGCTTCACTGGACCATTCTCGAACGCTCCGTTGACTGCACGACGATCATATAGATGCAAGTCGCTGTTACCCCGCTGCGGCATGGCGAGCAGTCCCCATCCAAAAGGAGTATGACGGGCTCTCCACACAGGGAACGGAGTTTCAATGACGCGCTCCGGCGTGCTTTCTTCCCCATCGAGATCCCAGAACTTGATTGTCCGATCCAGGGAGCAAGTGACGATCTTGTGTTGAAGGTGACGGTTCCAGTCGATCCCATAGATTTTGGTGCCGTGGGCTTCGATGGTCCGTACAGGATATGCACCATTTCTGTCATCCCAAATGTGAAGGAACTTGTCATGAGAACTTGCAACAACGTGTTCATCCTGCCGGTTCCATTTGACCTGAGTTGCGCCAGCAAACCAGTCAGAAAAGGAGTTGACAGGCCTCGCTGGGGCTCGCAAGTCCCAGCTGTGCACGAAACTATCAACGGCGCAGGTTGCAAGAACGTCAGGATGATGGGCGGAAAAGTTGATGTCGGTTATTGCTCTCGTATGGCCGTGGAGGACGAATTCGATGGGATCCTGCCATGATCGAGCATCCAGGTTCCAAACCAGAGCTTTTTGGTTCGACGTACTGACAACCCAATAGTCCCTTGCAGCAAATGGAGACCACTGGACATCGGCAACTTCCCAGGGAGTCCGATGAGGGAGGTAACGTGGTGGAGAATAGGGAGAATCCAAATCAATGATGTGAAGCCCTTCTTTGGAAGCCAATGCGACATCGCGCCCGCTTGGAGAAATGGTCATGGATCCCACAGGTTGCTCGAGTCTGAAAGACGCATCTTGGCCGAACGTTTCGCTCTCGAACGCGGAAGCTGGACCTCTAGGAGCCATATCCGCTAGCGGCCTCTTTATCTCAATCAGCTATCCAAATTGCCGTCCTGGGTATCCGTCAAAGGTTCATCTCGCCAGACGGCTATGAAATGTAGGCCCGCCCAAGGCGTAACGCAGGGAGCTGGAAGCCTTCATCTCAAGCGGCGAGGTGGCAATCGCGTCTTGAAGATTGCGCTCTGCTGCAAGGGAAGCTCAGTGCATTTCAGACCGAGTAGCAGGTTGTCAAGAGCACTATGACTCGAAGAGGAGTTGCCGCTGAGGGTAGCGGAGGCGTACGAATGGCGATTGTTGGATGATTGTTGGATGTTCCTATGAACAATGTAGAGGACCAGGAAGCGAACAAGGCACGTCTGGAAAGGCTTCACTCAGCCAAATGCCAAGACCAATTACATAACATCTAAGTCATCATACGGCCTTGGCAAAGCCACTCTGCCAAAAAAGGGGCATCGAGCCTTGTCAAGATCATGAACGGAGACACTTCTTGATACTAATCATTCTATTGTTGAGTACCTAGGTCCCTAGGTACTTAGAGATACGTCTTTGGCTCTGGCAGAGGAGTACGCTGGTTCCAGATCTAGATACCGTCCCTATGAGAAGAGCATGCGGCGCGTTGCCAGCATCAACGACGAATCAACGATTCGTGCAGTCCAAGGGCCTTGGTATATGCATTAGGCATATGGTCCCTAGCGGACTGTTCTCGCAACTCTCTCTAATAGCATGGAGCGCATCTCAGTTGAATCATAGTCGCATATTCTCTTCTACACCGGTTGCTATTCGTCTCCGACGGGGCAGCCTTGAACTCAACACTTTATTCTGATGCTGCTACTAGTATTGGTTTCTGTTCCTCGAACCGCGGTTGTGCCAGTCCTTTGGCCGATGGTCAAGTTACTGTCACCCGTAAAACTCATCGTATCGCCTGTTGGTCCGCTCTGAAGCTATCTTTCTCCCCAGAAATGAAGACTTGAATGATGTCCGCAAATCGCAGTGATATACCTGCTGTCCCTAATCTGCGGAGAGTGCTTTCAATGACGCAAATGGTATTGGCTTTCATTTCGGCGATATTTGCGGCCAGTATCTTTGGCAGTGCAGCAATAGTTGCATCCAATATATGTGGCACTGGGTAAATGTTGGTAGAATCCATACTTTTACCTTCGCGAAGAAGCTGAATCTCTGGAAGCGAATTTAGTGGTTCGAACATCCCGTCCGGGAATGAAGATGCCCATGATACTGATGCCGAAGAACTCTCTGGTAGATAAAGCATGTAGCAATACCAGCAGATTGCGGCTGAGAAGAGGATTCGTGGCGTATGGATGGCAACAAGTGCACCCATGTTCGTCGATACAATCAGATTTTGCAGGAACAGGGCGTGCAGCAGGCATCTCTTAGAGTCCAGGGACGTAATCCACGATAGCACTGACTCGCGGATCAACGGAGAGACTTCGCTACCTTCTTTGCCGATTGCAATCTCAAGAATATTTAGGTCCGTGCTCAAGGCGAGGAAGTTATAATGCCATAGTGGAAGCAAGCTGAATGGAGCTTCCATTTGCAACGAAGGGTCGTACGACATTTTGAAGTCCTTTGGAGTGGACGCGTACCATGTGAGAAGGGCGGACTCGAATTTGCTCACCGTGTTAAACGAGAGGAGATTCAAATGTCGACATTCACAAATTGATGCACTGATGCCAGAGAGGCCGTTGTACACATTCAATATGTTGCGGTACTTCAAGCCTGGGTGCAACGGGGTAGTTGGCTCGCTATCACTCTGGACCCCTCCTTGTCCAACGTTGAAAGAAGTTGAAATTTCGGTTCGATAATTGGAGGTCGCGAAGTGCATCTCTCTTTGCTCTGCTCGCAGCAATGAAGCCCAAGTAGGTGCAGATGGAGCGCAGAAGAGCTCTGACGAAGAGACTGTTGGTATATGTCCTGCGTTGTGACGAAAGACCGGCTCGTGATGGAATAGTGCTGCGATCTCGGCGTCATGGATATAAAGTAGCACAGCTATCCTTCTCAGCTCTTCCTGTCTGACCCATGTCCTCCATGCTTTGTCCAGGGCCTCAGCAGAGAGATCGTCAGGAAGATGGAATGGTGGCGCCGGGTTGAACAACTTGTGGTGACGGGCAAGCGCAATGAGTGAACCATGGTAGGCAGCGGCCGTCGCTCGGTGAGCCGGGTCACCCGACAGCAGTGCGTAAGTCTGGCCGATCATAGAAGCCTTCACAATGTTCCAAGTTTGGTCAGTGGTTCTAGGAAGGGCGCGTTCCCAGGGAGCAACGAGAATAGCCTTGTTAACCCGCTCAAAGAGCATGGAACCTGTTTTGGCAGACATATCGGAGCCCAGGGACAGACAACCTGCCGAACAAATTGACAGGACTAACAGAGCGTTGCTGTGCGTTGGTCGAAAAGTTGGGCTGTGTATGAGAGGTAAAGCGACATTGAATCTGGTGAAAAAGAGGTGAATACACAAATTCATAAAGTCAATGGAGGGCAGCGGCTCATCCCGCAGGACTGGTCGCAGCTTATTTGCCATCTTCATACGATATGTTTCATCGATGTTGTCAAGAGACGTTGGGGAGATCTCCCCCGGCGTGACGGACCCAGAGTCTGGGTCGGACTCGTTCGCCATACCGGAAACCTGGACATACCAGATTCGTCGTAGATCAAGGACGGCGGGCCGAAACTTGGAATTCTCTGTCTTTTGGAGAGGCGGCGAGCTGAAGTTGTCGTCAAGATGCATAAGCTGTGGTTCAGGAAGTGTACTACTGAAGCCCATGTGTTCGAAGATGGTAAAGTCGAAGTCGTCTTCCAGGAGCCATTGTCCAGAGTGAGCGTCACTAAGTTGCTCTCCGAATGGATGTGTCTCGAGAGATCCACCGACGCTGAACTGATTGCTTTGTGAGTTTAGGGTGGCATCACCTCCAGATATCGCGGGTGTTGGCAGCATAGTCGCTGTCATTTGAGATTGACTGAACGTCTCAGCCGGCTGGAGGCTCTCTCCTAGAGTTTGCATTGCTCCTACCGGATTGCCTACAATATCTTGCGTTGGAGGACCCCGTGGAAAAGCGGGGTTGACTCTTGCACCTGGGCCTTGTACATTCTCAAGATGAGCGAAGCCTAGCAATTTCCCGGAAGAATGCGACGCTGGCGTTGTTTGGTTGTCGTACGAGGTGACCACTGGCCCCTCGAGATTCATGGATCTGGACGGCGAAGTAGAATTACCCGAGGGAGATGTGTCTTGATCTATCGCCTGAGATGCTTCCTTGTGCGTGGCTTTCTTGCCCGAAGCAGTGACATTCGAATCCTGGCTGTGGATTCTTGCATGACGGAGTAATGTGTCGCTCGATGAGTTAGTGTTGCACACCGATTGGGAGGCAGACTTCACCTACTGGCGGGGATAGGCCTTGCGGCATATGTGACAGCGGAATGGTTTCTCTTTGGTGTGAGATCTTATATGACGATGATAATGATCGGCTTTGTAGAACTCTCTGGAGCAAAAGGGACACTTTTTCCCCTTTCCTGTCCTGATTGCAACAGGCTTGGGCATTTGCGAATCCTGTTCAGTCTGACACCCGGGAGTCGGATTGGTCGACAGAGTAGTCGCCATCGCTTGCCGCTAGAAGAGCTAGTTCAACATTGACTGGACGGCTGTATCGGCGAAGGTGACCTGGATGGAGATGTTACCAGAACCTTGCTAAATTTTGTGCAGGTTGAATTGGGAGTGCGCTCGAGGAGTAAGCTGATTGTCGAAGGATATGAGGGCTTTCTAGGTAGCCGCCACCAACGGTACAAGTGCCAAGGTTGCTGACACTAAGATGAGATATAGGGAGGATTCGCAAATATGTCGGAATGCTGGGGGCATTGTTTCGGCTGAATATGGGGAAGCTGGCATAGGCGTGGAGAAGTCGCAGATCAGGATTCGAGGTTCCATGCTCGCGGGCGAATATCGCCCCGTGACAAGGCTGGTCGCGCTCCCACATGTCGCCAAAAGCCTCGGTTGGTGGACTTGTCCGGGTCTGCGAGATCCTTTGGGGCGGCCGTGGCGGCTTCAGATACGCCGGCTTTGACCGTCTTTGCTCGCCGATCTTTGGTGGCGTCCGGGTATCAAGAACGTAGAAAGAGCTATACTGAGGTGCCAGTGATTTGTACTCGAGCCACATTCAACATCAGAGATTGATTCCTCAACCAATCGTCTAATAGATGACTTTGCCATAGTATATATAGATATCCAATGACGCCTAAAGATCATGTGCTTAAAGTTGCTGAACCGGAGACGGGATCCTGCGTGGAAGCCCCCAAACAACTGGCTTATAGAAATCACTCTTTTGGTGACATCAGACGTCGGGTGCATCTAGCGCTTAGATCCGTGCGGCTCTGCTGATCTGGAAGATCCAAATAATGTTGGAGGGATGCGTTCGCAAGCAGTGATGAGCTCTGCGCTAGTATGACAGGCGGCAAATACAAATCGGTCTGGACGGACCAAAACGTACTTCCTCCCGCCAACATCCTTTTTAATCCGATACATGTCGTATCCGGTCGGGTAGGGCCGGTTTCTGCAAAGTTCTGAAGCCGCAAACTCGTCCCCAGTTGCTATACGATACACATTTTGCTGGGGGATATCACACGGAGTGCTTGCCGGACGACTCACGAGGGATGGTGAATGGATGAGGAAGAAAGCAGATTCCTTCCGGATTTCGTTGTTGGAAACATTCTCCAGATCCAGGTCTCTGAGATCCGACCATGCTTTCTCCGCCTGCTCCACATCATCAATCACGACGACGAGTCGCAGCAGTGCATTGGTCCTTGGCCCATTGAGTAGCACGTCATCAGTAAATTGGACTCTCACAAGTGGATCTTTGGTCGAGGGGTAAACCGAACAACAGTACACTTGTGGCAAGCAATATCCGCCTGCTAGGTCAGGGAGGAACGCCATTCCGGGGCCGAATCTGTATCGTTGCATGCCGTTCGCGCGTGGGCCTCGCTCGAGCTTATGTCTCAGGCTGGGGACAAGTTGCATCAACCACAAGATCCAATCCCTAAGAAAGATCTTCATGGGGTTCCGAGCCGTTGTCAGATTTCCGTTGGCCACTGTAGCAGCAAGTGAGCGGTCCAACTGCTGCTTTCGTTCTAAAAACCACCCGTTGAAGAGGGTTTCATAGCTTCCATCGAATTCGGGCCGACAGGCTAGTGCGAGCCTCCATGCAATACCTGAAGCGTCTCGGAATCCTGAGACAATGCCCTGGCCGCCGACTACATCTGTCAGTGCTATTTCAAGTTTGTAACCATCAAATACGTACACGGAGGCATAACGTGGGCTGCATCCCCACAGAGTAACACTCTTCCGACGGACCACTTGTTGCAGCTTCGGGCAGCAAAAGTGAAAGGCCTCGATCGCAGAACGTGGATGCAATCAACCGGGTATTGCACAGGATCTTTCAAACTGCCCGGGTTTCGTGTAAGTCGTAAGTCATGTACAGGAACATGTCACTATGTAGACGGTGGGGTCCTTACCCATAATCCGCGCCGGGGTGAGTCAGGTATGGCAGGACGATTTCAGATGTCCTATCCCAAGTAGCCATTTCCTGTGGATCCTCTCCCTTGTCCACCACGAATTCGAATCTCCAGAGTCTTTCGTTCCGTGGCCCGAAACTTCCACAGACCGAGGGTCTGTCAGGATTGCCAATGAATCGAAAATTTGGTGGAAAGAATTTGTCGTAGACTTGTTCAGGGGTGTAGTTGAGTTTCCAGAGAGGGAAGTGTGGATGTGTCTCTGGCGTAGGGAGGTTCATGTGCCAGTTCATCGCTACCCACGTCTCTTGGTATTCGTAGCTAGCGTCTTGTCAATTTGCCTGGTGTGCCTTGTGCAGTAAATGTGACTTACCCAGAAAGTGTTTGGAGGGAAACCCCTTTTGGTTCCAGATAGCGTTTGCGTGTGAACCCGGTTTTCCCATCTGCTCCTACAAAGAACTTCCCCTGAATAGTGCGCTGTGTGCCGTTGTTGTCGATGTACAGTGCTCGAACGAAGTCCTCGTCTTCTTCGATACCCACAATCGTTGACCCCAGACGCAGCTGCGAGCTTGGACAGCTGCTTGCAGCCATACGGATATTCTTTTCCATTACTGGCTGTTTGTGGCAGATAACACCAACGTGGCCGGTTCCCCCGTCGCTGGTGCCTAGATTCATACTCAGGAATGGCTTGGTCATGAGCCCATGCTTTCCAGATGTGAAGAAGGTCCAACCAATATGTTGTCCGATCTCGCCGTGTACCTTCCCATACAAACCCAGTTCCTGTAAAAGTCGAATCCCGTCCTCATCCAGAGCAATACCACGCGGATCTGTCACGATCTCCTGCTCTTTCTCCAAGACAACATTCTTGACAGACATTCGACCTAAAAGAGCACTTAGCAGTGCTCCAGTCGGCCCACATCCACATATTATCACATCGGTGGTTTCGAAACCATCGTTTTCCTCTGGAGCGGTCATTTGTTGGTCTCGGTGAGTGGTAAAAGCTCCAAAAGCAGAACTCTGAGTCAAACACAAGAACATAGGTGGGAAAGGACGACTTCTTATTTGAGTGGGCTCTTTCACCCAGCACTCATTCTAGATTCTCATATGGGGCCACCGGTCTAAGAAAGTATCCTCACACGGACGACGAAGTGCTGGGGTAGGAGGCCCCTCAACAGACAACAATCCATACCTAGATTGTTGTTGCGGTCCTCTTCCGGATCTTACTAGAAAACTTGCTATGTCTCATGGACTGGAATGAGAGTTGGACTCGCCAAGGAGCACCGTATCCAGGTCAATGCTCTCATGGTGGGGTGCCTCCAGAGGTGGGACATCCTTCTCGTATCCTTCGATCAGGGGAATATTTCAGGATGCGGGACACTAAAATGCGGGGACATGCTGAAGGCGCGACAGGTTAAGGCTGTCACCACGTGTGTCGTGTCGAGATCCAACCGACTGGACAACGGTATTCCTTTTCCATCCCGAATGCACTTTGTAGAAGCTCAAGGGTGGGTATGAGCTATTGCTCGTGAAGGTGTACTGCTCAGGGTTTCATGTCGAAGTCGTCTGGCAGTGTGGCTTATCAGTGAGAAAGAGGCATTGCTGGTGCACAGACATCGAATAGTGATGACAACATCACGACTGTCACTGCAACAAACACTTCCGTCTTCCAATCCTCAAATCCTGCGAGGAAGATAGGCTGAGCGGTAGAGACAGACAATTACCTAGCATGGTAGGGGGAACGACATGCTTGCAACGTAACTCGAGTCATGCTCTGTCATCAGAATCATGACGCCAAGATTATTCACGAGTCATGGGGATTGAATGGAAGGCGCAGTTGAAGCAGCGCCATATCAATCAGAGTGACTCAAACGACAGTGACAACCCATTCAATTGCCTCAGCAAAGCAGCCGCTGTTTGGAGAAAGAAGCACTCATATCGACTGGCCCGTGTACCGCACCATTGACCTGCCACCTCTTCTTTCACGCGCTGTTGCTATCGCTCTGCCCCACGTTAACTGCGGTCCCAATACCTATTCAGACGTCCTCCCACGACTTGCTTTCTGTTCGGTCGTCCATTCCATTCTGACCTTGCCGGCGGGGTTGCTGAGAGTTGAGCTCTCCGAGACTGTTGAGGTCCAAGCCCTTTGATCTGCCCCTGTGGCCAGGTGAACATACAATACCTTTGCGATGGCGTTGCCGAAACGAATTGTGAAAGAGACGGAGAGGTTGATGGCAGAGCCGTAGGTCCCTTTCTGGCCTGTGCGCTGAGTCGTCCATCTAAGTCTTTTCAAGTGTCCCAGGAATTAGCGCAGTGCCTCACGAAGACAACCTGCGGTACTTCGATGTCAGCATACATGGCCCTTCACAATCTCCATATGAAGGTACGTCGGTATATCACCAGCCCTCTGCCAGGAGACGCGTCTGATTCTCTGCAGGTGGCGTTTTCAAGCTCGAACTCTTTCTGCCAGACGACTATCCGATGACCCCTCCCAAGATCAGATTTCTGACAAAGATATACCATCCAAATATTGACAAGCTCGGTCGAATCTGCCTGGACGTACTGAAGAGTGAGTACTTTGTCCCTTGGGTTGGACTAGACCTAATCTTTTGTCAAGGCAATTGGTCGCCTGCGCTTCAGATCAGAACGATTCTTCTCTCCATTCAGGCTTTGCTAGGTGCACCAAACCCGGATGATCCTTTGGCAAATGATGTTGCTCAGCGCTGGAAGGAGGACCAGGAGGCTGCGATCCAAACAGCAAGAGAGTGGACCAGAACCTATGCCATGCCATGATTGCAATTTTCACTTTTGATGATCCAGGTCCAAGGGAAGGTTGCCGAAGATGGGGAATTCGATGAAGGTGTAGCATGGAACGTGCAACGATCTGATGAGACTTCAGTTTTGACGCCATGACAGAGAAGAAAGGCTCCTGCCTTTCGACACTTTCAGCACGATGGGCTCTATTATCAATGACGAATACAATAGAAGATTCTTGGTTTGAGGTCGTTTCTCTGTACTATGGTGAGTCGTTCTGGATTCTTGCTGAATCTGCTTTTCAAACCTTTCATATGGACTTGACTCTGTGTCGTCCCCTGTTGTTCGTCCATGTTCTTAGGGACAGAGCGCATCCCGTCATCTCGGTCTTTGTCGTTCATGATATGTCGTCCATCCTGACCATTTGGCGGCCGATTTTGATATGTGATTCGCGCGACACGGCGACATCATCGCTTCAGGGACCGGCTGGAGACTGGTGCGCGCAATTGGTCGATTTTGTACCCGCCGCTGACGCTCGGCGTGAACTGAAGCAACATTTACAGTGAAACTGTTGACCCCAAACCACGTTGTCCCTTTCCCTTTCGCTTTCATCGACAGCAAAGACGTCCACCATGGAGCAGAGCCGGTGGAGTCTCGACTCCGATGAGATGGCCTCGTGCCTACCCTCGCGGCCATCAACGCCGCAGGCCGTCAAGGCCCTCCTTCGTTCCCCGGGGTCCCCCTTCAGGACTCTGGGGAAGAAGTTGAGCCTGACGTCCTTGTCTGTGCGGAGTCGAAAGGCTTCGCCAGACAGAGGGGATGGCACGAGGCTGAAGGATCACGTGAGTGATGCTTCACATTCTGTCGCACCCCTCTACAACAGACGTAGAGGCGCGTCTTTTCGGCCCTTGTCAATTGTAACTGGGAAGCCGTTTGAATTTGATGTGAATCGGGCAATGGAAATTGTCCAAAATCACCCAAATTCCTTCTCTCCAACCCGCGACCCTGTCAAGCAAAGCCACTCCTCCAACATCATGAAAGTCCCACGAGAAGACGACGAGAAGACAATCAAACCTGCGCGATCTTTCATCATGCCAGGGTCGGACCTCTCTTCTCAACCTGACAATGTCGCACCCTCATCTCCAGAAAGTGCCAACAATGCCCAGATTCATCACACAGTCATCAAAGGACCTTTCTCCCATTTGACAAGAATCCCAGCACCAGACATCAGCCAGCATCCAATGAATCAGCCTAATCCCTTTACCTCCACGAGTGACGCGCCTCACCTGCTCACCACGTCTAAGAAAGAAGAGATCAAGCGACTGGTGAAAGAGGCCAGACGACGATTTGATGAGAAGGAGCGTGAAGCTGAGCGTGAGGAGGCCGAACGTGAAAAGGCTGAACATGAAGCTCGACTACAACACAGAATCAAGTTCGGGACATTGCCAATGCCTGGAAACGCGTTTATTAGAGGAAATTACGACAATGGCAAACTCCAAGAGCACCCATTCAGCGCGAAGCCAATCCTCACAGAAGACTCTATGAGTCCACTTCGACCAGAGCCGTTCGCCTGTCGACCCATCTTGTCTCGTCCGATGCCTCGACAAAGCTCTGACACTGCGAACACGTACGATCTCAGCAAGAACCTGTCAACATTTCAAATTGGTGCCGAGAACGTCCAGACTGATATCTTCAACGTCTCCAACGAAGGCTCACCCATGGCTGGGACATCGACTCCAGGCAGAACTCCCGTCGATAGTGGCAAGTTAGTTGCTACTCCACTTTCAGAGGGATTTGAGCAGAAGAAGTCTGGTCTCCGCAAGGTCAGTGGTTTGTTCAAGACAAAGTCTGAGAAGCCTCAGCCCGACTTTGCCTCGCCTCAGAATACTGACATGCTTCACCGACCCGATCTTGTAAGTTCTGCCTCTCCTTGGTTTGATGTTGTGGCAGGTTGGGTTAACAGCTAGCTCTAGGAATGTTATCTGCGCACTGCCACCAACAATCACAGCTATGACTATGATGAAGGGCAGCCATATTCACGTCACCCAAACACAAGCCGGGCTTGGCACTCTCGCAATCTCAAATGCACCACTTGCCTCGATGGCTGCTGCGCTGTCTGCGGTCGCGCTTGCTGTGCCTACAAAGCTGCGGCACTCGCCGTCA
The DNA here is from genome assembly GCF_000836435.1 of Fonsecaea multimorphosa CBS 102226. NCBI lineage: Eukaryota > Fungi > Ascomycota > Eurotiomycetes > Chaetothyriales > Herpotrichiellaceae > Fonsecaea > Fonsecaea multimorphosa. Next base: position 723,481 of record NW_015971649.1, on the reverse strand, counting down.
AGATCCACAAGGACAATCCAGAATCCCTAAAGGCGGCAGAAGAGAGACTCCTGCAGATTGCTTTCCTCTTCCCATACGGCCAAGAAGCACCCACTTTCCTCCAATGCACCAAGGGTGGCGAGATCGGCTGCGGCAAGATGGTCTGTCCCGATTGCTGTGGAGAATGCCCCAACCCGATCTGCAAGGATATTCAATGTCGAAAGTGCAAGAAGAACCCATGGGCGGAATGCTTGTGGCATGATGAGGACATGAATCGCCGCGCTCTTTGAATGGCTGAGACATGAATCAGGGTGCATGAATCAGGTTCATGGACAAGGAGATGAAGATGAGTGGCACGGAAGGGCTTTGGCGCTGCTTCTCTTGGATGACAGGACATCAAGATGAGAGCCTCTGTGAAAACATGACAAACGTGTACAGTTAGCTGAAAGAACCTACCCTTTGGTAGTAGGGCATTGACTCGAGAGATCTCGCCAGATCAGAGCGAGGCATCATAACTCAGGACATGAGATTGATGATGGATATTGTAAAAGGCAAGCAGGCTTCGATCCAGGATAGGGGTTGTTCCGCCTCCAATCACGTGTGTGGTGTAGATACCTAGCTCGCTAGGTATCGAAGCGCTGCGCTATTGTGCCTCTACTCGAACGTAGCATGATTCTTGGCAATTAGCTAATGGCGCACACTGCAGAATTGCAACTCCGCCGCAGACATTGAAACGGCCGATTGCGTTACCAACTTTCATCCCACTTCCACGAACCATCGAAGAATAGGTACAGCATCAATCGACCGTTAAGATGCGTACCTACGACGATACCTTCAGCGCCACCAAGATCTACCCGGGCAAGGTCAGTAATGCCACTCGCACGCACTTTCCCCCGTCCCGGTCAGCGAGTTGCTTGCGCCAGCAAAGACCACAACGGCGAGTTTCGCACGTTTTGTAGAAATTGCCATCACTGACATGCGGATTCGATGTTCTACAGGGCAAGCTCTACGTCCGCGGCGACAGCAAGATCTTCCGATTCCAGAATGGCAAGACCGAGTCCCTTTTCTTGCAGCGCAAGAACCCAAGAAGAATAGCCTGGACCATGCTCTACCGACGCATGCATAAGAAGGGTATCTCAGAGGTTAGTCTCGAAATCAACCCTATCTTTACACCGTGGCGGAGTACTGGTCGAAAAAGTTGGGATCTGTTTAATCCATTTCAAAAAGAGGAGGAACACACGTCCCGAGCATTCAAACCTGACCTCTTCTTTATCTCGCTGCGCACACTTCTACAACACCAACACCGGGCCACTAACGTTATTTTCCACACATCCAGGAAGTCGCCAAAAAACGCACCCGCCGCACAGTAAAACACCAGCGAGCCATCGTGGGCGCTTCCCTCGACGTGATCAAGGAACGCCGCGCTCAACGCCCCGAGGCCCGCGCCGCGGCCCGTCAGGCAGCGATCAAGGACGCCAAGGAGAAGAAGGCTGCTAGTGAGAGCAAGAAGAAGGCCGAGAAGGCGAAGAGTGCGGCGAACGCTGCGAGAGGCCAGATCACGAGCAAGCAGGGCGCCAAGGGAGCACCGAGCAAGGTGCAAGCAAAGAGCCGATAGACCGTTTTCAGTGGTTCGAATTGAGGGGGATTGGGAGACTCATTACTTTTGTAACGAAGATGAAGGTAGAGAGACCCTGGCGGATGGCTGGTAGGAACCTTCGCGCAGTCAGTTCGATGGCGTCAATTGAGATGGGCTCACACGAAATTCCAACGCGATAAAAAGGGCTTTCAACTGGAAAGCGCTGGTTGCTCGTCTTGCTGCAAAAACACTCGCATTGTTGGGGCGGCTTGACGAGAGGAATGCTTGAAAAACAGGACAGAAATTGACAAAGTCTACATCTTATGTGATTCAGGTCCCTTGTTAGTCTTCTCAAGTCCCGCTCTATATGGGGATATCTGCATCTGTGACAATGAATGCTTGTCCATTGTGAAAGGGTCGAATCCAAGCACAGGCTTCGAACGTCTCTCAAACCATTTGCATCAGCTCTTCGTCAAACTTCGGCCTTTCTGCTGTAATTGCGGACACGTCTTGCTTGCGGCCGGGTGCTGCTTGCGGCTTCACCTTCGTCTCCCGTGAGCCAGGTGCACTCTTCGACCTAGAAGGTCGGCGTGCGCGAATTGTATAAGCACGGAATAAAGCAGCTTCTGTACTTCTCCACAAGATACTCTCCGAGCCAGCCAGCGCTCCCATTGCACAAATGGCTGAAAGCGGGAGAGTCCCCGACCGCATGCAGACATCCATAGCTATTTGGGGGGCGGCGAAGCTGGAGATCCTGTCAGAGAGATGGTCCAACCACACAAATTCGACCAACCCCGTCTCCAATATGCCGTAGGGACATTTTACCCAGGTACGTCAATCCCCCAAACTGGTCCCGAATCGATCGACGAAGAAGTCCTCGACCCTCTGCAGCACTTGCCTGTCACTCTGTTTCTTGACCCCTTTCGCGTCCGCCCCCATCGTCCCCGGGATTTTCCAATTATTGACCCCCCACCACCACTTCCTGACTTTTGCCCCCAAACTCTGTCCCTGGAACTTACTCCCACGGTTCCAGTGACGCCATCCGAACATGACCAAGTTCCACAGTATCCCCTGCACCAGGGGCAAAAACACTTGATCTCGGATCGTGATGAAGGCGATTCTCCAGTTCGAGTCCGCGGTTTTGATGCTCGCGAGGTAGGACTGTTCGAAGCGGAAGTCGGGGATCGGAGGAAATGACCTGGTCCGTGGACGAGGGCGGATGATGTCGCTGGGGATGGTAGACTCAGAGGAGCCGCTTAGGGAGTGAGAGCGAGACCGGGGAGGGGAGATGGTCTCGACTTCCCCGGGGAGCTTTTTGGACGCGGCGGTTGAGGGGTTGATGTCGTGTTCTGGAGATGGGTGTTTTTTGATGTGAGCGGATTGTATGGTGGAGGCGATCTCGGTCGCGGCGGAGGCCATCTTGGGTGAATAGAAGACGTGTCGTAAATGAGGTAGACGATGAAATTGTGATGTTACCTAGGTACCCAGGTAGGTAGACATTCAGGTGTTCGTAGCGTCGTCGCAGGAGCTCGGAACGGAACATCTTCGGCTAAAGCGATCAATGCATCATTTGATGCCCCACACGCCATGCCAATTCTCTGATCGAAAGTCTCACCAAAAAAAACATCTTGATGCTGTCGACAAGGTGTGTATCTGCGCGACCACGGATCTTCCCAGTCCGATCTTCTTCCTCATTGCTCCTTCGTACCTATTCGCCCTTCTCTTCTCCTACGTCTTCCCTATCTCTGGGGCCTCTGCCCACCCCGCTCCGCAAGATGACGACCAAATCATTCAAGCTGCTCTGCTTGGAGAATCCCCTCCTCGACATCCAGGGCGTTGGGTACGTACCTACTTCTTCTTGACATGAACTCCCCCGCCTTCCGGTCTTCCCATACCGGTATATAAATCTCATCGCTCTGCAGTGATCCTGCTATGCTCGAAAAGTACGGCCTGAAACTCAACGACACGCTGCTGGCCGAACCCCACCAGATGGGCCTCTACGACGACCTGATCCAGAACCGCAACGCAAAGCTGATCCCCGGGGGTGCGGCGCAAAACACCGCCAGAGGCGCACAGTACATGCTACCGCCCGACAGTGTCTGGTATATCGGGTGCGTGGGCGATGACGACTACGCAAAGATCTTGAGAGAGAAGTGTAAGGAAGAAGGTACATCAGACCACTTTTTGCTGGTCTCCTCCCCCTTCCAAGCAGACAGGGCATTGACGAGAAGGAAACTATTCCATGCAGGACTGCACGTCGAGTACCGCGTCGACCCTAGCACACCCACTGGGAAATGCGGCGTCATAATCACAGACCACCACCGCACAATGTGCACTCATCTCGCCGCCGCCAACGAATACAAACTCGAGCACCTCCTCGAACCGCGGATCTGGAGCATGGTCGAAGCGACTTCCGTGGCGTTCTACGTCGGCGGCTATCACCTGACAGTGTGCCCCCCAGCAGCCATGGCACTCGCCAAACACGCTGCCGAGACGAACAAGATCTTCATGCTGAGCCTGTCCGCTGGGTTTATTCCACAGTTCTTCAAGGAACCGCTCGCCGAGATCTTGCCGTACTGCGATTTCGTGTTTGGGAACGAGAACGAGGCCAAGACGTGGGCGGAGTCTCAGGGCCACCCTTCCTCTATTTCAATGCAAGAGTGCGCCAAGCTGATGGCCAAGCTGCCCAAAGTCAACGAAAAGAGACCAAGGGTGGTGATTGTCACGCAGGGCACCGACCCGACCATTGTGGCCGTGGCTGAAGCCGGGAAAGAAGAGGTGGAGCTCAAGGAGTACTCGGTGCCGGTCATCGACGAGAACCTCATCAACGACACGAATGGCGCGGGTGATGCTTTCGCAGGTGGCTTCTGCGCCGGCGTGGTCCAGGGCGATCCTTTGGAAGACTGTATCAAAAAGGGCCAGTGGCTAGCAAGGTTGAGTCTGCAGGAATTGGGCCCTGCGTAAGTCTCTTGCAATCTTCCTCAACGGCTCGATCTCTAACACGTGTCCCCCTACAGATATCCCCGGCCGAAGCAGACATACAAGGCTTAAACGAAAGGTCTCTTCGGATTTGGTATTGCATGAGTCCGGTGTTCCTGGAATTTCCCAGAAGAATGTACCACTACGGGCGCTTTAAGAGCGGAATGGCCTAATTCAACAAGGCCTCCGGAGAGATGTGAGTTATGATACCACGTCATTTACGACTTATGGAAAAGGAACTTGATGCCGGAACCTTAGAGCCATGAGATGACATAAAAGGAGACTGCTAAAGAAGCAGGAACTCAAATAGAAGCCACAAAGACCGGAGTCAAGTCTGATTGACCACCGGTCTCTATTCGCCCCTGCTCAGAGTCGTGTTCGTAAGCAAGACCTTCCTGATGCTTCTGGGATCTGGTCAGTGATGACGCCGCCCCCTGAGATCGGCGCGAGTCGCCGTACGTGTAAGTCCACCAGGCAGTCCTCAAGCCTTTCCTCTTGCCTGGGAGTGCTGTGCCAGACCTCGATACTAGACCGTTTCCGCGTCGAGTTTAAAAGATTGCGACGAATGAAGGCATTGGAACCAGTGCCGCGCGGGCGGGTGGCGTCCAGGACTCATAAGTGATCTTGTTGCATTCCGAGAATGAACAGAGCGGCATTGCGATGCTGTTTAATTCTCGTTCTGCTAATGGAGACGCTGTGGGAGCGCTGCTGAAAATCCAAGAAGCGAACGAGAAAGTGGGGAACATCATCCTGGCTGGCCGCTGGTAGGAGTTCGACTGCTCTTCGGACGCGACTCGCCAATGGCACCAAAAGGCGAGGAATCCGCAGGGCGGGTGGATATAGCAGTATGCTGCACAGGTACTGCGCTGCCAAACGAGCTCCGCCAGGGCGACAGTGGAGGCTGTATCGGATCATTCGCTCGCATCCAAGTCGTCGTATTTATAGGAGTGCCGTAGTGACTCGACATAGTCGGCTCAAACGACTCCAATGGTGACGTCCGCATTTGCACCTGATCGTGCATGTGCATGAGGTGAGCCTGGAATTGGGCAGAACTGCTGATGCGAACAGGTGCTGATGATGGTTCAGGGAAACGATGGGCAGTACTTGGCCGTGGCGACGATTCTGGGGTTTCCCCAGGTCGTGGTGCAAACGGAGTGTTCAAGATAGAAGGCAAGACTGCGACGTTCAAAGCCTGGTCGACCGCGCTGGGCTGTGATGCGCTCGATGACTGCTGAATTCGCTGCACGAGGTCTCGAGCGGTAAAGGGAACAGGCTGTGATTGCGATGTGCTTCTGTTGCTGAACCCTTGTGGCACCAATTGGGCGTTCGACGTGGATGCGGGAAGATCATACATTGCAGTTCCGGAACTGTGGGCGGGCCGTGGTGCTTCAGAACGCATGAGATTATCTACCATGTTCTCCATTCTAGAGACCATCGAAATTTCAGGGTCGAAAGCCGCCGCTTGTTGACTTGGTGCTTGGGGCGTAGGTATTTCATGCTGGGAAGCGTGCCCAAGTTGACTGTATATGCCTTCGATTGAGGCAGCGGAGGCGGGAACCGCAAAAGTTATAGATTGATCTCCGGTCGATGTTACAGCGTCCCCTGCATCGAAGTAGACGAAGCGCATGTTGGCAAATGTAAGAGGAATGGGCAAGGACTTGAAGTCGTCCTAAAAATATCAGCAACATTTGGTGTAAGTTACGTAGCCTACTCACTTGTTTACGGGCAAGTAATGCTCCGTCTGTGATGAGACATTTGAGTCGATACAACATCTCGTGTTCAGGGGAACGAGGGCCAAATACTGCGTCGCTGTGTGCCGGTTTGGTCAGGCCCAGGCGGCTGGAAAGGCGTGTTTTTTGGACGAAAGGACTGAAAGCAGAAAATCCTCTGGTGTCCATGTCTTCATCCAGGAGATATGGAATGTCAGGCGCAGCTTTCGGAGGAAATACCTGCATCAGAATATTGAGGACGTTGACATACAACGGCCACATCTGCCGCATATACACGACAAGTTTCTCGTTCTCTAGCAGGAGTTGGACAGTACTCAACAGCCACCCGCTATACAGCCTCAAATAGGGAAGACTTCGGCGGATTACTGGAGGAACTTGAGGCAAATCTTCCGTTACGGCATATTTGCCGTTAGTGGTTGCTCCTGCGAGCTTCTGCATTTCGTCTAGCAAGATTCTGAGGAGGAGGAAAAAGGTTTTGACATTAAACGATTGGATGATCTCAAAAGACCGAGTGTCTGCAGGTGCTGGTTAGTAAAAGCAGTGACATAGCGAGCTGCGCCGTGTATGGTCTATCTTTGCGCACCTTTGACATTTTGTGTGGCGGACTTCTCTGCCGCTATATTGACCAAGACGAGCTTTCTGAGTACTGTAGCATCAGACCTCTCTCGAATTTGCTCCTCCAGAAGTCGAAGAATCTCAAGTTGCTGATCCTTTTGTCCAGTTGGATCCTTTTCGAGACAGCTAGCGTGAAATATAAGGAAGCGGTCATGGAGGTCACGGCTGCCCTCAGCAACCAATGCAGCACTGGAGATGGGCTTTCCTTGATTTGACTTTTTGGTGAGCTTCTTGAATTCAAGGTCCAAGTTTTGTTGGGCTTGTGGAGCGGGGTTATCTAGGCAGATAGCTCGATAAAAATAGTAGACGGCTCGCAGGTGATCCTCATCAGCGAGAGCTAAGACAGCCAGTTGATGATATGATCTGCCTTCTGTAGGATTGAGACTGACAGCCTTGTTATAATAACCCACAGCAGGACCCCAGTTGCGTCGATTCGTCTGCAATTCAGTCTCTCGATACCTCGAGAGATCTCCCAGTTGCACAAGGGCCGAATAACAGGAGTCAATGAGTTGTTTCTTCAGCGCATCGTCGACTATTTGAGGTGGGTCTACAGAGAGTGCTGCAGATGTCAGTCAAGATCAACAACAAGCTAAGTCATGGCATACTGTCTAGCTTCATGCCTTGTGCAATCTCAAGTATCTCTGAAATATCCTTAAAGTTGGAGGCGAGTCGCTGGATATACTCTCGATAGAAGCGTTGGCTCGACTTGATGAACTCGAGATAGAGCTTCTCAGCCTTTCGACGTTCAACAACTTTCTTCTTGCCTTCTCCTTCACGGAAGCTGGCAAGATATTGCCTGAACCTTGTGTTGGCCTTCATATGACCATTCCACAGACGGTCTTCGACTTTCTTTCCAGCCGCGGCCTTGAAGTCAATGAAGAGGAAGTCTTGACATGCTGAGCGAAATCTAGTGGCGTGAGTGAGACGTTCTTTCAGATTTTGGTTGCATTCACTTTGCCAGCAAGGATTCCAGGCCTTGAGTAACGGGCTCTGCCCGGAATAGGGCCTGTAAGAGATCGGTTTCTGTACGATTTACATTTCTGTCAAGTCCACCGTTAGACGACGAAGTTTTCGAGGAGGGGGAGTGTGTACCGGGACGCCTGTACGGCGATATCTTCCATGATGGGATTGAGGTGAAAAGACAGGTCATTGCGACCGTTCTTGCTAGTCAGGACGAATGTCTGGCGGAAGTCGACCAAAGCTGCTGGCTGCGTTCCATTGATACTTTTCTCGACTTTGTACAGTCGAGAAGATGGACCGGGAGAACAGTGTAGGTGGGTGCGTGTTGGTTAAAGTGTTTGGAACAGTTGAAGCTGTAAATGTACTGCCTTCCGCGTTGAAGGCGCAAGGATCCTTGTGAAAGTGCGAGTGCTGCAAGGCACACTACAGTCCTCAATGAACAGGTGGGGATCAAAGCCGCAGTTGCGTCCTGCACAAAGCGGCTCTGGGTACCACCGTAGATGCCAGTACCGCGAAGTATGCGGCAAAAAGTGCAAACCTGATTTTCCGCGATTGAGATCGAAACACGAGAACAGCTTCAATTTCAGTCGCAACTTCATCAATTCCGCCCGGCGTGTGTATGTGCGCACTATGGCACATTCCTTCAATTCTCTCCGCCTCCTCAGGGCGTGGCGGTCCTTGAATCATGCGCCAATCTGCAATAGGTGCTTGCAGTCGCGACGAACATTGGCTACACAAGCAGCTGTAGCGAACCCAGAGCCATACACGGAGCTTGAGCAGGAATCATCGCTAGTTCCCTTGCAGAGTCCGCATCCTAAAGCACGAGCCTTTGATCCTCTGGCTTTTCCAAAGTCAAGAAGGCGACAACTGCCTCCTAGCAGGTACGTTAAAGGCATACCCCTGGTGTCGATAGAGATTGGCTCACTCTTCGCAGGTATCGGTTTCGAAGTCCCAGATACGATCGTGGACCGATGCACCCCCATCAACCTCTCCATCCTTCCGATCCTGCAAGTCGAGAATTTGTCCCTGGGCCCTTTTCGTCCCCTCGAGTCGAACTCGCCTATCACAGCATCATTGCCCCGGACTTCATGACAATGTGCTATCAACATACGCCTCCCGGCTTCAGACCTCTCGAGAAGGGCCCTCGTTTACGCCCATGGGTTGGAGACAACCCGTATTTCGCGAACCGACAGCTGCGTGGGCCACGTGGTGGAGACGTATTGCGATTACTGAGAAGGCCCATAACCTTTCGAAATGTGCCCATGGTCGAACGAGTCACGGTCCACGCGTTCTGCAAAGGCGCTCTCAAAGGAGGCTCAGGCTATCTTCACGTGGCTGGCATGATTCTACAGGCAATCACAAACCAGAGAGTCGTGGTGCACAAGGCAAGGTCGAATGAACAGGGCTGGGGCTTGATCAGAGGCCGGCCAGTCAGTCTTACGGTAGACTTGAAAGGGGAAGACATGTATCATTTTCTGGGGAAAATGATCAATGTTGTCTTGCCTCGTATCAAGGACTGGAACGGTGTCCGGGCCACGACTGGGGACAACAGTGGCAACCTGTCTTTCGGGTTGACGCCTGATGTTGTTGCTGGTTTTCCGGAGATCGAAATCAACTATGACGCCTACCCGACCAAATTAATTCCTGTGAGTTTCGCATGATCTGACTTGTCTGCAATATATCTTGCTAATCCCTCTTTCCAGGGTCTTTATGTCACCATTCACACCACGGCCAGTTGTGACAAGGATGCAAGACTCCTCCTCCAGCAGCTGGGCATTCCGTTCTATGGCAAGATTGTGGATTGATATTCATCTCATTTATGTTGGGTATCTCAACCGACCGGAAGTGACGACAGGAGGAGTTGAGACATATCACTTCGGGCATCATCCCAAGGGACTCGAGTCTGCGCACAAAGCTATTTGCGGGACTCGACGCCGAGCCTCTCGACCCCGTCTTCGCCCTCTGTATGGTTTGATGCACCATTCACGGCAGTCGGTCGTTTGAGAATACAGTACCTCCCCAGCTCCCGCCACCGGCCGGGCATCTCGGCCTGATTCCGCTGGAACCGGTCCCCGGCTCAGATGTGCATACATTTCCGATGGTTATCCCACAACAATCCGAAGGTCGCCTTGTACATGTCACATCACGATGATTCAGCTGCGGATGCTTGACATGCGCCAGTTGGTAGGTGGCTGGCAGCTATAATGTACCATATCGAACAGTTTCAGGCATGAACAGAGAGACACACATATAAAGACACATTTGCCTTCACATGGTACATATATTTCCCCTATCTCCCTTCCAACCTATATATGTAGTCTCACGGATTCACATTCCCTTCCCCCCTAAGTCCTTGCACATTGGCTCACGCTTCTTGATTTTCCTCATCCCTCACCCCTCTCTACTTCTCTCACTTCAGATTCTGAATCAGCCCAGCCTCAGTCTGTGCCCACAGGCCCAGGATCTTAGGGTCGCCTGTCGTTTGCGTCAGCTAGAACGTCTCACGCGAAGAATGGGAGGGGGGATGATATAACAAGAAAGGGGAAAGAAGGAAGGGGGGTTGGGAAAGAGGAACAAAGGAGAGGATATGATTTACATACCGAATGGCACAATCTGCGAGGCAATGATGCCGCCGAGGCCCTAAAAATTCAACCAGGTTAGCCCATCGGCCCCCAGAGAGTTTTGCTCGTCTTTTTTTTTTTTTGAACGGACGGAGCAAAAAAGGACGATAGAGAGGGATAGGTAGATTCAGGCACGGGGACGAGGCAGGGCCTGTTGTCATGGACAAAAGCTAGGAACAAAGAAACGTACCCTCTTGCGATCCGCCCACCAGAACAAATTGGGCAAGCCGGCCCACCAACCCGTGCCCTCACTGTGGACGGCCGAGTCGCGCAGGTGGAGGAAGAAGGTCAATCCCCAGCCTTGCGGGATGTCGTGTGGTTCGGGGTACAGCTCCGGAAGCGGGTTTGACATGTCGAGTTTTGGTGGAGAGATGCCCTGCGTCCGCCAGCACTTAGTCAGTCTTTTCGAGGGCAACCTGGAAAAAATTGCTGGAACCGTTTTTTGGCGTGTGTGTTCCCGCCACGATTGTAGACAAAGCACCAGCAGCACACCACGTGTGGAAGATAATGGGGGCAAAGAACTCACCTGTCTTGCATAGTTTGGCATCTCGGGGATCTAACACGGACAACACACGACGGGTCGTCAGCATCAAATCGTCCCCCTAAACCAACCTGCATGCAGTGTTGTTTCTTTCTTGTCATGGGGAGCCTTGGGATGGGATACTCGACGCACCTGATTCGTAAACATTGTCTCGACCGTCTCCTTCTTCAATATCCTATTGCCGGTGCCCGGATGCACTCCATCGTTCAACAACATGGCAATAATCTGACAATACTGGCTCGGCCTGGCGAAACAGCCCGCTCCACCGGCGTGGAACGTGCCATCAATCTCTTCTTTCGATGTCGCATAGAGCGGCCTCCTGTTCAGATGGCCGTTGGCGTAAATGGAGAGTTTCCCATCGGGGGAACGCGTGTTCATCCACGCAAGCTCGGCTTTCATTTCCTCGCTGGGGAACATGGAGATGTGCGTGATGCCCATGGGCTTGAAGATGTGCTGTTGGAAGTAGTCATTGAGTTTGAGCCCGGAGACGCGTTCCACGAGTTGTCCCGCCCAGTCGATGTTAACTCCATATTCCCACGTTTCACCGGGTTGATTCACCAGTGGTTGAGACAGATAGTCGTGATAAGAACCTGAGAACTCATCCACGCCGAGAGGGCCGGCCCAGTCGTTGACGCGCTGGTCGAAGAACGAGTATCCAAAGCCGGCTCCACGTCGAGACATGTCAGTAGGGGCGGATGGAAGAATCGTGGAAAGACAAGATTTGGTGGGGAGACGCATGAAAGGGCAGGAAAACGAGGGGCGACAGCTTACCCGTGTGAGAAAGGAGCATCCTCAGGGTGATGCCTCGCTTCTTGGGCACCAACTTGCCGTTCTCCCACACTTGCACAGCTTTCAATTCCTGTGGATACGGCGGTCGAACATCAGCGAGGCTCATTGCTAACGCTATCATCCACCCTCCCACAAAACGAGCAACCAAGGGGTCTCTAGAACGTACCGGACACAGCTTTTCCACATGCTCTACATCGTCCAACGCCAACTTCCCTTGCTCAACGAGCTGCATACATGCAACACCCGTGATCATCTTGGTGCAGCTCGCAATCCAGAACACATTGTTCATGGTCATGGGCTGGGACTTTCCATGGCCCACCTTTCCGCTCGCGTGTTCGAATATGATTTCGCCTTGTTTGTTGACGGCAGCAAAGACCACACCCGGGGCGCCATCAGGGTCGGAGGTGAGTGCATCGATTTGGGATTTTAGTTGAGGGACCGCTTCGGCAGCTATTTTGGCCATGTTAGAGCTTGGTGTACCAAAAGGGTCAACTGGGTTGGAGGAGGTCTGGATGACTGAGCAAAAGGAGACACTCTGCTGTCGATTTGCACACACCCAATGACCCCTTCTGGCCGGCTGGGGTCCTGTATATATACCTTCTTCTCCCCGATGCTTTGTAAAGGAGGGGTGAGTGCCATGTCTAGGTATTCAGACCCTCGGCGAGTGACCGGATCCGCATCACCGAATGGTCACAGGCAAGGTCAACATTGGCTTCAAATTCAATACGAAGCAAGGGGACATGACTGGTTGGTTAGTGAACATGGGTTTGGGGCATCATTGGTACGTCCCACCCACGTCGGCAAAGAGGGGGGAAAGGATTCCAAGGAAGCACAACCCCCGCATTTCTCAAGCCTCGACTCCTCTCTCCTCACTCGGAACAAGAGGCGCAAAGCATGTGGCAGTCTTAGTCTCGTCAATCATACACTAGAAGAGCCTGGAGGGGGCAGCTGTTCCCGAGCGAGCGGTGATCGAATCAAGCGGGAGAAAATTGGGGAAGATTGCCAGATGCTGCTTGTAGTTGACTTACTAGTAATTAATAAAAGGCCAGTGCTAGACCCGTTTAGGAAACCCGCTGTCAGCCTCGTCGACTCGTGCCATCAAAGGCTCCCGTCGACCGAATCACAAATTCATGAACATCTTTTTCATGTATAAGACAGGAACAAGTCTAGTACCACACTTGAAGAGGATGGTATAAGGGGGGACAACGTCCTATATTCTTCATGTCCGTTGAAAAAGCATCTCTGTCTTCCGAACGCTTCACGTCGTGGTAATGGTCGTGGCTTGCTTGCTCCCCGTGCCTACCATGAATATGCATGGTCTTGGTCACCAAAACAAGCTTCTCTGCATGAGAAATCATCAGAAATTCATAAACAACACGCGAGGGGCACGGGAATCCCGCGGCCCTGTCCCAAATGCAAATAGCATGAACGCTGGAACGACCATGATGCATCGAGTAGCAGATGGCAAGGTGACGCTCAAATTCACATGACAACACACTCTCTATCCGGTTTCTCACCTCGCATCTTACTCCTTGATATTCGATTGCGGCTCTTTTCGCTTTTATGCGTTCTAGGTGGTTGATGTTGGGGTTGATTTTGGAATTGAAGAGCACTTTGTTTTGGAGCACTTTGCAAACCTGTTTGTGGTCCGTGAGTCTGTACGTCGTGCGTGGCTTGTGTAGTACGCTCAGGGATTTCCGTGACATGGACCTCGGCCACGTTTTCGACCACGTTGTGGTTCTCCTGCGGCAAGACTTCTCGGCTTTTCCTTTTGAACTTGGACAGCGTTCGGCTCAGACTACCACTTTCACTTGTTTTGCTCTGTGTTCGTGATAGCGATTTGGGACGCGGCGTGCTCGATGGATCTCCAGCATTTGGTACAGCTAAGGATGCTCCATTGGTGTATTCCGGCGGCGGTTCCTGGAAGGAAATGACACTCGTTCTCCGGGTTTCCGTCGGCGATCGCCCCCTAGGTTCTTCTAGAGACGTGATCTCAAAACTGGGACGACCAGACGGAGGCTGATTGTCCGTCAGAGCAGACTCACTGGAGATCTCACTGACGGATGCGTTGCGTTCCGAGACCGAGGCCAGTGGCTCCTCTCCTGCCGCTATACTCCCGGGATCTCCCTGAATGGGAAGGATCTGGTAGAAAAGCAGGTATGGAGTTTCTTCTCTGAGAGCTTTCTCAATGTCGACAACCGTGATACGTTGCGGTGCAAGATCGTCGAACCTCATCCACGTCTTGGTTGTTTCTGGGAGTTGTCCATCAGAAGACCATGGTGGAGCAGAGCCTCGCACAAGGGCAATGTAATGCCCGGAGTCGACAGAATTGCCTCGGTGGCAGACGACAGACTGTAGGGAGAGTTTGAAATTGCCGTGCAGGCCCCCGGCGTCTTCCATGCGATCATCCTGAATGAAGTGAGGCACTCCAATCTCGACTGGAATATCCACCTGGGTATCCAGCCGAATTGCTTTGCCGCCCGTGGTGAATGAATATCTCTTCAGGCAAAGACCGAGGACGGGCCGTTTTGATGAGAAATGTGCGGCAACTTGGGCGTCATTCATAGGAGCGTTATCGGTGTACCAGGCTGAAGCATATCAGTTAAAGCCGCATCAGTCATGGGAGCACGACTTACGAATAAGGCTGAAGAATTGCCACGCCGGCATCATAACCTCCTTCCGGACGCTTCCGACGCGCGACATGGGTGCAGACTCCTTTGAGTCAATTGGAGCCAATGATGAATATCCGCTTTCATTCCGAGGGGGGATGTAGCGTTCCTGGATAATGCTGGGTGCGCGAGTACGGTTTCCTCCCGGTCTGGTAGGAGATGCGTAGCTTGGAGAAGGGGAGAGGGGGGTAATCGGTGATTGGTCGCCATCCAACTCGATCGTCTCGACATGCACCGCACTCGCTTTGCGCAATGAATTTATTGTCGACCGTCGTTCCAAGTACCTTCGGACCTCGATTCGATTGTTGAAGTAGTCTTCGAGACATTCCTCGAGAGTAATCACGGACCTGTCGCCCGTGGGGTCCGGAGGGATGGCCACTTCGAGGAGCCTTTCGTTGATGAATTTGTGATCGTCGTTGCTGTCTTCTTTGCCGGTGTGGTAAATGTCCATCTTCAAGGTCATCAAGGGCAGTTCGAGCTTGCCCGTGATGAAAGAAAAGGCTTCTGATGCATCTTGCTGATGCAGCTCTGCAGCTTCCAGCCAACCGCACTCCGCCAAAGTGTCCTGCATCACTTTTGTTATGTCTGTCGTGATCAGCTTCCCGGAGCGCAGAAGGTTAACCCAGAGGCGTAAAAGGAAGGCGAGCTTATTGCGTGCTACATCGTTGAACGAGTTGTAGAGCATGGCTTCAAAGCTGTCGAGCCGAGAGAACATGGAAAACAGCGTCGCATCGAGGAAACACGTCACCCCCTGCCGATTCTGTGCGCCGAGGAGCTTCGTTCTAGGATCAAACGGCGTGACAATACCTTCTGAGGCATCGGACATGGCAAGCAAGAGTCCATATGCGGCATCGACATCTCCCGCCGCAGCAATAGAGCGAAGGGCCCACAGGATTTGGGCATCCCTTAACAGCACCCCTTTGGAATTGAGGATTCGATGGCGCAACGTCTTGATCTAACACAGCCTGTTTAGCAGAGTTGACGCGGAATGAAGCCAGACCATCTTACCTTGGGGTCCTCTGCCAGAGTCGGAGGCGGCACCTGGGCGTCAAACAAGCCGTAAAAATCGGCAGCTGAGTTTGGATCGCTCCCTTTCAGGACAAGTTCGGGGCTGGACTGCGGAGAGATGCCGGTCAGTATGGGTTCTGACAAGGGAAAGAGCCAAGAAATACAGAAGAGGGATCCCTCTCCCGAGCGGGAGTACATAAGGACAAGCAGAAACGTTGCACACTCGCCATGAGTTTTGGCGGTGGTAGGTTGTGCAGGAGAATGAGAAGATCTGCCGGTGGCACATTTGCAGGAGCAGGAACAAGAGAACTCACGGTCGAGAATGGCTTTCTGGCGAGAGGATGAGAATGAGGATGGTGAGGCAAGTGGTGGTGATGGTGTTGGTCACCGTTGGCGCCTCGATTGCGCTTTCCGTCGCGTTTGGACAGGAATCGGTTGATTCCACTGGCCATGGCGACGCCTTGGACTTGCGCTTCGATCAAGCGCAGTGATCAAGCGCAGAGTATTGCTAGACACAGAAGAGGTAGAATGCCGGGGTCATATCGCGGGGGTTTCGATAGATTTGTGGCCGAATTGGGCAATGGGCAGGCGGGCGTTATCTGTCCTTGTGTGTCGGGAGTATTTAATGCAGGTCATGCAGGGTCATTTTTATGTCGGTTTTTATGACAGATGCCTAATGCCTAGGTTCAGTAATGGCTCGATGGGACACTGGCAGCGGCAATATCGCATCTCGGGAGGCACCCAGGAGGGACGGGGACGTCACAGGACGCTGGGAATTGTATCATAAGTGCCTCTTTTCTCTCTGTGCCTGTGCTTGGCCCGAGGGGTTTTGTGGCTAACGAAATCTGAGCTCAGCAGGTCTGGCTGTGGGCTCTGGGTGGGTTTGGTTTGTTGGTTTGTCCACGGTTGACGGTACTTGGGTTTTTCGCCCCGCGGACGCAGGCGAGGCGAGGCGATACGATCCAGAACAAAAGGCGCCTTGGAGGGGGGGGCTTTTGGGGGGGGCCAAGGGCACTCAAGGGCGACTTGCACCCTCATCTCCACCGGGATCGGCTTGTACGAGTAGGGATTAAACCACCATCCTCGGGCCTCAAGTTGTTCCAACCGACCAGCACTACCGGCACCCCCAGCACCTCTTGGGTGCGGTGGTCCTCTGGTGCCTCCCGCCAAGATCGGAGCTTAGTCGCCTGAAAACTTGAACCCTGGCACCCGCCGTCGTCTCCTCGTTTCCTTTGAGACTGCGATTCTCCGAAGCCAATGAGCAGCGAGCCACCTTCCGGCCATACGTACGATCAAAATCACTGACATCGTCCTGATCTTAACGGCGACAACAACCACACCTCCGCGTCCTATTGTCCGCCGCCGCCACCTCCTCCCCGACGACCTTGGGCAGCCCACCATGTCCACCATCACCCGTACCCTCCGCAATCTTTGGCGGATCGGTCTCCGCGACTATGGTCACCAGATGCAGTATATCGTACGTCACGGCCAATGCAGAGACAATATGTTTACGAGGTCTGACTGGGTTTCAGGGTGATACAAAAGCTGGTACCTTGGTTGGAATGGATAGATATGGCAACAAATACTACGAGAACTTGACGGAAGAGCTTCCTCTGCGGACGCGATGGGTGCGAAGCTTTTCGACGGTCGTTGTGTGGTTCAGAGACTAAGAGCTTGCAGGTCGACTACAAGGACAGGGAGCTCGATGCAAGCCAGATCGACCCAGGTTGGCATGCCTGGATGAGCTACTTGGTCGACAAGCCGCCCGTCGAAGACAAGATCATGCAGTTTGGACTGCGGCCGTGGGAGAGCAAAGAGCCTAAGATCAATTTGACCCAGAGCAGAGGAGCTTATCGCCCATATTCTACGTATGCGAAACCTACCATGGGCCACCTCCTGAAGCTGCAATTGACTTGAAAATTTAGGACCAAACCAAAGTACAGCGCATGGGATCCCGTCGCAAAACCCAGGGATGGTTCGACCCCGTTCGCAGGTCGAGACATTCGAGAGTGAGGAGAGCGAGAATCCAGACCAATGAGACTGGCCAATACCATATCATCGAATCACTGTACAGATGCATACATGAGGAGTTTACGGGGTTCCCAAATGAGAAGAAAACCATTATCTATCCTTGTAAGACGGGGTATCTCTGGTCGTGCGCCGCATTAACAACCCTGTTCAACGCCATATCTTCCCTGTTTCATGCTTTTGTCGTGCGCCGGTATATCCTTGCAGGCCCCAGTTCCGCGCGAACTTCATCCAGCTGTTGGAGACCGTACTTCTCATTACCGTTCTTTCCACGTTTGCCTTTGGCCCCTTTTCGTTTCCCACCCCCGGGGTTTGCTTTGTTCCAGTCTCCAAGGAAGCCGTCCATCATGTTGTCGAAATCCTCTCGTACGGCCCCTTCGTCTGCAAAACTGGTGGTGGAGAGCTGCGACATCTTGGACCGACCCGTCATCCCCGAAGCTAACGACATTCCACCATCCATGTCATCGAATTCTTCGCCCTCGTCCAGCGAGTACATCTTTTCCACTTGGTCGAATCGAGCATCGAGCAATTGCTGGCCGGAGGTCCGCGCGAGAGAGGAAGACGTCATGGAGTAGGAGCTGGGGTTTGTCAAAGCTCCCTTGCGCTTCTTCTGCCGCAGAGGAGTGCCGTTCAAGGTATACAAAGTCGGTGCTTTATCCTGGATAGCCGAGGCCGCGATGATCGATTCTGCGGCTTTGGGCGGCGCTTTTCGTGCATTGTCCCGTTTGAATTTGGCAAAATCTCGCAACCAGTCTCCATCTTCTGCTGCAGCTGCCTCTGCATCCGGCGCCGGCAATTCATCCACATGGTGGCCGTCTTCTGTCGCTGGGACGGTTGGCGTGAGTTTCAACTCAGAGGGCTGCCCAGGTGCCTTTTCTGTGACGTCTGATTCCCAACCCTCGTCCTCATCCTCGACATAGTTCGCTTCGAAGTCCTCCAGGTCAAGCTCCCCATTGCGGCCATCTTTCGTGAGGGCAGCAAAGATATCGTCCTCGTCCTTGTCATCTACATAAGCATCATCGTCCAATGCTTCCAACACCTCCCTCAATCTCGGGTCCATATCGGGCTGAAACCCGGCGATCTCATCCGGTACTTCCTGCTGGTTCTGGTACGTTTTCGGCCTCGTCGAAGTCGAGAATGTTGAAAACATATCACTTCCTGCCACACTCTGGCCATCATCGACCGACAATTCTCTCAGTGCATCTTCCAACTTCATTGTCTTGGCTTTGGCTTTGCCCTTGCCCTGAAGTCTGACGGGTACTGACTCAACAAAATGTGCCTCTCCCTCGCCTTCACCAATATCTCGTAAGTGCTGCATGTAGTCATAGCTGGTGTCGTCAAAGTAAATCCCGTACTCTGCGGCCTCGCCCTCATTTTCACGCATGTCCTCGAAGTCCAGATCATTTTCTAAGTCGGTCAAGTGTAGACCTTCCTTGAATTCGGGCTTGTACGAAGACGAAGCGCCACGTCCAGAGACCTGGTAAAGTGCCCGCTCGCCGGCAGCTTCATCATGTAGGGCAGGGTCGGTTTGTGGGCGGTAGAGCAGTTGGAAGGTTTGTGCGTTGTTCTTGTCGCTGTGCTTTCGTCAGTCTCCTCTGTCTACCGCATGAAAGGAGATGGACTCTTACATCCAGCGCTTTCGAGGCATTTTGACCTGCGATCTCAGAGCACGAATTTGGTAAGCGAACGTGGTGTTTGTGACTGTCGGTTTTTGGTGGGGTGGTAGATGGCCTGCGGAAAATTAATTTCTAAGAAATTTTGGCCACAGCCTCTGCACTATAGATGACGTCCCTCTGCGTCCATTCACTTTTCCCTGCAACCACCCTCCAATCCACGAGGTCTCGCGACCTCAACCTCGCTCGCAATATTCCACCCGACCGCTTCCTTCCTACGAGAGAAAGCTCATCACCGCCACGATGGTGCTCCCAAAGAGCAAGAACAGCGTGGGGCTGGGCAACAGCCTCATGAACGACCGTTTCGGACGAGGCAAAGGATCAGACCGGAAGAAAGTGTCTCAGCAGGGAGTCGTTCGGACAGATCACACAACAGGCCAAACCTATGTAACAAATGCTGCAAAGGAGGCATCGTGGGTGAAAATGCGCAGCGTTACCGAACAAGGTGCCCTCGACGAATTTCTTTCCACAGCCGAATTGGCTGGCACAGATTTCACAGCGGAGAAGATGAATAATGTCAAAATCATACACTCGGACCAGAGAAATCCTTATTTATTGAGTGCCGCCGAGGAGAGGGGTGCGAGGAGGAAACACGCGCAAAACAAAGGAAGGTTGACGGTGCCCAGAAGGCCGAAATGGGACGAGACAACGACGCCCCAGCAGTTGGACGAACAGGAGAAAGCCAGTCTGCTGGATTGGAGGCGGGGGCTTGCAGAACTTCAAGAGAACGACGACTTGCTTATGACACCGTTCGAGAGGAATATTGAAGTATGGCGACAACTGTGGCGAGTCATCGAGCGATCCGATCTAGTGGTCCAGATTGTGGATGCCCGGAACCCACTCCTGTTCCGAAGTGAAGACCTGGAGAGATATGTCAAGGAAGTTGACGCGAAGAAAAGGAACTTGTTGCTGGTCAACAAAGCGGACATGATGACCGAAGAGCAGAGAAGAGCGTGGGCAGACTATTTCCAAAACCAAGGCATAAACTACAAGTTTTTCTCGGCTCATCTAGCCAAGGAGATGAACGAGGGAAGAGATGCTCTGGAGGAGCTCGACGCACGGCAGATCCAGCAGCAGATTGATCGCAATCTGCCCGAAAAGACCATGGTGAAGAATGTTCAAGATCTGAACTTGAAAGAGGAAGAGGGAGAAGAATGGACTGACGAAGAGGAAGAGGAAGAGGAAGAGGAAGAGTATGAAGAATCAGAGGATGAAGAATCACAACCCGAAGATGGCGATGTCGGATCACAACCGGAAAATTCAGCCTCCACGCCACCTGACACTCAAATCCTCACTGTCGACGAGCTCGAATCCCTCTTCCTCGAAAACATTCCCAAGGACGCCGCAACAGACAGGAAAACCACAATCGGGTTAGTTGGTTATCCAAACGTCGGAAAGTCCTCCACCATCAACGCTCTTCTGGGCTCGAAAAAAGTGTCCGTCTCTTCCACTCCTGGCAAGACAAAACATTTCCAAACCATCCACCTCTCAGACCGCGTTATCCTCTGCGATTGTCCCGGGTTAGTTTTTCCAAACTTTGCGACCACAAAAGCCGAGTTGGTCTGCAACGGCGTGTTGCCGATCGATCAGTTAAGAGAGTACACGGGCCCGGCCGGCCTGGTCGCGCAACGCATCCCGCAGTCGTTTCTCGAAAACGTCTACGGGATGAAAATTCACACACGACCGGTGGAGGAAGGCGGCACGGGGATCCCTTCTGCGTCAGAAATGCTGAGAGCCTACGCTCGCGCAAGGGGGTTCGCCACAACAGGAGCAGGGAGTCAGCCGGACGAGTCACGCGCAGCTCGATATATTCTGAAGGACTACGTGAATGGGAAGTTGCTGTACTGTCATCCTCCGCCGACGGGCAACCCGGAGACGGACGTGGAGGCCTACGGGAAAGAGTTCAACGAGAAACTGTACGACTTTGCGCACTTGCCCGCCAAAAGACAGGCCTGGCTGATCGCGCATTCTGAGGAGTCCGTTCTCACTGCTGATGGCGAGACCCCGGAAGCGACATCATCAAATCCGTTGTTGTCGTCCTCGTCGCAGCAGCGTGCACCACCTGCCGCTCCCGTGGAGAAGGGCGCCAGGGCGAGACGACTCGACAAAGGCTTCTTCGGCCCCGGGTCCGGAAACGCAGGTCACCTCACCATGCCTTTCAACCACCAGTACACGGAACAGGGGAAGCAGCAGCAGCAGCAGAAGCAACTGACGGGCCGGAAGGCCAAGACGATGGCGGCACTGGAAAAGGACATTGACCCGGCGGAGTTGAGGTTGACCAGTGGCAGCAGCAAGAAGCATTTCAAAGGCGCGCGGAGGAAAGCCAGAGCCGTGAGGGTGGGTGACGAAGATGACTGATTTATTGACTGGACCCGAGCCTTTGATAAATGTTATTTAAATGACGTTTTTAACGTGAAGCCGAGGGACATGGCTTCCCTGCCCGAACCGACGGGTCTCATATGACTTGTATTCCCACAGTGTGTTCGCTTATACCATGTATGAAATACCTCCTGTGAAATACCTCCTGTGAAATACCTCCTGTGAAATATCCCCTGTGACTCCGTACATGGATTGCGTGTTATATTCCCCTGCCGCAAAAGGCCATTTGCCTCGCCTCGCAAAATGGCGTTGTTACAACCGCACGTGTTTTCGACACAGCTCCCTCGAGCTCGATAATTCTCTCCTTCTTACTCATCGCACATCCCGCGTTGTCCAGATCATTAGACGGAGTAAGTAAGAAAGTCCAATTTAACTCTTCCGGTCGATCCCAGGATTGAACCACCGGTCGATCCAGCGCCATTCATCATCTCTCAGCGGATATTATAACGACATAGCTCTGGCGCAGAACAGTTTGATCGGAAAAAACATGCCAACGTGTTCATGATGATATGGGCGCAGCACTCAGGAACTCGTGTGCCGCGCTCGTTTACTTGCGTTGCGGAACTTTTCGCCAAACTATACGCAATGCACAGGTTAGGTCAACTCAACTCAACATAGGTAGCTTTTTGCGGACCGCCGCGAATATATATATATATATATATATATATATATATTGCTTTTGACCGGAATGAAGGGAAGGGGAAAGGCGAGAAATTAATGAACGATACTTACAAAGTAAAAGAGAAAAGGGATCGGGACGTACGCCAGCCCCAGAAAGCCTAGCAAACTGCTCGCCCAATGGATTCCCAGGTTGTGATACATGGCGGGCGCAAACAAGGGGAAAGCCGCGCCGAAGGAGAAGCGCATGAATGCGGAGCCGGCCATGACGGAGGGAATTTCTGTGGGAAATGCGTCGGGGAGATAGGTCAAGACGGCGTTGACGATGATCAAGGCGCCGATGGCGAAGAAGCAGGTTCCGATGATGGGGACGATCCTTTTTCGACCAAAATTAGAATATGAGTTATGTGTCAAACGGAGTGACAGAAGAGAGGAGGGTAGAGAGAACGAGTGGAAAGGGGCCTACCAATGCACATCCTTCTGAGCGCTCCAGCCGAACCAAAAGAGACAGAGGGGTATGGTGGCAGCGGTGACCATGGCTGGAACCAGGCGCTGCTCGGGCTTCATGATGTGGCCCCCTTCATCAAACATCCTTCGTTGCACTCCACGGTCATACCAGATGAACGGTGGAATACAGCAAAGAGCTCCGACAAGAAGTCCCAAAAACGACAATCCCGTTTGGCCCGGGTTGAAACCGTAGATCCCCTCGAACACGAGTGGGAACGACGTGAACCAGATGAACAACAGGCCGAAAATCAAAGCCACCCACGTGTGCAGGAGGAAGACCAGGGGTTCGGTGAATGTGAGGATCCAAGGACGGACAACGGTGAGATATGCCACTTTTCTGACGGTGACGTGTTTGTAGGCGATTTCTCCTTCGCTCATGAGTCTGGGATTGCCCGTCAGACGTCGGAGTCGATGTGCCCGTCGATACAGAATATTCTTTGCGTTGACCTCCGGCAGGAAGAAGAAAAGGATGATTAGAGCAAGGCCGGAGATCCACATCAGCTCCCATATGGTCCATCGCCAGCCTTTCGACTGAGCGGCAAAGCCACCAAGAAGCGGACCAAAGACTGGACCAAAGATCTGATTGTATATTAGTAACCTCAGCTGGAAGACGCCTCAATCAGTACACAGTACGTACAGCTGCAACGCCCCAGATCCCGATAGCCAGTCCTCTCTTCCGCGGTGTGAATATCTCCGCGATGGAGGCGCCGCCGGTGGCAAGGGGAGGCGACCCTAAAACACCTGTGATGAACCGGAAAACAATAAGCATGGGAAGATCGACCGACAAGGCCACGGGGATCTGGAGTAGGACAAAAGCTAGCAGTGTCCAGATGTAAATGGGTGTTCTTCCAATCGCAGGTGCCTCGCTGAGAGGTGCTAGAGTCATCGGACCTGAGCACTCCGTTAGTATGGAGTAGACCAGCGCTGCCGACTCACGGCGCAAGCCGAATCAAAAGAGGCATTACCTAGTCCGAAGCCGAGCACAAAGACTGTCAGTGGAAGTGTTGCAGGGATCTCGCCAATCCCGAAATCCTTCATGACATCCACAATGCCAGCGGTATAGACGGATGATCCCACATAGACTGCAAAGGTCAAGTAGCACAACTCAAAAGTGATTGCGCATTTGGTGGAGGTTGACCAATTGAGAGGATTCTGCGTGGATGATCAACAGTTCGTATTCGGTGTCAGGTTGCGGCCATCGAACTAAGTATCTCACCTCTGGATCGTCCGATCCATACCAGGTCACAATATTCGGGTCTCGACCTTTCTCAGCCAGCTCTCCATCGCCTGGGTTGAGAGTGCTTGCATTCGAAGCGGGTCTTTCAGGGGACGTCTTTTCCACCGGAGCAGGCGAGACCGCGGTAAATTGTTCTATGAGAGCAGGGTTCTTAGTCTCCTCGTGCGGCAACAACTTCCCCTTGGACAAGTGCCGCAGTAAGCGACCAAAAAAAGAGTCGTGGATAAGCTGTGACATGGCGTCTGAGTGTCGAAGTCACGATCAACCTCTTGAAAACAGCATGTTGGACAGCTCTGGATGAAGGCTGGCGCCGGCATATATATTGTGGCCGCCAAAGCCCGTGCCATCGTCATAACTTGCACTTACAACCTTGGCCGTCGATGTTATGGGGACACCCGCACCCACAGATCATCGAGAATCGCGATGAACAATACACATTGCCATGGACGCAGCAGTCAATGTCCCGCACTGTCTCTGACACGCGGCCGTCATGATGTCAGGATTCCGACGGTCATGAGCTTTATCACTGGTTCGTTGTTGCATCGGGCCATGCTGTCGCCCAGCCTCGTTCCTTCGGTCGCCGAAGGCGATAGATTGGAGATCTTTGGAGGAAACGGGCAGGTGGGAAGTATATTCTGGTTTCCACTTGAGCTAGGATGCTCCTGGTCTAAGGCGCTCGGCTGCCGTGGAGAGAGGCCTGGTTATAGCTCCATTTGTATCCTGAAAGGATAACTGAATCATTAATGTGGTAGGAGGGTAAGGAGGAGATCGTCGGTGCCGTCGGCGCAAGGCTGAGGGGAACCATGGACTGACGTCTTTGGGTCTTTGAGTTTCAGCCTCGCCAGCCCCGCCAGCCTCGCCAGGTTCCCGTTTCTCTTAAAAGGTTTCAAGGTCTAACTCGGTCCTCCGTATTTAGCACTCCTCATTCACAGGTTTCAAGCTTCCACTGGGACACTACGGTTTCTGAGCTCTCAAGCAATGCTAGCATTATGTCCCGTCACACCGCATTTACCTTATCACCTGCTTCAGAGAACCTGTCAGCGAATCAAGCGGACATCAATGCTCACCCGTGTCAGCACCGGCGTCCTTCGCCCTCGGCAGCCAAGCCAGGACAGGACAGCCACTTTCCGAAACTCACGCAATGCCGAGTACCTCATACGGGACATTCTAATCGATCAGGCTGAGTCTAGCTGGCACGGTTGGTGTTAATATTAGACTCTTAGTCAGCACGATATCGATCCCGACGACACGGTGCCTGGGCCGCCTGAATGTTCAGCTTGGGGAAGGAACACATTCCGACGTTGTGACAGTCGTGCTTCTTGAGAAACCTCCTATCACAGACCACAGATTTCCTTCTCGCGTGCCATTTTTCCTTTGTTTGCGCAGATCTGTTGGTGTTATCCTGACTAACTTACTGCGATCTATTGTTCAAAGCAGCCCATCTAACCCTCGCAGACCATCCCTCACTCCTGCGCGCTGCGTGGCTCGACCAACCTCTCGCAGACCTTGTTCGCCATGTCCAGAACCCCCCGCATCAATCCAAACGTGAAGCGCGCAAAGACCGAAGAATGGTTTCCCAAATCCCCTGATGGCGCATACACCGGCGAGAAAGTGCCTTTCCATCCTCGGCGTCGGAGTTCCCTGTCACCACCCGTCCTCGTCCTGTTAGTGTTGCTGGTGCTTGCGGTCGGAGCCTTGGTTTGGAAGCATGAGCAGGCAGTGTCTATCGCGGCAGAGAACTACCAGAAATATACGGGTCAAGATCTGAAAGATACAGACTTTTACAAGGTCATAGAGAAGGCGCAGAAAATGAAGTGGAAAAGATCGGAGCTGTGACGGCCTCGTCCTGAAGCAGCGGAAATGTATTTGGGAGATGTGCCCAGTGTTGAGAATGTCAGACCGCGCGAGTTGTGAAAAGGGGAGCACCGAGGCTGCACCAAGGGCATTGGGAAATTGTTGGCCAGCCTCCCTTGTCCGGGGATCCCCCGCACTCTGGAAGGGAAGTCTTTATAAATTGGGGGTCCTTGTCAGTCTACGAACATTTGCGGCGATTGAATCTGGCGTGCTAAGTCTCCAGGGATTTGCGGGATCTGAGCTAAGGAGTACATGGAGGAGACGGATGTCATTCCACGCTTCACGATTCTAGTATCCTGTTACTGCGGGCTTGGATTTGTTGCGGACTCTCACTGTGCCCCAAAAGCAATTGACCTTTGTTCGTCGCAATCAAATGAATCTCGGCAGGAAATCCAAGGTGTCCCTTTCCCTTAAATCTCTGCTTGACTTCCCCCACCGTCGAGGACTTTCAGACCATGCAACATATCTTTCCAGCACGCAACTCCGGAAAAACGACAAGTTCACCCCGTTACGCAAACGAGCGAGAAGCGTTTGCACGTGGGCTGTGTGTACCTCTGCATCTTTTCCCACCCAATATCCACCGTCTTTGCGATGTTGCTTTATTACCTCCAGATCGACAAGAGGGCTTTAACGCCACTGCACTGGGAATAGCTAACGGTATATAGAAGCAAATCGAAATTGTCTCGGAAATGGGAACGATAAGAGTCTGCAATGTAGGTTCTAGTAAAATGGCTATGATTAAATGCTTTCCTCGAGAAAGTCGAGGCCTACGCGTATGAGGTATTACTCGTGCTGTAAGAATCCTTTCTTTCTTTGGAGGGAGGAGGAGGCCCACAAAACGTACAAGGCTGCGGGGTTTCAGGAGGTTTGTCGTCTTGACCCTCCCCCATCCTCCATGAGAGCGAAAGCCGGGTGACAAATACATTTTATCTGATCTGTACGACCGCCACAATACTTTTGCAGTGAAGCCCGTGCACGGAAATGAAAGCTATGTCCTGTTTGTGGAGGTTCACAATGGATATGTAGAGCTGTGGCAGTTAGTGCCGGAGGGAAGAGCAGTGAATAAAGGGGGAGGAGAGGGCGGGATGGGCGATAGGGATAAAAGAGACGGGGAAGATCCACAGAACGGACTTGCGCAAGTGCTAATAGATTGGAAGGGGGGATCGCAAGACATATCAAGAAAGGGATCTGTATGTAGATATGTGATGGTGGAGGCACAAGTGATTTATTTCCTCGGCCCGCAAAGCGCTACACCCGAGGATAATTATATGTACAGCGTCCCGCGAGGTACCCACTATTGCTATTGATTCTCGCAGAGGATAGAATGCGCGGGATAATGCGGTCCTCGACAACACGGGCAAGAATCTGCGAGGCAAAACAAGATTCTTTTGCATATCGGGACTTTTGAGGATAAGGGGGGAATAAGACTCTTGTCATTGCGCTCCTTGACAGAACCCTACCATCAAAGGCTTTAAAAAGACGGCAGAAACAAACACGATGCCATACGAATATGACCCCGAATACCACAAGGCCATCGAGCCAATGTTGCCCGCCATGGCTGCGGCACCAAAACACCCGCCTTACGACGTCGCCTCGCGTCGAAACGGGATCGACGGCATGTGGGAGGGACTGATGCAGAGGTGGCCCGTGGTCGAGGACGTCGAGGAGACCATCTTCAAGGTTCCATCCTTTGACGGCGTCGAGATCAACGTGCACCGCTTCGCAAAGAAAGGCGGCACATCGCCACCATCTACAACAACCAGCAGGGGCTCGCCGGCTGTCGTGTACACCCACGGCGGAGGCTTCTTCTGCCTCAGCGTGCCCTTGTACCGGAAGATGATCCAGAGCTACGTGACGCAGGGCGGCATCCCGTTCTTCGCGGTCGAGTACCGTTCGCCGCCCGAGTTCCCCTTCCCCGCGCCCATCGAGGACTGCTACGCGGCGCTCAAGTGGGTTCACTCCAACGGCGCGGGCGCGGACCTAGGCGTCGACCCTGCTCGGATAGC
The DNA here is from genome assembly GCF_000836435.1 of Fonsecaea multimorphosa CBS 102226. Classification (NCBI taxonomy): domain Eukaryota; kingdom Fungi; phylum Ascomycota; class Eurotiomycetes; order Chaetothyriales; family Herpotrichiellaceae; genus Fonsecaea; species Fonsecaea multimorphosa. The sequence goes on along the minus strand of NW_015971649.1, from coordinate 695,712 downwards.
CATCATGGGCGACTCCGCGGGCGGGGGACTAGCCGCCGGGGTGGCCATCATGGCTCGAGACAGGAACCTCAACCCGCCTCTGGCCAAGCAGGTGCTCGTCAATGGCATGCTCGACGACCGGAACAAGGCGCGCTACGAAAGCGCCAAGGACTTGCACACCTGGACGCCCGACGATAACCTCACGGGCTGGGCCGCGTACCTGGGTCGAGAGAAGGCCGGCAAGCCCGACGCCGACGTCTCGCCCTGGGCCGCCCCGTCACGAGTTGCGTCCGTAGCAGGTTTACCGCCAGTGTACATCGACGTACCGGACCTGGACATCTTCCGGGATGAGAACATCAAGTACGCGGCACGCCATGCCGAGGCTGGTATTCCGCTTGAAATGCATATCTATCCCGGTCTGCCACACAGTTTTGAGTCGTTTGCACCCAAGATATCGACAGCGAAGTCGGCGGTGGCGAATCGGGTGAAATTTATCCACAAGCTTTAAGAATCAAGATGAAAAAAGAGTTTTCTTGAAATTGTACCACATCCTCTTTGCCGGGTGCTTGTCGAGGCACGAGGAAAAGGAGAGGCCGCAGCGCCAAAGAAAATTCGAGATATTTTAGACTACAAGCGCAATCGAGCTTTTCCTCCTCTTCCTCCACCACTCCCCCTCGATCTCGGCTACATATCACACGGAGGGACAAGGAGGAAAAATGACAAAGCTAGATGTGGTTGGTTGCAGGAGAAAAAGAACAGTTATTTGTACGGTTGACAGGGGACTGTTCCATATGGAGCAATCCCTGTCGAACTGTTCCGTTTGCAAAAGAATTATTCTCCAACATATTACATACATACATACCTAGGTACCTTATCTTGGTATGTATCCGCCGAGCTGCTGCTTGACTGTTGCCGAGGGACTCCAGAACCCTGCTAGCAGACCTGCTAGCAGGATTTAGAGAGATGGAGGTCGTAATGATGAGAAGAGGTACCAACCGATTTGAACAATTTTTGGAGGGTATGAGGCCCAGGCGGCGGGCGACGAGGAAGTGATGTTCCTTCCAGCAGGAGCGACTACTAGGTACTCCTAATGAGGATAAGGATACCACATAATACCGAGTAGAGGGCGCGCTATCACAAGTTGCAGCCCAGCGATACCGTCATTCCGCCTGTCGATGCCATCACGCGCTAGATAGGGCATACTCGAGCGACGACTACTACGAGCACCTGCATGAGCGAGCATGAGTAAGTAACCCCACGGCTGCCAGGCTGCATTCAAGAAACGAGCCTACCTAGGTAAGCACACAAGAGCCGGAGTCCCCACCGGTTTGGTGACTGACAAGTAAGTATTGTATTGTAATGCTGTGGTATACCCCGTACCTAGGTACCTAGTAGGTAGGCGCAGCGGTAGATGGTAAAGAAGAGAGTGTCTGACTGCCATGGCCTAACTCCGGGAACGTCATACAGTACGCTCCTCGAGCACAGCCACAGTGATCTTGTCCTTTTGCCCCTACATTCGAGCTAAGCAACCCTGGTTTCAAGAAACGAGCTAAGCACCTAATCGCAGAGGGAAAGCGTCCAGGATAAAACCTACAGACCAGTTTCCCTACAAACTTCGAGGTAGAGCCTTTCAAATATCCTGAGCAAACTATAAGCCAGATGGACGAAGAAGCATACACCAGAGGTATTCACAACCCGAGGCCACCATGCGCCAGTTATTATGCTCGGGAATGGCCCACTAGAGGAACACGAGATACAGGTCGATTTCTATATGTGAGCTTTATCCAGGAGCCTTTACTTCTCGCCGATTCACAAGTTGACCGCGGCGACAGGAACCGATATACACTCCGACTCGGTACGGCAACCACCCCCAGCCCATCTTACAGCAGGGAGATGCGTCTCTCCTGAGCACGATCCTCGTCTTTTGGGCCCTATTCATTGTGGGCCCTTTGTTTGGTATCCTTTTCCTCCCCCGCAAGGTCGAAAGGCTGTGCTGCATATGCTTGGTCACCATGTTCTTTGCTCTGTTCCTGCACAAATGGGTGAAATGGCCCTTTGAACGTGTTCTCGTGTGCACCATTGGGTAGGTCCGAATCCAGTCCAGCGTGAAACATCCTGCTTACTCAAGGTTCCGCCAGATACATACCGATACTTTTGGTAGTTCTGTGAGTTTAGGGGGAACTTGAAGCGAAAACTGGTTGCGTGTCAAAGGACGGCACGGATCCGAGCTATTTGTTCTTTTCTTCACAGGCGCGTGGGTGGGAATGCACCCGTCTTGAGAAACTGTGGCGCATGGCGCTTATTTGCCTCGAGAGGCCACGAAGCAACCAGTCCGGAATTGATTGACATCAAGGCGGAGAGAACTGACTGTATTATGTCTTTTGCGCTATGACGACTCAAAAATGCACCTAGCTTTCTGGCAATTGCCACTTCAGGTGTTTGGGAGGAGGTGTAGCATCCTCGACGAGGAGGATAGGAGGTTTTGTTTGTATGCCGCTAGACGAGGTACCACGAAGCACATTATCGATGGAGTCGTCCACAAAACCTGTGCCAGGCTCTGAGTCACTGGACATCTCTGCCCCAGCCAGCACCGGAGGGCTCGTGCTAGGTCGTTCTATCAGACTGGGGTCGAACTGGGGATCTCCGAGCTGGTTGCTGTCCTCTTTGTCGTCGCCGTCCGATGAAGGATCCCCGAAACTAACAGGAGTCGGGGGCGAGTATAAATCAGCTGAACTCATTGTGTTGTCGGCCGAATCCTCCGAAGGGAAACGGCGATGGCCTTTTAAAATGCCTAGACGCCGTCGTGCTGCGCCCGCGGAGTTAGATCTTGAGACTGGAGAGTTTTGCGAGGGTGTGTCAGGACTGGCGGCATTCATAAATCGCGTACTCGGAGATCTGGACAAGACACTCTGTACCAGCGGCAGCTCAAGATAGCTGTTCAGATTACCCTTGGAAAACAGCACCAATCCAAGACAGATCAAGATGAGGATCAACTGCAGAAAGGACATTCGCTTTTGAAAGATGACTTCGTCGGCAAGAACACCGAGCCGAGCATTGATGGCAATATTTTCCTTTTGGTAGCGCTCGCGCTGCATCTCAAGCTCGATAACTGTCGACTGCCATAATTGATCGTACTGTTGGCGGAACTCTCTGAGCTCGTTGAGAACCGTGGTGTTTAGATGTTCGAGGAAGGAGGTCGTTTTGGCAAGCTGTCTCTGTTCCACCTTGTGGAATGCATCTCGAAGTGCACGAGATTGATCCTCTATGTACTGAAGAGACAGGGAAGAATTCGATTCAAGCATTTGCAGGCGCTTCTGAACCGACTTGAAAAAGGATTCTTGCATCGTTGGAGCTGGGTGAGAGGACTGCGTCGAGGACACGGACGCTTTCGAACTGTTGCTGGTAGGTGGGGAAGATGAAGCATTAGCAGCTGTCGACTCGACAATGGGATCAGATTTGGACGTTGTGGTTGAGCCGTCTGTCGACGTCGCTGTGACGTTGCTTGGCCTCAAAGAACTGGAAACCAGTACATCGGTACTGAGTCTTGTAGCTTCTGTATCAGACGAATGGGTGGCATTCTGTTGGTCAAGACTATGGGAAGTTGTACCGGCACCGTCTTCCGTTGTCTTGCACGTTCCGAGCGCGTGGTTATGGTTTTCCAGGTCATTGAGCATTCGAGAAGAAAGAGCAGGCGAGGTTGAAACGGGAGCTTGACTACCTTCAACCATGGGATATTGAGTGTGATTTAGGAGAGGCTCTTGCACGCCGGGTAGATCAGATGCAGTTGCTGGATCAGCAGTGTGGACAGGCTCTTCAACAGCATCGGTCTCAGTCAAAAGCCGCTCGGCCACGGCTTCTGGTACGAGTCCATCCTCTTCTGCATTCTCGGCGCTTTCCTGCTCGGGTTTCCCTTCATCCTCCAGTTGGACTGATTCAAGATCGTGCTTGTACTCTTCCAGCATTGTCGTCCCATGAACTCTGACAAGACTGACGGGGCAGTAGAACTCGTTCCCATAATGCGTGAGGAACTCGATGCGCAGATATCGTGCCCAAATGACCGGATTCTCAACCAAAAACGCTTGAACTTCGCGGGTGTTCCGAGCTTCAAAAGTGCCTAGTGTCTTCCACTTGTCGACTTTGACTGGGTACTTGTCAGATACGCTTACTCGGAAGGTATGGAAAGTCGAGCTGAAGAACTCAAAGTTTGCCAGCACGACAGTGTCGATTGATATATCGTCGCACAATTCCAGGATCAAAAATTTGTTTTGAGCGGAGCACTCGTTTAGCATATAAGAGTCCTTGTTATTTCCAAGTACGGCCGAGGCGCTTCTAGCTTCAGGGTTGGTCTTCAGAACGTTGGCCGCACAATCAAAAGAGGCATAATTGAATCGTTCTTTACATGTTGTGCCTGCATCTTTGCTCCTCACGCCGGCTTTCGGAGCCCGCCCCAGTTCAATCTCGACGGAGCTGTCGCGGATCTCCTGAGGCACTGTGGGGGGAACCTGGTTTGGAGGGTCGAGGGTATCGGATACGAAGCCGGAGAAGTCCAAATCTATTTCAGCGTCGTCTCCCAAAGAATCTAGGGAATCTCGAAGAGACGCTGCTCGTTTCCTCGGCTCTCTACCTTCGATTCCAGGTCCCTTGCCAATATGTTCCGATTGACCCGACTTTTTGAGATTTTCTCGCTTCCAGTCTTCGAAAGAGAGGAACCTCCCCTCCTCGAGAGGAGACTCTTCCTCCGACCCATCGTTGCCTGTACCTGGAGGAGCAACATCCACTTCAGTCTGGGAAGAACTTGAAGCCGACTGCTCTTCCCAAGTATGCACAGGTTGGGCCGAAGCGTCAGTCGTGGATTGTGAATGAACAGTAGACAGAACCGATGGGGAGGGAGTCGCGTGAGAATGGTCAATTGCGGAAGACGTAGGAAATGCCAGATCTACGCTGGGAGAGGCGGTGGCGTCGACAGTCGTGGACGTGAGGTTGGTTTTCCGAGTGGATGCGAGACATTGTTGAGGGAGACTGTGGGTAATGTAGTTAACTGTGCGGAAAGGGCATGTGGAAGGTGTTAATGTCGTCGTGGAAGGACTCGATGTACCCGCAACGAGAGTGATGAAGAGGAACAAAACCGGCTCCGGAAATCGCATTTTCAGCGGTTGTCCATTGGAGATGTCGAGTTGAGACGCTGATCTCGAAGAGATCTTCTGTCACAGAGCATGACAATCTCGTCTCTTCACCAGCCACGAGGACACCGCTTCGACAACTGTTCCAGTGACAAAGAGGAAATCTCTCTGGTGTCCACTCGCAAATGCGTCGAGGGTGCCAAGGGGACCACGAGACCCATTTAGATCAGGCACTGATGCCGCTTTATTTCTTTGGCGTCGTCTACTGGGTATTTATAGGTCTCTGTGAGGATCCTACTAAAGCAGCATGATCAGATCCTCTTCACATGCCAAGCAATGACATCGTTGGAGCTTGCGAGATCGTCGCAAAGAAATATCGAGCACGCAGTCGAGCACGCGTGAAAGACCAGCCATCGACCAGTCAAGACGGATCTCTGGGAAGCGCCAGATGGAGAGGTCTCAGCTACGCGCAAGGTGACCGTCGTGTGCATATATCCCTTCGGTCGGACATGTTCGCCCGGAATTGTGGATTGCATGCCCTACGCAGCTGCGGTCGGACGGCCAGACCTTACGTCCATCGAGCCCCCACGACGAAGCTCGTCTCCCGACGCTTTTCCTCGTCTTCCTCGTCGTCTGCGTTCAGCAATGGTCCTGCTCCAACGACACATCCTCTCGCGGGGGTTGCCACACAGCTTGATCATGTCGCACCCCGGTTCGAGATTGACCCGGACAATATTCAGATCCTCGATTCTCCAACCGCTTTCTACGACACCCTGAAGGTAGACACATACTGCGCCTGTGGGAAAGCGGCCGGCTAAGGTGTGCTGCAGGCCAAGATAAAAGGAGCAAAGCGACGGATATACCTGTCTACATTGTACATTGGCAAGACCGAGCACGAGCTCATCGAGACCCTCAAGGAAGCGTTGGAGAACAACCCGAACCTCGAGGTCTCAATCCTCACTGATGCACTTCGAGGCACTCGGGAGGACCCCAATCCGTCATGTGCTACCCTCCTTGCACCGTTGATCGTCCAATTTGGCGACCGGGTGCGGATCTCCATGTTCCACACTCCAAATCTGAATGGGTGGAAGAAGAAGTACATGCCCAAGCGGATAAACGAAGGATGGGGCCTTCAACACATGAAACTCTACGGCTTTGACGATGAAATAATGCTCTCAGGGTATGGTGACTCTCCACTACCGTTCTTGCCATTGTCCTAACCCAGCTAGCGCCAATCTATCCAATGACTACTTCACCAACCGCCTAGACCGTTACCACGTTTTCTCTTCCAAAGAGCTCACAGATTTCTACGGCGCTGTTCACGAAGCTGTCTGCGATCTATCGTATAACCTCGTTCCTTCAGAGGAGCTTCCCGGCGGCTTCGAGCTGCTTAGCCCCCATGAGCGAGGGTACCCTGATCCCTTGTGGCATACAAAGAAATTCAAGGCATACGCAAAAGAAATCCTTGAGCCATTAATCCACAAGAAAGCTAGACAAAAAATGTTTCCGCTCGAGTTCACACAGCAAAAGACATTCGTCTACCCTCTGGCTCAGTTCGATGTCCTCCTTGGCGCCCCCAAAAACATGGCCCTGCTCGACTATGAGTTTGCACAGTACACTTCCACAGAGAAGCCTGCAATCACCAAACTGCTCACCAACCTCGCCGAGGATGAGAGACTGCACAAGTCAACGTGGACATTCACTGCTGGATACTTCAATATCGACCCAGACATCTGCACACTGCTCATAGCTGCCGCCCCAGAAGGGTCGTCTGCAGTGCAGAAGCCAGGCATCAAAGCTTTTGAAAAGGCGTGCACGGTGATCACCGCATCGCCGTGGGCCAACGGCTTCTACGGCAGCCCCGGAGTGAGCGGTATGCTACCCGCAGCGTATACCCTCCTCTCTCGACGTTTCCTGCGAACCGTGTATAATGCTGGCAAAGAAGACGTAATCCAGCTTAAGGAGTGGAGAAAAGGCACAGTTGGCGAGCCCGGTGGAATGACCTACCACGCCAAAGGGCTATGGGTCACTCTCCCACCTCAATTGGACGCTGATGGACAAGCCGTTGATGAACCGGGACCGAGCATCACGGTGGTAGGGAGCAGCAACTACACCAAAAGGAGCTATAGTCTCGACCTAGAAATCGGGGCGATGATCCTCACCGGCGACGAAGGGCTCAAACAAAGACTGAAAGAAGAGACGGAGAATCTACAGAAAGACGCGACGGTCGCAACGCAGGACGATCTCGCGAGAATCGATCGGAGGGTAGGCTTGAAGGTGCGGCTGGCCCTTTGGCTCGTCGAGGCCCTGGGCGGGGCTTTATGAACGGCCACTTACTACAGAGGGAGAGTCTCGTCAAAGAACGGAAACAAGGAGCAGAGTTTCTTGGATCGCTCGCAAAATTCTATGCGGTACTGTCAAAGACTCCCAAAACATTCTGGTGTCTCAGTCAACCTACGCCAACTACACGAGACCAGCGCCTTTTACGGACCCTTTTGACGTGACGACAAGCCGACGAGCACCGTAACGCTTCTCCTCTCTTCTGCATCTCCCCTTGGGGGAGCTGAGCATGCTTCCCCTACCCACCTCTTCGCATCTCACTCGCCCACGGTCCTCTACCTTTCTATCGTCCTTGGACGCAGAAGATTCCTTGGGAAAGAAGGACTGAAATGTTCCCCCTTTGTACAGTATTTGTTCTCTCTTTTGCACAGAACAGGCGCACCATTGAGATGAGCATCTGGATAGAACGAAACCCAAGCTGATAGCTATCAATGGGCTAAGAAGAGCTCATGTAAAAGGAGAGGCCTATATGTATACTGTAAATAAAATGTGATATCATAATATGATCTCAGATACCGTGAAAGCAAGGGATTCAAGAAACACTTTGGTTTCGCTCAGAAAGGGGGGGGGTTTGAAAAGCTTTGAAAACGAGTGATCTAAATGGCGTCCTGCGTAAATGCATCAAGATGTCAGTGGTTACCTAGGCATGCAACAGGCGGAAAGCAGAGCGGTAAACGTTTTCTCTAGACTTCTAGCACGCTCGCTCCTTTTGGATGCTGAATAGCTCTCACTCGACGAACAAAAAGATTTTCCAGGACTCTTCTTCGGACGGGAAGCAGAGGTATCCCAAGGTCGATAGCCATAGTAAGAGCAATTAGACGTTTTGTGCTCTGAGAGAACTGCTCACCGCAATTCTTTAATCCACGACTCGCGTTGTGGTAGGAGGATTGCCTCAGATCATTGAGGTGGAATCTATTCCCGCCGAGTCTTCCAGCAAACTGGACATCTGCACAATGCGAAAATTGTCCCAGTTGCGGGACTACCGGTTGAGAAAAGGGTGGACATACAAGCCCAAATAGCTGAGATGCAGTCGACCCTTTCGTTTAACAGTGGTCAGCTCGTACCAACTCTTCGCATGTCCACGTTGTTGATAACGAAGGGGTTCCGGGATCCCTCCTTCGCAAGGTGACATAGAATCGCAGGACGCAACATGAAAGTCACCCGTTCTCCCATTTGTGAATTGACACGATATCCCGGGTGTCTCTCACCGTAGAAAATGCAAACCCCCGACCTGCAGCCCCTTGGTATGTGAAATCCATCAGTCGGTCACATGTGAACTTGGGAACGGAGCATTGGAAATATCATGGACCAAACAAGTAAAAGATCAACACACCGTCAACGCATATCGACATGTGCAAACAGCCCCCGAGGACAATTTTTTTTTGTTTTTCTTTTTTTTGTTGAAATGTTTGACTGTGCGATGCGGTCACCGTGCTCCTCCAATCAGCACACAAACTTGTATGCAATCGAGATCTGCATCTTCCAGCCACCTTGACATCGTTCATGCACACTGCAGCACCAACGCAAAACTTTCTGACTTTCGGCAATGAGAAAGGAATAGGCCAGCGAATCTTGCAGGTGGAAGAAATTGAAAGATAGCGGTGTATATACCGCCATCTTCGAGCAGAAAAGCGCTAGAACACGGATGGTGTATGGGAACAGCCGCCCGGTGGGTTCGCTTAAGACCTCACCAGGCTAAGCTCCCCAACTTCTGGACTAGGGTTGGGAAGATCTCGAAAACCTACCGGAAAATGATCTGAGTGGAAGGACTTCTAGCCTGGGCTTCTGCACCTTGCGACTGTCAATGCAATGCGGTGGCACGAATGCGAAGTCAACTCGGAAGGCGTGGAAACGTTCAAGACGTGGACTCTTTGTTGTTGTCCAAAAGAGCGGCAGAGATGGTAACAAACTTAGTCGCTCTGACGAACTTGCAGAGTATTGCACTTCTGTACGAGGTACGTAGGTAGCAAGCCATGTTATACGTACCTAGGTAGGGCCGGACCATGGCACAAGTGGTGTCGAACGCGGACTCTATTTCGGATGACAACTGAGGAAAGGATTCGAGGGTCAATGCCTGTCACCACCTGGAGGAATATGGGTGCCCAGCAGCGTGAGAACTCGAGATGCTACTCGTTCCATCAAACGGGGCAACCTCATCAAAAACGTGTCAATCATTACTCCGAAGGGAGGCTTGTGTAGCCCAATTCTTCGTGAGGTGCCACGGTAATAATGAGGGGTGTTAGAGCAGACGCTTTGCTCTGTGGATCTACTCTGAACGCGAACCTCGCAGCCAAAGATTGCAGGTCGAAAATCGAGATCGACGCCCCAGTGGAGTGATGTTGCCCGGGAGGGGGACAGTCGCTAGAATTGCGAGTGTTGCTTCGGCCCGACGCTGGCCAATGCAGAGCGTTCAATAGTCTGACAGACCAATAATGGAACCTACAAAGCTTCGGCGGCTGGATTGAACTAGTGCAGGGCGACGACAAGCACAACGGTATTGGCAACAGCCATGGCATTGTTGCAGGCCGGCCGATAACTGGATGGTCGTGGCCCTTTGCCAGTGGGTGGCGACTCTACGAGTGCCTTTTTTCTCCGCTGGTGCCAATGAGGTCTGGATGACTTGGGCCTTTTTTCCGAGGCGCCAGCATCCAAACGGGCCTGGAGCCCTTTGTCGGCGGCCCAAAATCGAAGCGGAGGAAGAATGGAGAAACCCTCCTGCTGGGCTTATGCAGGCTTCTGCATCTCAGGTGCCCGCTGGCTGCATTAGACTGCCCCGACACAAGCACTGTAACAGCCCCAGAGTGCCACTGAAAAAGCCCAGCGAAGGAGATTGAAATTGCACTGCCTTTTCACCGACTTTTGGGCAAAATAGCCAGTGTCGAATAGCAGTCTGATCTGTCTTTTGTTGGTCAATGATCAAGATACGGCGACATGTCTGTCTGTGTAATTTACAGCACGGTCGATTGTGCATCCAGGATGAATGCTCGCTGTCTGTCGAGACACTGGGGTCTTCTTGTCTTGTGGATACCTTGGATATCAGGACGACGTCTGGCTGAAACATCAGCAAGGCGTCTCAATGGCATTGCCGAAACCTCGAGTGTCAGTGCTTCGATGATCTTGGGATTATCCGAGATGACCGTCCGAGTTCTCAAACCCAGCATCTGCCAATAGTTGCTTATCATTTCACGTGGTCATCCCCTGTTTTCTTTGGGATACCATTGGATCTATGTTTCGTAAGCCTAATGTCGCTTGGAGCAAGACTGCCGATCAGATAAACATGCCACTGCCGTTGACAGGTTTTTGGCAGCTCCTATTCCGGGATCGGATTTGCTGGAGAGAGCTGCTCAGAACTTGAATGCTTGGAAACCCTTGGAAGTTGGTCGAAGCACAGGGAGACACCTCGACACCTCCTTGCTCGAATCCTTCTTGGGGGGCCGTCTGGTGGGCCTTTGCGATGCGAAGAGGTGTCAATCACATGACCTCAGCTCCCCGAGTGTGGCTGCAAAGACAGTACGGAATACGAAGCACCTCGCCCCTCAGTGCTTCTTTGTACGACGAAGGACATCATGGAGAACGACTACACGGACCGCGCAGACAAGTTGTGAACGGCATCTTGGTTGTCTTTGCAAACTCAGGGATCAAGATCCGTCGTTCATGACCAGCGACAAACCTGTAACATTGGTCCAGGATTCCAAGTTTTTGCGGGGTAAGCTTCCTGGGAGGCCGGTGCCGTACCACCATCCAAGGTCACTTGGGCTTTGAATGGGACCTGCCCGGGAACTCGTAAGGTTGACTCAGCCAGAAGGGCATCGAGCAACACCCATCAGGAATTAAATGAGAGATTTTCATCCCCTTCCCCTTAGGTATACATCCAGGCCCATTGATAAGCTGTCCTTGACGTGTCAGCTCTTGCAATCAATGCAGGGCTCCTGACAATCGGATGGACGGTTAGGACGAGGCCCTATCACAAAGGAAATAACCACGGGATTCGGGAGCAGTGTTGTATGTACCCGGATATGGCATCCAGGATTGGGTTCCGCAGAGTCGAGTTATGAACGCAAAATGCATTCTGCATGACAAAAGGGGATGGGAAGGCTTCGGGAGCTCGTGCTCCCTCTGGACCGGAGATTCGTAATGAGGTACTCCATACTGTGTTCATTGTACTGGTAAAGTGTCCTCTTTTGTTTCGCCTTTGGCCTTGTGGTCATCATCCACCGGGGACCCGGGGTGGTTGCGTGTTCGTTACCGAGCGGCGGCGTCATTTTCTTGTCAAGGCTCATGATGGCTGTGGCGTGACTATTGGTCGGAGGAGACAAAGCTATGAGCGAAAGCGGGTAGGGAGGTGGTTCGAAAAGGGAGCTCTTTGTCTGGCTGCACCTGATCTGAGCAAAGCCGGGAAGGGTCTGGGGCCTGCCACTGGGCTTGGAGGGCTTGGAGGGCGTCAAGGATGGGAGGGATTGTCTGAGCGTGTGAGACAAAAAAAGAGAGCGAAGTGGGTGGCGGCATTGCTTCGTCAAGCCTCGAAACCTTCAAGCGTAGAGCTGAGCACGAGGACAGGCAGAGAAAGCCAGCGACAGTCCAGCGAGGGCCAGAAGAAAACCGGGTCATGCGCTAGCAGGAAATTGCGAGGTGTTGCTGGTGCAGGAGGCGCCAGTGCCAAAGTGGACTAGCCCCTGCAGCTGCCTGCCAACCGTGGGCCACCCTCGCCGGCGCAGGCACAATGGCAGGCTCCCCACCAACCTGAGCATGATTCGTCCCTCGCTGGCCCTGCAGTTGCCGGCCGGTTCCATTGACTTCGCTCGCCCAGTAGCAGCCTGGGTGGCAGTGGCCAAGGGCCAGCGTCATTTGTTGGGGCAGGCACTGGTGGCAGTGGTGGGTTGTTTTCGCCGTTGCCCGTAGCTCGTAGCCTGTAGCCCTCTGCCGCCTGTTTTCGGTGCTAGGCTGTGAGGGCGCTCCGTCAGAGTGGTGTGCCCACTGCTCGGCTGGCCCCAGAATTGCTAGAATGCACCATTCCCAGGCACCGGACAAGGCCAAGCTGTAAGAGCCACCCGTCACCGCCAACTCGACCGCCGCAGTTGTCTCTCTGCTTCATAACCTTCCCTCAGCCATCTTCGTCTCACTTGTTTACCTCTGCCCCTACCACTCGACCTTCCAGATCGACCGCTCTGCAATGTGAAATCAAAAGCCCTCACGAGTGTTCGTTCTTCTCTCCCAGTCACCTACGACTTAACACCTGGCCGTGTCTCTCCTTCTCACCTTCTCGTCTCGACGACGTTCCTTCTCCTCGCCCGGCATTCCTCGCTGTCGCCCGGCGACCTCCCACCCCCGCTGAGTCCTCGACTCCCCACCACGCCCAGCATTGAGCTCGAACCACTCCATCACAACTGTACCTATAATCCTGCTATACCATTGAGCTGTTCCTCGATCTGCCTGGGATATCAGGGCTATTTGAGCATCCAATCTGTCGAGTCTCCCCTTCCCTTTCGGATTCGGCTTAGTTGGTGAATCATTGTTGCGGCTGTCAACTGGGTCAAAGTCAGGTCAAGTCACGCTCAGCCCACACCACAATAAACTTCAGACAAAGGGGTGAAGCTCTTTGCTTCGACTCAAGATTGCACCATCCGAATTCATTCTCCATATCATCTTCCTGTCCGGTCACAGCATCCTCCCTGGCGACAAACCCTGTGGCTGCCTGTCGACAGGCATCCTGAGCTCGACAAGTTGTGACACAGCTACACGTTACAACCGCCTTGGATCAGCTCCACCGACACACAACACTCCCTCTCTCTCTTTAATCTCTTCTACTTCTTCGACTATCCTCAGTTCCTCCTCTACTTGTTCACTTGCATTCTTTGGCTCTTGTGCCGGAACCAGTCCTACAATCCTTTCGACCATGACACAATAAAGTGACGCTCTTTACGCCTCTGCTCGTTCGACTGCACAACGAGCCCAGCAGGCTCTGAGTCAGCGATCAGCTTTTCCTTTTGTTTTACGACACGACCTATACCACCTCTATGAGCCTCTGACCTTACACGAACGACAAGGAGTTCCGCGGTGTCCTTCTCGACTGGGCGTTTTCTACACATGATAAGTGAAGGTGGTTGAAGAATTGAAGCTACAAGGCGGATCTATGCTTGGTGTCGGGGTTCCAGTTCCTATACTCGACGTTTCCTCCTCCTGAGCGTATCTGCTCCTACTCTCTACGTCTGCATTGCAATTCCGTCCCTGTCTATATTGTTGTACAAAGTCCTCCTGGATCACATTACTCGTCGCTGTTCAGCCAACAAAAGTTCCTGTCACTTCATTCCCAAAAGGATAGACTGCTGCTCGAAGCATCAGAGATATATCTGCTCACCTTACCTGACATCACCAATACAACGATGGAGTGCATGAAAGATGACTTTCACAAGGATCAGCTTCTAGATCACCGCTTCAGAACCATCGCTCCCCTCAATCATGGTTCCTTTGGCATGGTCTTCCTGGCCGAGGACACCTTGACGGGGCAAAATGTGGCCATCAAATGTTTGACCAAGCCTTCTGTTGCCGCCAAGTCCGCACAGGTCCCAACCACGGATGAAGGTACAGAAGAGCTTGCGTGCCATGCGATTCTGAAGCACCACGACCACCTGGTGAACCTTGTTCATCACTTTGAGACCGACGCTCACACTTACCTGGTCCTGGAATACTGCTCTCAAGGTGACCTGTATGAGGCGATCCGCCTCAATCGTGGTCCTCTCCAGACCGAGCATGTGCGACGTTTTATGCTGCAGCTGATCGGAGCCGTGCAACACATGCATGCTAACGGCCTCTTTCACCGAGACATCAAGCCAGAGAACATCTTCCTGACCCAAGATGGTTCGGTCAAACTTGGGGATTTCGGCTTGGCTACCAAGAGTCTCTGGTCTTACGAGGCTTGCGTTGGAAGCGACCGGTACATGGCTCCAGAACAGTACGATCCTGCTGCCACGGGCTACTCGCCGGCCAAGGCAGACATCTGGTCCATCGGCATCTGCTTGCTCAATGTTCTTTTTGCCAGGAATCCGTTTGTTACACCTACGGAATCGGACGTTCTCTTTGCCGACTATCGTCGAGACCGTCAGTCTCTGTTCGACATCTTCCCCAGCATGTCGCAGGATACCTTTGAGATCTTATCTGTGGCCATGGCTTTGGATCCTGCCAAACGGGACCTGGGAGCTGTAAAGCAAGCTGTTCTCCGTGCTATTGCCTTTACCACTGAGGACGAATCCTTCGACGACTTTTTCTGTTCCGAGGAGCGTGATGTTGTTCGGGCCAGTGCCAATCGCGAGCCATTGCGGACCCCGTCAATTCAAAGCCCCCAGATGGATGGCGATTCCTTCCCTTGGGCCAAGGCGCTGCATACCAGTCCTCTCAAGCAGCAGCTGGACTCTATTCCCGACCTGTACGAGGAAGATCTCTTCGACTCGGACAAGAGCCTCAGGCTCGGGGAGTCCTGGTACTCTGGCCATGGCACTACGCCTTCTCTGACATCGATCTTCGATTCTGCCTACGGATCCTTCAAATCCATGACCCTCAGGAGGTCCGCTGCCCGCAATCCCCCTCAGCCAGACCCTGTGCCTATTCCCAACTCGTTGCCAACTCGTGTCTCCCGGCCTATTCCCACCATGTCGTCCGTCTTTGGTAAGAAGCAAGATGACACGGTGGCCAAGAGTTGGAGTGATATGTTCGAGGAAGATGAGGAGGAGTCGGAACGTGAGGCTGAGCTGAAGTCACGACGTGAGCAGAATTCGCGGAGCTGGAGTCAGGATAGTCAAAAGCGTCTCCCGGTGCCTCCGGGGGTGCTCACTGAGTCCAAGAGTCGCTCCTCGAGCAATGCGCGTCGCAGCCGCACACCCAAACCCATTTCGCCGATCAAGACGAGCCACGGAACGAACGAGAACGACCCCTTTGGATGGCGTGCACGAACCCCTCGACATTCGCCCAAACAGATTCCTGTGGACAAGTGGGCGGCGTTGGGCGACAAGAGACGAAATTACCAAGCGGAGTCAGACCCGCAGACTTGGACTTTCAAGAAACGATCGATGACGACGGGCTCACGCAGGAAGCCCACGACTGGATTAGGACATGATTCCCACCACCATCAACATCCGTGGCATCGCCGCGACAGCCGACCTAAGGCTCGTCCGGCATACCTGGATCAAGATTGGCGGCAACAACGGGTGACGGATTCATCCTCGACAGATGAGGACGAACTTGAGTGGGTTGGAGGTTGGCACAACTTCCATTTGTAATTCTTTGAGCATCACCTTCTTGTCAGCTTATTCGAACTTTGTGTGAACCGGGGCGAGTTACAATCCCAGCAGGGGGACGAATCTTGTGTTTCTGTTTGGATGGTCAGGTGAAGACCACATTGCCATGCGTTTGAGAAAAGGAAAAGAAGAAAAATACTCCCACCACCCTCGCTTTTGTCTTGATTGGAACCTTGACACTGATGACTTTGCAAACATGGGCTTGTTTATCAACGAGGTGTCATAGGAGTGTACCAACAGCAATCAGAAACCAAAAATACCCGGACAAAGGCATTAGGGGCGGCGGCGGCTACGAGTATGTCTTTTGAGTGTTTATTTATCCGTGAGGATTCACCACATGAACCTCGGCAAGGAAAGCATTATAGGATATGGAAAGAAAAGCTTGGTGGGTGTGGTGTTGCTGTTGACGGCGAGGGAAACGGTTCACTATTCAGGTTTGAAGCACGGCATTCGAGGTGTCGCGACGGGCGCGGGTGTGCTCTTTGAATTGCATCAATTCTCCTGGACTCGCGGGGAGTTTTTTTGACTTTGTTGGCTTGCAAGAGAAGGAGCTGGAGCTGAAGGTGAGGATCAGAGCTTGTCGAGCGAGAAGTAGCTAGATTGATACTTTGGCCTAGACTGGCATCCTCGAGAATGGAGAATTTCAACCCTCTCACTACTAGTATTTGGTGTTTTTGTCTTCACTTGCTTAGAGTCGGTAATCCCCCCTTGGGCAGCAGTGGGTGGCAGTGGGTGCCCGGGGTGCCCTTGGCCTCGCTCCCAGAAATGGAAATCAGCCGCTGAAGCCGGTCTGTGGGCTTCTGCTTGGCTCTGCTGGCTCTCGGCTGGTGGATGAGTTGGGACTCTGGGAGAATCCATGGCCGAGGCACAAGGTGGCCGTCTCCCGCCTCCCGCAGTCTCCAACTCCAACTTGCCCCAGATTCAGACTCACAGCCGAACAAGCGTGACAAGCTGCAAAGGTAACTGCGTCCTCCGCGTCTCCCATGGAGCATTTCCCTCCCTTCTCTCACTTTGCCCAGTAGCCGAGGGTCTGGCAATTGTACATACACTACATATTGACCGCCTACTGCCATCATCCCCAGTCCTTACCGTCTACCATCTCTACTCCTTCCCCACTGCACACCGAGGACACCACCCGCTTCATCCAAAATGACCGCCTCAGAGAACATCCCGCCTCTTGCCCTCCCCTTTGTGTCGGAGCGGGCGAAGAAGCTGTTGGACTTGGTACCATTGCCCTGCGCTCTCCATATCCCGTTGATCACTCTCTAATCCCCCTGCAGGTCGAGAAATTCGTCGACGAAGAATGTATCCCCGCCGATGTCGTCTACTCGTCACAAATCGGCGTGGGTGAGGCCCGCTGGCATGGCCATCCTTCCGTACTCGATGACCTGAAGAAGAAGGCCCGTGCGTTGGGCATCTGGAACATGTTCCTGCCCAAGAACCATTTCAAGGACGGGCCTCAGTTCACCAACGTCGAGTATGGGCTTATGGCCGAGCAGTTGGGCAAGAGCATTACAGCAAGTGAGGTGTGTTTTTCTCCCTCTTCCTCTACTCGGGGAATGGACAACCTTCTAGATCTTCCCTTCTGACGGATGGCTCCTCCATTTAGGCATGCAACTGCGCCGCTCCCGACACCGGCAACATGGAAGTCATCGCCCGCTATGGCTCCCCGGCACAGAAGGAGAGATGGCTGAAGCCTCTTCTCGCTGGCGAGATCCGCTCAGGCTTTCTCATGACGGAACCAGATATCGCCTCCTCGGACGGCAGCAACATCAAGCTCCGCATCGAGCGTAAGGGTGACCATTACCTCCTCAACGGATCAAAATGGTGGTCGTCAGGCGCCGGTGATGACCGCTGCAAGATCTTTATTGTCATGGGCAAATCCGACCCTAACAACCCAGACAAGTATAAACAGCAGAGTATGCTGCTGGTGCCGGCCGACACTCCGGGAATCAAAGTCCACCGCATGCTCTCGGTGTTTGGATACGACGACGCCCCTCACGGCCATGGTCACATCACATTCGACAATGTGAAGGTGCCCCTTGACGCGCTCATTTTGGGCGAGGGCAGAGGCAACGAGATCATGCAAGGCCGCCTGGGACCAGGCCGAATCCACCACGCCATGAGAGCAGTCGGCGCCGCTGAAAAGGCCCTCGAGTGGCTGATCAACCGCCTCAACGACGACAGGAAGATCCCCTTCGGAAAGCCTCTCCGCGAGCATGGCGTGCTGTTGGAATGGGTCGCCAAAGCAAGGATCGAGATCGACGCCTCGAGACTGGTCGTGTTGAACGCTGCCGTCAAGATCGATCAAAGGGACGCCAAGTTCGCACTCAAGGAGATCGCCGAGGCGAAGGTCAAGGTGCCCCAAATGGCGCTGGAGGTCATTGATCGAGCAATCCAGGTGCATGGCGCTATGGGCGTATGCCAGGATACACCACTGGCTCACATGTGGGCACATTTGAGGACGTTGAGAATCGCCGACGGACCCGATGAGGGTGAGTTACTCTGCTCTCCAAATTGCAATACAGCCCCGTCCTTGACGTAGTTTTGCTTTGCACCTTTGCTAACTCTTCTTACTCCCAGCTCATCTCAACCAACTCGGCCGTCGCGAGAACAAGACGCGCAAAGACGAGATCCGGGCCCGCCTCGCACGCCAACAGGCCAAGACTGAGGAGATCTTCCGATCCAAGGGCCTGGACCGCAACGAGCTCGGCTCTGCCAAGTTCAAGGCGAAGCTATAAACGAATGAACGTTCATTCTCTTATTTTCCTTTCCTTTTGTGAGCGACGCGATTAGGTGGGCTGGTGAGCGAGAATACTATGTGTGTGTGTCTCTCTCTCTATATCTACGCTCGACCCGGAAGATGCCACAAGAATACCAAAAAAGGGGGGAAGAATTAAAACAAAGCTAGCTATGCAAGCCACCCGGCATCAATAATGAGTCTGGGGTGTTGTCCGAGTTTGTCTGCGAGACTCGACTGCGCCGCGGGTGAGGACCACGTAGATAGCCAGGTAAACAAACCCATTTGGAGTTATTCCTCATTGAAGGAACACGAGAATAGAGATTGCAGAAAAATGAGAGAATAAATTCTTTACAAGTCATATCAGACAGGACAGATACCTAGGTAAGCTGGGGGAGCAGAGGGCGAGTAACATCACGTACCAGGTATCCGGGAGACGGATGATGATTAGGTACCGATGCTGCTGGTGCCAACCTTGCCTCCCTTTCCCGTGTATGTATACGATCGAAAGAAAGTGGGTGATATATAGATATATACTATATATATATTCTCGATCGACTTGTCAAGGCCCATCCACTTTACATACCTTAGAGAGATAGATAGATAGATAGATAGATAGATCGATGAGTAAAAGTAGGGTAGATATCAATGACATTGTGATATTTATTTGTCGTTTGAACCAGTCTCTGCTCTGTACTATCCAGCATTCATTACCCCCGACTCACTCACTCACTCACTCGCTCATCCACTGGCAGGGAGGGAGGGAAGAGACAGAGAGAGACACACACACAGAGAGAGAGAGAGTTGAGGCACTTTTTGAAAGATCCGCACGGTCCACCCAGAGCGGCTTTCCTCTTTTCTCCCTTCCAGTTTCTCAACACGCCATTTGAAAGTGTCGAGAGGATATGAATCCATTCATTCAGTCACTATCACTCAAAACCAGCGCATCGTCCACACTGCCGCCGGGGGCACTACTGGCCGCGCGACTGAGCTGGGGATTCGTCATGGGAGTTTCGGCTTCGGCGTCGTCAAATGATTCGTCCTGTCGCGTCCCATGAAGATATCCTGGATAACTGTATTGCCTGTCTTCTTCTTCCCCGTCATCGTCCTCCTCAAGATCGTCGTTGTCTTCGTCGTTGTGGTCCTCTTCCTCCTCTATATCTTCTTCCTCGTCCTCGTATTCTCTCTCTCCCCCTCGACTTGCTTGCCCGAGGTAGTATCCGTTTTCTTCCTCCTCGTCCTCCTCCAACTCCTCTTCATCTTCATCGTCTTCATAAGTTCCGTTGCGTATATCCTGGCGAGGATCTGGTTCAGAAGAAGATCCCTCTGCTTCTTCGTACAGCTCGTCCTGTTGATGTCCGTCTCCTTCGGTATCGTCATCTGCTTCTTCTTGGTCGTCAGGCGGGGTCGACTGGAGCAGATCGAAAGAATTGCTGCCTTGATTTCTGGCGATACGGTTCGGCCTCGAATGCTGGATCATCGGCTTAGACGGTGCAGCTCGAGGGCGTTTGGAAGCAGGTAGATTTCCGGAGTTTCGCTTCGTCACTTTCTCGTTAGACACTGGGTTCATATCGTCGTGCGACCGTTTTCTTCCAGGGCTCGAAACATTTGACCCTGTAGAATAATCCCGTGCAGTTTTCTTCGACATTGCAACAGGCACATACTGCGAGCTCGGTCGCAGAGGCTTTGTGGCTAACCCGTGGGCACCAGTCTCTCGGATACGCCTCTCGGTGCGCGACAGACTTGAACCAGGTTTGTTCGCTCCCGGTAGGAAGTCATAACCGTTGACTCGACGCAAGCCACTTGCCGAACTAGGGCTACCGTGGTCACGACTGCTTTGGCTTCTTCGGAACTCTTCGTCTAGCTCGATCTCCTTCTCGAGTGAGACAGATTGCTGTTTGAACCATTCGATCTGTTCTACCATTGCTTCACGCGCCTCTCTGATTTGCTTGAGGAAATCATCTTCAACCGGAGGAAGAATGGGAGTCTGGTGCGCTGTTGGTTTTGCACCCGGCGTCCGAGAGTCAGCCACCACGGGTGGCAGCGATGGGGCAGGGGAGCTTTGATCAGAAGAGAGAGAAGTTCTCGTGCGTCGGTTTGCCCTCTTTAGGCTTGCTTGTCTCTCTTCAGCTTCTTTTTGTCGTCGAATCGCAAGCGACTGCTGAGTGTCGGGAACGAACGGCGTCTCAGGGTCGACGCCCATAGCTTTAAGCCTGAAATAGTCCGTGCGGGTGGTATCGAGTTTCTGAGCAGATGTTGATTGTCTGAGGGTAGATGTCCCCGAAAAGATGGAGACATGTTGACGCGGCCTTGAGGTGGATGCGCCAAAACTAGGCACGGGCGGTCTCTGGCTCATTGCAGAGGCTGAAGGATCAGAAGAAACACTCATCGTCTTCGACCTCTTATGCGCAGGAACCGAGGATGTCCCATTCGCTGTTGAGTTTGCACCGGAGAAGCTTTTGCGCTTTCGTCCAGCAACGTTGCAGGCTTCTACTTTGTTTTGCATGGCAGTCGGGGCTTTCGCTGCTTCAACCGCCTGTTGGACCTCTCTTTGGAGACGTTTTGTTTCCGTTGTCGCCCTCAGGATCTCCTCAAGTTCCTCCTCCGTTCGTTGTTTTCTTGCTTGTTCAGCTCTGATGGTCTCCGCAAATAGCTGGCGTCTGGTTTTCGCCCGTCGGTTCAAGGCGCTGGTCCAAGCGCGTGTCCGCCAGAGATACCCAAACTTGCGCGCGAGGATACGTTCACGAACAGAAGCTACTCAGCATGGTCAGCGGTGTCTCTCTGGACGAAGAATAAATTGACTAACCAATAGATGCATCACGCGCTTCTAGTTGATGTTGATTGAATGCGGTTGTCACAAGATCACGTAGTGTGAAGTCGAGGTAGCTGTTGAGCAACCCTTTCTGCTGTGTGAATGCAATTCTGGCGACATTCGCTGCAAGCTTGTTCCGGTCTACTTCGGTGAAGACAGGCTTGGCTGGAGGTTGGCGGGGAGAATGTGGAGGAGTGGTGCTGCGACGAGGATACTCTGTCGGGGTTGGACTCGGGGTGACTGTTATTTTGTCAGGTTGCTGGCTTGGGTGCTTATTCTTAGCGGTCGTGGTTGAAGTTGTCGCAGTAGGGAAACTGAACTTTTCCAAAGAAGGCTTCGACACAGACTCAATGGCTGATGATGATTGGGTCCGCGAAGAGCCAGCGGTGGTTGGGTTGAAGAAGGGACTCGGGATCGGCTCTACGGACGAGACTGCTGGAGTTGTGATCGATGGTGCGCGCCTCTCCAGCTCTGACGTTGCCTGGGCGGCCTCTGGTTGAGCTGTAGGCTTTTCGGTCGATGTGAAAAGTGATGGGGGCGTTGTACCTCCTGAAGTCTGCCCAAATATTGCAGAAGTAGAGGAAGACGATGGTGCGAGGGAGGCGAATTGAGAAGGTGTTGACGATGGAGCCGTCGCTGGGGGGTTCACTGTCCAGAAACAAAGAATGAGCAACGACTTAAAGAGTGCCAAGACAAAAGTGAGGTTTCGTTACCTTGTTTCGCCTGTGACGCCGCAGAAATTTTCGGTTGTGGCGCTGGTGGTTGGCCAAAGATGGGCGCAAGAGGAGTTACCGATGAGGTCGTAGACGTCGAAGGGGCGGGAGTTGGATTGCCAGAGTTGATCGTAGACGCAAACGCAGGCCTGGCAAGCTCGTTATCTTGAGACGTAGTAGATGCTTCCCGAAGGTCAGAAGTGGACCCGCCCCAGCTGAAGGGCTTGCTTTCTTTCTGTGCTGGCGCAGGCAGCCCGAACGTTGGGGTAGATGGTGTTGCTAATGGTGTGAAGCCAGCAAAGCCGACAGTGGATGTTTGCTGTGGTTGAGCAAGAGTCGACTTGGCAAAGGTGCCAGTCGAATCGGTCAATGTCGATGGCTCGAAGGATCCAAAGCCAGCATTTGTCAATGGCTTACCAAACGGTGACTCGATTGTGGGCTTGACAGAAGCAGCAGCATTGAAAGAGCCAGAAGAGCCAAATCCAGAAAACACCGTTGGCTTCGTCAAGCTCGACGAGGGCGTGCTTTGGCCAAATGGCGTAAAGGGAGCAGCTTGCGGATTGAGTGAAGGGCCAAAGACTGAGGAACCTGCAGAGGTGGTTGGTTTCGTCTCCGGAACGAACATGCTTTGGTCATCATCTCTGGTATCATCCGCAGGTCCACGAGCATCCTCATCTTCAGGCTCAACCCAGCCCTGACGGATTGCTTCTGCGACGGTTGCACCGTTGATGACGGCGGTCAGTGTTCGACGGTACCGCTTCCTCTCCACATATGTGTGCGAAAAAACCTGGCGTCGCGGGATCGAGGACGCTACACAGACATCAGTACTCGCTGAGGAGAAATGGCGGGAAGGTGGGAGGACGCACGATCGAGTGATGGAGCACTGTTCGCCGTCGCGTCCAGATACTCCTCGCCGCTATCATCATCCGTGGCATAGTAGAGATCGAAAGCGGCACAGAAATCCTTGGTGTCATCGTTGGAGTCGAAACCAAGGAAATTTGTTACTTCGCTCAGTGTCCAATCTCTAGACTTTGCTTGTTGAGCCTGAGGCCCTTTCTTGCATGAGCGCCACAATGCATCCAAGGCGGCAAAACGGACTTCGGCAAAATATATCTCAGCGAGGCATGCCATGATGTAGGGCACCGCATCAGAGGCCAAGAGACTCCAAAAGCTTCCCGTTTTCCCCTGAGCGACGGCGAAAGGCTCCCACGGCTGAAGAGGCCCTTGGCCGAGTAAGGAGTTTCCTGCCGCCCGGTACAGCTTGAGGGCCGTCTGAACTCTCTTGTCTCTGAGAAGACTCCTGGGCCATGATTGCATGCGGTCTTCCAAGTCCGGTCTTTCAGGGGCCTGGATTTCAAAGATCACGAGATAAGCGCGAAACTCTCCTTCGTTAGGGAAGTCAAGACGGTCTCGATGATCATCGTAATAGTAGACCAGAGATAAGAGAGTGTTGTTCAGCTGTTCTCTCTCTTGGTAGGTGTCAAAGTTCTCTCCTTCCAGCAGATTGTCCGGATTTGACAGCTGGTGCAACGACAGTATATGGAATCTTGCTATTCGCTCGAAACAGTCAACCGCGAGCTTAACGTCCTGGACATTGGAGACTTGTTGGATGGAGAAGTCGTTGCGGATCCCTCGCGTTCGATCCCAGACAAATTTGTGGACCGTTGCCAATCGTTCACCACCACCAATCACTTTGTCGAGGAGGTAGTCCAGCGTCCGTTTCAGAGTCTCGGGGGTTCGAATATCGGAAGGCAGCTGCTCGTCGTACCCAGCAGCAGATCGGCGAAATCGCTTAACCATGCGGTCTTCTGCAGGCATGTCCTTGCCGGTTTCTTCGTTCCGTACCTACCCATACCTTCAGCATACTGGCGCATGGGCGAATAAACAAAATATTCACCTTCTCTGCCTTGTCAACCATGTTCTGCACTATTCGTTCCACTCTCTCGAATTCCGGGCACATCTCCGTGCATGTTCCGACTGGGGTGATGGCTTTATCCAGGCTGGTCTTCTTCTCCGGATCGGCCAGAAATCCATCGCGAATCGCTCTGGTCCTTTCCTCTTCCCGGCTTTGCTTTAGCTATATGGAGGTCTCGTATGTCAGAAACCTATAGATGTAGTCATGGTCAGCGAAACATGATTGGACTGCAACGCACCGTTTGGAATTTGTTATGCGCCAAGTTCATAAAATCCCGGTGTGAGGCAGGTGCCGGAGAAGCTGCTCGAGAGCCAGGTTTCGACGTCTGGGATTTGGGTGTGTTGAATGTCTGCGACAGGTTCGCAAATCCACGACCACGTCCTCGAGAGCCGGCCGGAAAGGGCGCAGCGTTTCCGGCACCACCACCGCGTCCTGACGCAGGTCAGTATTGCCTTCTTTTGTCACATAGCCGGTGGCTACGACGGGGCTCACCTCTTCCTGACACAGAGGGCCCATTGCCTTCTCCTCTTTTGACAGTTCCCGCACGCAGTCGTTGCAAAAGCCCTTCCCCATTGGTATTTGAAGCACCCGCGTTTGTGCCTGCGCCTGCGCCTGCGCCTCTGCCTCGTCCTCGCACAGTGGTAGATCCGCGAGTGCTACCGCGCCCTCGGATCGTCTGCAACGGAGTGCCTCGTCCACCTCTGGTCGAGCTGCCACCGCGTTGCCCGCGGGTGGACGGCGGCGCAGACATGGACGCAAGAATGATCGATCAACATCGGAGGATTGTCATGTTACCGCAGGAGGAGACGGAGGGGATGGAGGCGAGGAGTCCTCGGTAGAGGGAGGACGAAGCTCGAGATGACTATGGCTCTCAAATCCACCTTGGAAGGGTCGAAGAGACTATCGAACTGGAAAAATGAAATACACAATGTGCAGGCGGTAGGGATGGCTAGCAAGCGCGCTGGTTTCGTCGCCTTCTAGTTGTCGTTGTCTCGCTGTCGCGGAGGCGTGAAAAGCTAATGCAACAACCTGGAAAACCTGCACAGATGACAGCGCGCCCACCGCGAACAGTGAAATCCCAGACGCCTCGGAAGGCGACCGTTGGGCAAGCCTCGCCTATTGGCTGCCCTTGGCGGATGCCTCGTTAGCCTCAAGGTCCCCCAATCCCCCAATAACCCATGCCTAGCGAGGTCCATCTTCTCCCCTTCGGCCCCTGGCTAGCGGGCTGCGTCCTCCGATCGAACAGTCACCTATGTCGACTCCTCTGCCAGGCCGCCACACTCAATATCGACAACAACCCACATTCCAAACTCCAAACCCAAGCTACTCCGGGAATTGGTACTCCAAGTCAGGTTCATCATCTAGATCTTCACGTTATATGCATTCATTTGACATGGTTAGATGCCCAATATCTTGACTCGTATCTCATCTACATTGACCCGAGAAAGGTCCCCCGGCAAATGCTCGCATTCATTATGAGAACGCCACGCAATCTGTTCGATGGACTCGACCAAAATCAAAGCAAAGCACGTCAAGACCGCAAAACAGTCGCAACTGAGATAGCCCGAAAACCCATGCCCAAAATGCTGCCCGATCAAGAATCGCTTGTGACTTTCGCCTGGCACTACCGAGGCGATGCCCTTGACGAGCCGACTTATTACCCCATCCCAAACTTTTGCTGTGACTTCGCTCCAAACCCAGAGCTGCTATGCTTCTTCCATTGTGAGAAAATGCAGAAAGTGAAGCCACAAATACAACCGGAAAAACAATGCAAACCGAAACGAAGACAATCGTCAGCCAATAAAGCGTGCAAAGGCTCAAAATGAAATTCGTGCGTGTTGTGTTGAGAACAGCGGTCAAGAGTATTTTCGGCAAAGCAAGCCATCATGGGGTTCGTTGAGATATGAGGACCGACGATTCTGCTCGCCACACGGTCCGTCGTGATAAGACAAATTGACCACTAGATTTCGAGGCCTGACCTTGAAAGTCATCACCAATGTTCGAGCTTGTAGCACCGCTCACTCAACATCTCCATGTTGATGTCTGGGGTCGGTATCATTGCGGCTTGCTGGGGTTGGGCAAGCCGGAGCGGCAGAGAATGCCGCGTGTTGTCCCCAAAGTCGTGGTAAAGCATTGGGCTCACCGCGGTGGGAGCCAGTCCGCTTTGGATACCATTGGCCAGTTCGAGCGTCTCTTGAGCAAAATATCCGTGTCTCAAGCTGACAGGTTGTGGCGCCAAAGTAGTAGGAATGCCAAACATCTCGGGAGGCGGGTCAGGTCCCATGTCCGGCAACATCCCTGACCAGGTTGGAGTATGAAGGTTTGTAGTGAGATGACCGCTATGCGCAGGAGCATGCATCATTGCGTTAGGCCCGGCATGGCTCTCAAAATTGCGTACGAACATGTTGGAGGGTATCTGGTGAATTCCGACCAGCGGTAGCATGACGCCATCGGTAAGCGTTGTTCCATTCTCCATGCCCATTTTCACCCCGGGAGAAAAGTCCTGTCCTGTCCGCGGCGCAATAACCGATACCACTCGAGAGCTGTTGAAGCTCGGTCGAGGTTTGCGGGGGGCGTAACGACGAGTGCTGGCTTCCTTGGGCCCAGAGCTCCTGGATTTGTTGACGATGAGCCGCGCGTCCATAGCAGACTGATCAGCGGGAGAGGTCTGTGTTGAAGTGCCTGGCGTTGCTTCATGCTCTTCACTTGCCTCTATGGAGCCGTCGCTGAATGTCCCAGGCGCAGAGCCGTCCCGTCCAGGCAAGTCATCATCAGAGTCGATCGCGGACAATTTTGAACTGGCGGCGTCACCATAATCACAAACAAAGACCAGCGTATCGCCATCTGTCGATGTCAGTGCTCCGAGCATGCTTCGACGAGACTTCTTGGGGCTCACCAATCTCCCGAGCCTCATACTGCTCTTGTTTCTCTCTCGCGTTCACAATCTGCTGAATGATATCCCAACGGTCTTCTCGCAGTTCGCCTCTTTTCGTCTGCAGAGATTCTAGCAGGTCTCGGGCCCTTACAAAACGCTGGTTCTCTTCATTCGGCGGAGGGTTTGTAATGATTAGCTGGGGAGTGTGTGTTATCAAATGGACGAGCAGCCGGGTTCTGTCTGTGGACGGTCAGCGTCAAAAATCTCCTACGATTTTGCGCCAAGCTTACCATCGCGACCAATATGATCGGGCTCTCGGTGAATGACATCTAGAAGAAAACAACAGATGTTAGACCACGTCATGATGCAAGCCTATACCACAAGGCCCGTCGTGTCCAAGAGAGCCGGATGACGTACCATCTGGCCAGTATGGAGGCCTTGTCCGATTCGGATCGGGAGGCTCGCCACGGGGCATTTGGCCATTGTAAGGATGCGTCGATTGCTGGAATCCTCAGTTATTCTTCGTTCAACACATGCCTCAGGGTAGCCATCGAACCTTCTTGGGATGGATTTCCTTGATCCAGACCTTGGCCACAAGACGACAGGCCACCTGTTGCAGTACCAAGAAGGCCTGTCTGTACCACTGGGTGAGCTTCTCGTGGTCGTCCACCCGAATTTGAGCTGCAGGAGCATCCCAGAGCCTCGCTCCACCGCCCTTGTGCTGGGGCCTTGATCTTGATATATTCCTTGTGCTGAGGGTGGTTTTGGATCTCTGCCGCTTCAGAGAACGTTGCACAGGCCAGGTAATTGCGCCACCCGAAGTTCCTGCATCTGCGGCTGATTGTAGCTTCGAGATTTTGGCCTGTGGGTGATTGGCGCCATAGTGATAACCTGCTCCAGTCAGAACTGTATTGACCGGTGATGAGATCACCTACCAGGAACTCCGGGGCTGCGCATAGAGAGATATTGAGCAAAGGTATCATGAGCCTCACCAATGATCTCCCATTGTTCCTTTTCGAGGTTGGGGGAAACTAGAATCTCAGGAACACCATTGGGACCAGGAACCAGACCGATGAAATCTTCACAATCTTCAACGAGCTTCTTGATTTCATTCTGCCAGGAACGTCAACTCGATTCGTCTTCTTTGTCGATTGCGGACAGCATGGCTCACTATGATGTATTGTTGCTTAGCTTCTTTTGTCAGACTGGATATTTCCGCGCCAAATGCTTTTGAATCTTCCTGAGGAGTGGTTGAGAACTTTTGGACGGGAGACTGAGGTGAGGACTTGAAGTTCAGTTCGGGTGTCATTTTCAACGTAAGGCTCAATCCACATTGCAGGTTGCTTGAAATATGGAAAGTGGAGAGAGCGTGCTCGATATCCGAAGAGCAGTCTGAGGAAGTAGACTCTGAAGTGAAGAGCATCATTGTTAGCGACGGTGATCCTAGCCAGCGCCTGTAATACCAATTCTATAAAGACAAGACGAAGCCTGACCAGTGCCGCAAAAAGCCAAATGCATGATTTGGGGCGGTGTATCGAGTACTTGTACTTGTAGAGGGAAGGGGGGTATGGCACGGAGTAAGACAGGTGCAAATGGTGGAGAGCTGGTTAGCTTGGGGGATCCGTCTCTAACGGTTCACATATGCTTGAACCGTCCGTGAGAACGGCTAGACCTTGGTAGGCAAAGCGTTTGTGGTGTGGCTGGTGGGTTTGTAGGCTAAGTTAGAGCCTGGGGGCCTAGTGAGCCCAAGCCAGTCGCCCTGCATGCCTGGGTCTGGGGGATCTCCAAGCTAATTGCTGCTCCCGTTGGGGGCTTCCCCACCGCCAGCCGCTCATAGCGACGGATCGTTGATTCCTCAACATCCGGCGGCGTCAAAGAGAACGACATGCGCATCATCGGAGTCATCTCGGGTGAATAACAGATCTTGGAGAAAGAAATATGGAATTACCACGGACCTTTGCTTCGTTTGGTCGGCACAGTAGGTACAGCTCTGGGTAATAATGGCGCAGGAAAAAGAGTGCCGTCGCTCTTGAGCTGGACTGGAAAGCTGTATGATTGTCTGTTTTAGCTCGTAATGAGGGTCGAATACATTGGTCGCCCCGCTGTATACACCACAAAAGCAACAATAACAAAACCACCACGAAAAGCGACGAAAACAGAGACAAGGCCGGCCAGCGAGATGGTAGGGGACGAGTTCCCGGCTCTATACAGCCATCAAGGAGCTGCAATTGCCTGGGGTGATATTCGAGTTGGAGATATGTGCTTCGGAGGGAGGTAGATGGAAGAAGGAGCTTCAGAGAACGGAGGATTTCGTGGTGTTTCTCAAGGATTCAAGTCTTGAGGACAGCAGACTTGGATGAACAGGGTGCCAATGTGTTGGCCGGTTTCTTCGGGATTGTTTGCTTGATTTTGCTTTCTCGACCGTCTAGTTTTGAGGCGTGGATAACGGCAGGGCTGGAGCGGAAGGACTGCGTGCAGGTAGCTAGCTGGGTACGAATGAAAGAGTCTAGGGAAAGGAAGAAGAAACCGAGATCCGCGGAGTGGTCCAGACGAAGATGTATATGCGATTGCCAATCGGACGACGCCATGCACGCAGCCAATAGGCAAGGAGGGGGAGCAGAGGGGGTCGAGATAGAATGGGGCATAGGTTCGTGCGGCAGAGACTGAAGAGGGGGGAGGGTTGAGAGGGTGAGTGGGTGGATGATGGCAGTGTTGGTGGTGCTGGTGTGTCAGTGAGCGGCACCCCCCGTTGAAGAGGGCAGATACCAAGTCTCGAGAGTGGCGGCAGCTGTCAGAAGAAGTCTTTGCAACCAGAAGTCCATCTCTTTCCAATGGCTTGTGTTCCGGAGAGTGAGAATAGTGGAGGAGGAGGAGTAGGAAGGAGGAGTCGACTTTTGCCGGGCTTGTCCCTCGTCGCACCGGTCCGTCACGTTCTGGGTCACGCTTCGTTTTGGGTCTGTCTCCCCTAGGATCGAGGTTCTTCTTCCGGATGAACAAGGAGCATGGCCTCCAGATCTCTTCACCCTGGCTTTCCACTTCACACGATAGATGCAGACCTCAGCCTAAAACCGTTTCCTGAATGGAGATTTAACGGTCGCTGAGCTCTGGAGCAAACGGCCCGTTGAGGGATCACAGGGGGGGCCCGTGCATCGAGTAGCTTAGGATGGCTTGTGTTATGACGGTTCAGGTGAGTTGGACAAGCGACGGCAGCATGGTTCCGACTTGTGCCAGGCAGAAATGGGTATAGACAAGGTCTGAGTAACGGGAAGAGGAAGACTGCAGCAAGTGCAGCAAGTGGAGAGGAGGAGGCCTCGAGCTTCCGGCAGTTGGCAGGAAAGAAACCCCGGGCTGCCTCATCGCTTCAGTCCCTGGCTGGCTCCATCTCCATCTCCATCGCCATCTCCATGCTCAACCACCATGCAACAGCACGACTAGCAGCAACAGCAGCAGCCTCTTTCTTTCTAGCTCTGGGAAATTTCGACTCTCTCCTCCTGTGCTGGTTTGTCCGTTTGTCCTACTTCTCGGCATACTCAACACGCCGAGGACGCTAATGGGAGTCCCTTTTGTGTCACCCTCGGCCATGGCCAACGAATGCCCTCACCAAGCCAAACCAGTCAATCAATCAAGGGTCCAGTCGGGTCCTATTTCGGTTCTAGTAGTCGTGATTCGTGAATGTGTCTGTGAGTCTTCTGTTCAGGCGTCATTCGGCCCAATCGCCCCTCGCTAGCTGACGTTGTTGGCTAGAGATACAGGAGGCCGGACCCTGATCTCCTCTTGAACCGTTCCCTCCTTCTCCCTCTCTTCCGCACAAGCAAACTGCAGAACACGATGCTGTCACATCTTCCAACGTCCGAGACGCTCACGGACTTGACCAGCCCTGGCCAACGGCGAGACGGGAGATGCGAGAGGTTAGAGACATAGGTCAGAGGCCCCAGGCGGGCCGCATCTCCTGAAAAGTGACTGTGGGTGCCCCTGGCTTCTCTTTGAATCTTGTCATCATCCCCGCCCGCTTCTGTCATCGATCTTCGACCAGGGCTGCCCACCATCTCTACAATGTTGCGGCAAGTGATACTACCCACTTTCGTTCTGGTCGATCCGACCTGCATCCTACCACCGAGGCTTACCCTTCCGCGGAGCTTTCTGGGGGTCATCAGTGGCTGCGGCCATCATTCTAGGTCTTCGGATATGACCTCGCATTTTGTGTTTGTCTTCCTTCGACCGGTTCCAAGATCTACGGCTTAGAATCGTCCGGGGGCGGGGAAAGTGACCGAAATGCGGATGCTGCTTCGCGCAGAAGCATGGCAGGCGATACTGTTTCCGGCTACGAATTGTGCTTGGACCATTGTGGCACCGCCTGACGTCGCGCTTCATCTCCGCCCCTAGCGGCTTGTGCATCCACTCGTGGGCGCACTCAAGAGTCAAGAGAGCGAGGTCGCGGAAGTGATTCACAGCAAACACGGGAAAGAGTGGGAACCTCATTCGACGGAAGTCCTTTACAACCAATACCGAATTCCTTCAAAGGTGCGAAGCTACTGTACGTAAATACGTACGCAGTACGCCACGAAATCCCCAAGCCTTCTTTTCCAACAAGAGCCACTTTTCACTAATACCATGACCAACGTCTTCTCCTTCAACACAGAGGCCAAAGGGGCTGGACCTGGTTCAACCATGCAACCTCTCTGGCGCTTGCTCGCCTCGAGACCCCGGCCACCGATCGTCTCCTCTGTCCGCCCGTTTTTGGTGCCCCGCCTCCGAAGGAAACTCGCCTCCATGCCCGGATTTGTTATTCATGGAGTTGGTGGAACAGTACAACTACGATCTGGACACAAACTCTATTAATAGGTAACGGGTACACTGAGCTCAAAGAAGAGATGATATGGCTCGAGGTACCTGTACCAGAAGGACAGAAGTCACTGTATCTGAGAGCGCCTCGCTGCACTCAGGATGGATCCGTGCATTTTGTCCAACTCATTTCATTCTAGCTTTTTGCCTTGTGTCACCGTTGGCGCCCATTTGCACGACCATGAGAATAGTTGGAATGAGGAGGGGTTTGCCCAGACGGAAGAAACCCCCAAACAATTACCGCGGCATGACCAAAACCAGGTTGGTTCTTCCCGTCCAAAAGTTACACAACATAGTCGTATGGCAGCTGGTGAGACTGGCCTTTTCCACTGCTCACTAGTTGTGTTCGGAGTGCCTACTCTAGCTCTCGTTGGTGGACCACAAGCCGTGCAATCTTTCAATCTTTCTCTCCCACTGAAGGCATCTGCTCATCAATCCCGAACCGGGTTGGAGTGAATGCTGCTTCCCCATCGAAAGCTGCTCATCGGCAGAGCTTTGTGTCGCACCGAAAGTGGATCGGCAGGCCTTCAACCCACACTTACGGCGTCGCTCTGTCGCCTGAGATCGCGCGTCATCACTCGGAAAGGGGATGCTGGGCTACCCGTACCTTGGGGCCGGAACCAAGACCATTCGTTCCCCGTCTGATGATGGCCTGGACCATATAGTTGCTTACTAGGCTCTCACGCCTATGCTAATGCTGGTTTGCACCCGCCGTCCCATTGCCGAACCCATCGAGCAGTCCGGCTTCGCGCACAAGCTCATAAAACAAGCCCCGCTTCCTGATCAACTCATCTGGGGTGTCAAACTCTGCTACCCGCCCTTGTTGCAGCACCACTATACGATCCGAGTCCAGGATGGTATTGATGCGATGGGCAATGGTGATGATGGTGCGGTTCTGGAAGATGTTGCTTCGAAGTGTGGCCTGGAGCATTCGATCCGTCTCCACATCCACCGCTGCTGTAGCCTCATCCAGGACCAGGATATTGCTGGGTGTGAGCAACGCACGCGCCAGAGAAACTAATTGACGCTGGCCTTGGCTCAGATTGGAACCTGCAATTCAACACATTCATAGTTAGAGGACGTGATCAAAAGAGAATACGCATTTTCCACGGGGGTTTTCTTTGGTGAAGACAGAGAGTGGTGGACTTACCAGCTTCATGGATGGCGGCATTTAGTTGGCCATCCATGCTCGAGACATGCTCCTTTAGACGAGCGTGTTCAAGCACACTCCACAGTTCCGTGTCATCATGCACATGGCGCGGGTCCAAATTGTCACGAATCGTGCCTTCGAACAAAGCGGCATCTTGAGGGATGATAGCCAGGCGCCGCCGCAGATCTAGCAGGCCGATCGTTGAAGTGTTCAGTCCGTCGATGCTGCAATAATAGGAATCAGTTAGCACCCAGCCATCAAACGCCACTTTTTCGTCTTGTTTTCACCACAGAGAGAACCTCTAAGGTCGGCGTGGATCGGCGTCTCCAGGTTTTCAATGGACTTTTTTTCAACGCACCTGATAGAGCCAGAGATCGGCTCGATGATTCGGAAGAGCGCCAGTGTCAACGAGCTCTTGCCCGCTCCCGTGCGCCCGACCACCCCGATCTTTTCATGAGCCTTGATGTTCAAGTTGATGTCCTTCAAGACGGGATCCAGCCCCTCGCGATATCGCGTGGAATAATTCTTGAAGGTGATCTGGCCCTGTGCGGGCCATCCGATGCTCGGTCTGCTCTTGAAAATGACATCGGGAGCTTCACTGGGCAAGGTGGCGTACTCCAGAACTCTTTCCACCGACACGATGTTGGTCTCCACTTCGACCGTCTGGCGGACAATCCAGTTCAGGGACTGTGTGATTTGCAGCGCATATGACATCTGAAATCGGGAAGCATGGTCAGCCAGTCATCTAAAGCTGTGTATCGTCGGCCAGCACATGATGTGCATGGAGAAACAAACAGTGAGTGCAGGTCCAAATGGGGAGACTTACTGCGAGGCCCACCATGCCGGCCGACAGGCCGCCTCCAGTGGTCACCGAGATGATGGCAAAGACCGCAGCCGCAAAGATAATGATAGACCCAATGAATTCCAAGCGGACGGCCAACCAGCGATTGGCGCTAACCGAGGGGAAATATGCACGCAGGTTGGCGTCCATGCGCCACTCGTTCTCCAGCGTGAATCTCCTCTGCTGTCGATATGCACGGATGGTGGAGACGCCACCCAGCGACTCCTGAAAGTGTGCATAGATCGGACTGCGACTGACGCTGTCAAGTCGTTTCAGCTCCCTCGAGGTGCGGAGGTAGTACTTCTGGTACATGATGTAGATGAAGCCCAGAGGCAACACCAGGACCAGGAAGATCGGGGTAGAAGCAGCGATGACGCCGAGTGTGAAAAATGCGCGACCGGTATTGACAAAGAGCTAATTGGGTAAGTAAGATGCGTTCCCAGATTACGAAACTGATTCTGTGACCACTCACCATGTTGAAGGTGCGTGCGATAACTTCATCGACCCGGTAGATGTCACTTAAATCAGCCAGTCAGCACGGATGTACCTACCAGTAATGCTGTCCAGGATACCAAGGGGGTGATGTCGAAACGTACCTTGAGAAACGGTTCAGAATTCGTCCCACTGGGGTGGTGTCGAAGAAGCTCATCGGAGACCGGAATATCGCGTATGCCATGCGATCATGTAACTTTCTCGAAGCCTACCGGGAAAAAGAGTCAGAGACGAGATGAGAGACAGTCTTATCGTGTCTCGCATGCCTGCACCATGATCTCTTGACGAGATCGTTGTGATCAACGAATGGAGAAGGGGGAGGTAACCTAGGGAGCCCAGGTCGTGGACACGTAAAGGGAAAACCATACCTCTATCGAGCAGAAAATCCAGAGAAGCAATGTCTAGAGATAACACAGGTTCGTGTCAGTTCGGGTACCTTTCGTAATACAAAGTGGCGCAGAAGGAGACAGGAGACATGGATCATGCAGAATATAGATCCAAGACAGGGGAACTGAAAGATGACAGGTACGTACCTGGATGACAACCAGTCCAGCACCACCGATGCCAAACGCAAAGTAAATGCCAATGTACTTTCCGACCTGGGGGTTCGATCCGTGCGACTCGTTGATCTCGGACCACCTCTTCAGCCAGAAGCTACCTCCGACCTGTGCCGTCTGAGCGGCCAGAAGGGCCATGAAATAGATTCCCACGGCGACGAGATTGCTCTCCTTCGCATAACTTGTGTAGACTGACCATCTTACCTTGCCTTGTTCGGCAGTTTCTTTGGTCTGTTTGCTTTTCAGTTGTGCACCCCCATTTTCTTCGTCGGTAAGGCGGCCCATCGGGCCGTGGAAACTGGTCGTCGAGGCACGGCGGAGAGTATTGAAGCTGGATTTGCGGGCTTTTGAGAGACCACTGGGTCCGGCGTGGATGGGCACCAGTCCACCGACTTCTTGTTGCGCTTCTTCAATTTCCTCGTCATCAAGGTCGTCCTGCGTGCTGCCGCCGTTGGCTCCGACAATGGTTGTCGAGTCGTCAGACTCCATTCCTTCGATGCTTGGGCTGCGTTCTGCTTCGGATTCCTCCTCCTCTGCGGTAGCGGACTTGATCAGTGTTGCAACCTCGCCTCGCATAGCCATGATTTGTTGGTACGTTCCCTTTTCAAGGACTGTGCCATCGCGGAGCAGATACATATAGTCTGCCTCCTTAAGGACAGTGATCGCGTTGGTGGCCAGAATCCTCGCTTTGCCATTCAAGAGTCCATTGGGACCAAGGACATTATTGATTATATGACGTCCGACGTGTTGGTCGACAGCGGAGAGAACATCGTCCATAAGATAGACATCTGCCCTTGCGTACACCGCTCGTGCTAAGGAGAGTCGAGCTTTTTGGCCTCCAGACAGCGATATGCCACGTTCACCTACTTCTGTCTGATCTCCGTCAGGAAGTTGCCTGAAATCATCAACAAGAGCACAAGCGTTGACCGTCTGTTCATAGAAGTGAGGATCCCATCGATGCCCGAAGACAATGTTCTCCTTGACGCTAGCGTTCATGATCCAGGCCGACTGTGCAGCATAAGCGATCCGGCCACGCACAACCGTCTCACCACTGATTTTGTAAAGATCACCGAGGAGGGCTTGCAATAAAGAAGACTTCCCAGCCCCCACCCGGCCAACGATGCAGGTCAATTCTCCCTTGTTGGCAGTGAAGTTGATATTTTGGAGAACATTCTTGCCTGTGTTCTTGTCCCACGTGAAAGTGGCATCCTTGATTGAGACAGACACGTCGCCCGCCTGTTTTGGGGGCTCGTCGATAAATCTCACTGCGTCATCCTGAAGCTCGTCCGTGGTGAAGAATGCAGTCAATCTACCTACCGCCACTGAAGCTTCGATTATGCTCGTGATGACCATGGGGAGCACTGTGAGAGGAAAGGTCAATAGATTGAACAAGGTCAGAGCGGGAAACACCAGGTCCGTTGTCAAGGGTCTGTTGTTGACCAAGACGAAAACCGCAAAAGTCGAACACGAGACAAAAAATGGCGTCGAAGACCAGGTAAAGGTTGCAAATGATTGTGCTGCGCCGATTTTGCGAAGGTTGTTCAACTCGAGATCGTTGCGCACATGGCTCAATTTGTCCATGAATGCAGAGCCCCAAGCGTAGAGCTTGATGCTTTTCATGTTGTTGAGTATCTCTGTCATGAGCCGGGAACGGCGGTCTTTGTACTTCATCTGGGACAGTTGCAGCTTTTTCATGAATCTCGCAATAAAGCCATTGACAGGAATCATGATGACCATGGCTGCAACCCCAGCCAAGCACGAAACTCCCACCAATTGGTAGAGCGAGATCATGCAGAGAGTGATCTGGAACGGTGCCGACCACAACTGTTGGCCCCATTGGGCGAGATCAGCGAGTCTTTGTTGATCCACGCTCATGTATGTAACAATATCGCCGGTGGATTTGGTCGCTCTCGACTCATTTGACAACCGCAATGACTTTGAATAGATCATCGCAGTCAATGAGGACTTGATTCGCATACCAGTCTCGAAAGCGCGCTGGAAGTACTGATGCAATGCGGCTGTCTGGCAGATTGAAGTCGCAAACATCCCCAGAGCAATGGCCACGCCCCGGATTGCTGGCTGCCGTTCGCGACCTGGCCGATAGGAATCGACAAAAGTAATTAACAGTCGAAGCAATTGCGGCTGGACAAATGCCAAAGAGTCGCTGACGGTCTTTATCATCGCTCCACGCAAATATGGCCCTCCAAATGCTCGGGCTAGAGCGATCCAGAGATTTGGTTTCTTCTTCTCTAGTTCGATCTCCCAAGCCTTCTGCAATGTGTCTCCCGTGACCCTGGTGGTATCTCGATTCCGCAGATTCCACAAATCATCTTGAGTAAGAAAATTCTTGTAGCCAAACTTCATCAGAGGCGTCATCCAGCCAAAGGTGAGAACCGAGAAAATATCGGCATACTCGTAGGGACACTCGTCATCTGCTCCCAGCGCATCGTAAGCGCTTTGCTTTTTCGGAACCAGGTATTCAAGAATGAACTCTACCACCGCCAAACCAAGACTGATATTGAAGGTGACGAAGTAGGGGAGCCGATTCTTGTATGACTCCCTAGCCACCAGCGACCGCAGCTTCAGAACGTAGGCTAGGATAAAGAAGACCCAGTAAAACAGCACAACGCCGTTTGGGTTCCGTGACCGCCAATGCTCATAATATTGTACCGCGAAAATGACAAAGAGGGATATAATAGTGGCGATCGAGGTGTAGAATCGGATATCTTGAAACCATACGCCGGGTAATTGCTCGATCTGTAGCGAGGCTTGTAGCGCAGTTGTGAGGATTATGGCAGCGAGAACGGTTCTATTGTCAGGTCAGCCACCGACTCCAGCAAAGCGATCTCCATCGAGCCTCACAATTTTGTATAGAAATGCCAATTTTTGGGAACATCCTGGGCGATTCGTTTGGTGAACAAATACCACAAAGCTCCAGCACCAAACAGCACTCCCCAAAGAGCGACGCCCACAATCCAAACATCAAGGAAGCATGGTGTTAGATCCCATCGAAGGGAGCTCACAGGGCCCCAGCCCTCGGCATCACCACAGAATGGCTGGTTTGAGAGTGGTTTAATATGATGCAGAGGACCAGAATTGGGCGGAAACCGTCCTGACGCAGTCAGGACAGACTGCAACCCTTCTGGATGCCTCATCTACCGCGATTGACCCAGCATGTAAAGAGACAATGAATGCTGTTCGACAACGCGAGGCAAAGGACCGTGAAAGACGTCTTGAAAGGACTGTTTGCCGAGATTTTTTGCAATCGTACAAATACGACAATACCTAGGTACCTAGGTAGGCTTGACGAATGCGCAGACGCAGGCAATTCTAAGCTTAGGTGGGCGTTGGTAGGGCACTAGGCGTGCCGATGATGCATAGAGGATCCCCGGTAATACCGGGGTTAAAGCGACGCTTTACCTGAAAGTTTACTCCAACTGCTACCCCTCACCAGCCAAAGACCTGAGGCCACTAGGCATACCCCCTCCTGTACATACTGTACTTGTTGGGCGCGTGGTGTACCTAAGCTAAAGTACCTACCTACCTACGTAGGTAACCGGGAGGTGCAATAATTAATAATACGAGCTCGTACTTGGGGGTTATTCACAACTCGGAGCTAGGCATCCACCAGGCTCCAGCTCCAGGCTCCAGCCCACTCCTTCCCAGCGCCACCCCAGCAGACGCAAATAGGCTCACCGCCGAAAGCTGCACTGGGGTGGTAGCGAGGTGAGGCAACTCACGTGACGGACTCTTTGGCGGACTGCGGTCCCAACGTCGACTCCTCTCTCACCTAGTCGTCGCCTCTTCACGCTCTGACTAGCTAGTTTCAGCGGAATTTGCCCTGATCGCGGATCTCCAACTCACTCCGCCAGTGCCGTACACACAAGGGGATTGTCAGCAGCTGTGCCGCTACTCCGAGGCCGGATTCAGCCTCATCCTCTGTCCATGAAGAAACGGCCACAACGGTGGAAACGGTTTCTTCCAGCCACCGGCCCCCAAACCCTCAGCTGTTCATGGTCCATGGCATGACCGCGATTTCCTGACCCTGTCTGGTCCGCTTGAGGTCCAGAACTCCGTCTGCTGCAACGCTGGCGTGACTCTGATCTTTGAGTCCGCACGCAGGCAGAAGGTCTGTGCAGCTACCTATGGATGCCGCCGTTGGGGCCCCAGTCTCTCGCAGTGCTTCGAAACTACTAACAGGCTAGCTACATGCACAGGTCGCATTGTTTCTGGGCGCTCTGGCCTCGTCATTCTTTGTCCGGCTTCTTTTTTCAGGACTGCTGCATTCAATGAGCATGCGACCCTCCCGGATCTTCCCCATGGCCCTCGCCATTGTCGAGGCCGCCTATTGGCGCCCGGAAGACCCTCACAGGCATTCTGGGTCGCCCATAAACTTGTCTTATCGCGGTTGGCCGAGTCTCGACCCTACGAGCCTACTCGCTTAGAGCCACTCTTCAGAGCTAGGCCTTGACCGGTATCGATAACTTTCTTACCGCCAATTCGTGTGACTAACCAAGCCTCACAATGCGTCGAACTATCGAAGATAGGATCCCATTTCCTGCTCTAGCGTCTCACAGGCAGGAACAGACCGGGGCGGCGGAGGCCTAACTTTCTCTCCTAAGCCTCGCGAGCCCGATTACTCGTATGCGAGGAATGTTTATATTCAGAGACCCTGAAATCCAGGGTCCATCTCCACTCTTTGTCTCTTTTCAGCCTTGCTGCAAACAATGTCTGGATACTCCTTTGTGCGTGACGGCCACCCGTCTCGTCACCAAGTCAAGTTCGAAGACAACGACCTTGATTCTATTGAGTCCAATGGCAATGATGTGAACATGGACCCTCTTGGACAACAAGACGCCGCTACAAATGAGGCGGATGAGCAGATGAACGAAGCCGGGAGAAGTTCTGGCGATGGACCAAACCCGGCTTTTAACATAACAACCAACCGTACTGGAGATGAACCGGAGACTCCAAAGGATGGGCTGGTCCTGGGAGGTGGTCAAACAATCAAACTTATGCTTGTGCCGGACAAACCACCAGCACCTCCACCCGCTCCAGCGAAGGAGAAGAAGCCTCATCCGCAGGCCAAGATGAAGAAGTTTTGGAAGAACTTCGATCCCGAGTACACTGGCAAAGTTACGCGCGTCCTTCCCGACCGCCTCACGGAGAAGGATCTCAGCGCCGTGACACTTGTTGGTGAGATCGCTCACAAGGCTGTCAAGTCATACGAGGACGCCAAGGCATCTTGTATCCGAGATGTGAAACGAATCATCAAGGAATGCCGAGCCTCAAACCAGAAATACACCGATTCTCACTGGGATATCGAAAGAGATCTGAAGATCACGAGGATCAGGGACTGTCTGGATGGTCTGATCATTGAAGATGACGACAAAGAATATCCGGCAGATGCAAAGCGAGTCACAGTAAGTATATACCTAGGTATATAGTGGCTAGAATACTCGCTCACCATATCCTAGGATATCTTTGACGAACCGAAGTTCTATGTCAATGGTGTTTCCTACGACGATATCCTGCAAGGATCGGCAGGAGATTGCTGGTTCTTGGCCGCCATTTCGACCTTGAGCTGCAACCAAGAATTCATCGACCGTGTTTGCGTCATACAAGATCAAGCCGTTGGAGTCTACGGCTTTGTGTTCCACCGCGATGGTGAGTGGCACCAGTGCATAATTGACGACAAGCTGTACCTCCGCGCACCGGCATACGACGAGAGCGGGGATGTAGTCTTGGGACAATACGGAATTCGACGGCCAGACCAGGAAGATCAGTATCAAGAACTTTTCCAGCGCGGATCCAAATCATTGTACTTTGCTCAATGCCGAGATCAAAACGAGACTTGGGTCAGTCTTCTCGAAAAGGCTTATGCTAAAGCGCATGGAGATTATGCATCCATCTCTGGCGGACAGACCGGAGAAGCAATTGAAGATCTGACTGGCGGCGTCACGACCGAGATTTACACTACCAACATTCTCGATACAGATGAATTTTGGAAGAATGAGCTCAGCCGCATCGGAAAAGATTTCGTCTTCTCTTGTGCTGCTGCACGCTGGCGCGAGTGGCGCCCATACCTGGTGGCGAACGAAAAGATCCGAGAGGAACGTCGCTCAGGAATTGTCAGTCAGCACGCTTATGCGGTCCTTGACACATACGAAGGCCATGGCCAACGGCTGGTCAAGATCCGCAACCCTTGGGGCCGAAAGGAATGGACAGGTGCCTGGAGTGACGGTTCCAAGGAGTGGACCGCTGAGTGGTTGACAAGGTTGAACCACCAGTTTGGTGACGATGGTATCTTCTGGATGACTTACAAGGACATGCTCAGCAAGTACAAATACATTGACCGGACTCGCATCTTTGGTCCGGACTGGCACGTTGCTCAGCAATGGATGTCAGTCCAAGTGCCCTGGTCTACGCTGGACTACCAGACAAACCACTTCTCGATCACCGTTCCCGAAGATACGGATGCGGTGATTGTACTTTCCCAGCTTGATGAGCGGTACTTCAAGGGATTGCAGGGCAAGTACAATTTCACATTGCAATTCCGAGTGCAAAAAGACGACGACGATGAAGAGGAATACCTCTCCCGCAGCAAGATGAACTATGAGCTCATACGCTCTGTGAATGTGGAAGTGCACCTGACAAAGGGTACTTATAGCGTATTGGTCAAAGTTGAGGCGCATGCCACTGGACGAGATGAGGTGGAAAATGTCATCCGAAAGAACATTCACCGACGAGACAAAATCACCCAAATTGGCAAATTGTACGATCTAGCTCATCAGAAGGGCCAGCTCCCTTCGCCCTCGTCGTCCGGCGCTACGTCAACTTCCGCATCTGGAACTTCAACTCCTGTCCCCTTGGGAGCCAGAACTCCGTCCAGCTCGTCGGTTTCTTCGGCGCCCGCAGCAGCGGATGAGGGCAAACAAGATTCCGACGACAATGAAAAAGACCCAAATCGCAACCCATGGAACGCAAGCTGTGTGGTCGGGCTTCGTGTGTATAGTAAGCAGCCGGAGCTCGAGCTCAAGGTCGTCGTGCCATCTAAAGAAGATATCCACGAGATGCCGACACTTGATCGAGACGATGTGGCGAAGAGCGCGCTGGACGAGATGCAAGCCGTTGCAGAGAAAGTCGATGAAGTGGTTGGGGACAAGAAAGAAGGGGACGGTGAAGGTGAAGATGGGCAAGAGGAAAATGACGAGGCGAAACCAGACGAGGAAGAGACGAAGAAGGCCATCGCCGAAAACGGGAGGCTACATGTCGAGACTGACGACGACGACGAAGAAGACGACGACGAAGAGGAAGAAGGCAGTGAGGGCAGCGACGACAACGATGACGAAGAGTAACAGCAACACGGTGCTTGACGGCCCGAGTCAGCGCCTGACTTTCAAACTTTTGCGTTCCAAGCAAGGCGCCAGGAGCATTCTAGTCACTGAAAAGACTGCACCAGATCTCCCTGGTAAAGGAGAAACCAGATTGTTCTC
Organism: Fonsecaea multimorphosa CBS 102226; assembly: GCF_000836435.1. Lineage (NCBI taxonomy): Eukaryota > Fungi > Ascomycota > Eurotiomycetes > Chaetothyriales > Herpotrichiellaceae > Fonsecaea > Fonsecaea multimorphosa. The sequence goes on along the minus strand of NW_015971649.1, from coordinate 653,552 downwards.
GCGTTCCCAGCTTCCGGCGTTTCGTTTCGGCGTTTCAACGTGTTGGGCATGAAGGATACTGGGGCTGTTCCACTCTTCTTGGGCCGTGCCGCAGACTGGATACATAAGCATTTTCTGGCAGGCTCCAGTTGAGAGGATGGGATCAGTCAGATGCGATCTTTTTCACTTGCGACTCTCCTCAAATCAGAACGAATACGATACAACTTCATCCCTGGATCTGGGCTCCCATCACCAGTGCCGTATCCAAATTGTCACAAAGCACAATGCTTTGTATCGGACAGGAAGGGAGAAGAATGACCCTTGCACTGAGAAGCACCTACATATATAGCTGGACCTGGTCTCGAAGGCGAGGGGAAGGCGACATGGAAATTCCACCCCAACCAACCCTTCGAAACGAGCCTTTCTCAGTTGCTTCCTCTCCATCGAAACTAGATACCTATTTTATATCTTTATATCTTTCTATAGATACACTCGCGTACCGCGTCCATTGTCCGGTTCCTCTCCCAAATATTGATTCCTCAGCCATAGAAGCCACCAGCCAGCCTACTGTAGACAGCGCAGACAGAATTGTCTTTGGAAACGGGATCAAGTCTTCCATCAGTCCATTTATTCGTCCATTCATCTATCTGTCCAACCACCTCCTCCACCACCACCACCGTAGGTATATATCGACACATGTAGGTAGCTACAGGTATTCGGACAACATTGTACGAGAAAACAGATGCTCACGACACACAGGACCCCCTTCAAGGGGAAAAAAAGGGTGAAAAGGGATAGACCTTCCCCGAGGAGACAATGTGATGGATGTCATCGGAGATGTTGATGAGAGTTTCAGATTCCCGTGCCGTCCGGCAATAAATACCTCTAAATATTTAAATATCCTCTTGTGAGCTCACGGGTACTTGAACTATAGCTGGATATCTAGTTCATCGTAACCTCCCTAACTAGCAATTGGCTGCCTGCCCATTACACCTTGCCGATTCAGCTCCAGCTCCAGCTCCAGCTCCAACTCCCCCATCATTTCGAATCTGAAGACATATCATTGACATCCAAAATAGTCACACTATGCCCACTGTCCGTGGTCTTGCGGCTCAATGTTCCCATCCCGCTGCTGCTGCCACTTCCCTTAGAACCCAACGTCGCAGAACTCTCGGCTCGGCTCCTCACACTTCCTTCATCCATACTCCCACCAAGGCCAGTCGCCGTTCGGATACTAGCGACCTCGGCTCCCTCCAACAGTTCTTGGTCCCTTTTCCCGATGCCCGTGTCCTTGTCATCATAATCCTCATCGTCATCATCGTCGTCTCGATAAGGTTTGTGCCCTTGCTCGCGGGCGTTCCGCTCGAACTCCCTCTGCGCATCGTCCATACGTTTTCGCATCTCAGCCGCCATTCTCATGCCGTCATTCACGATGTTATCCAAAACACCTCGCAGGCCGCGAGAGCCCGGTTCCACAATACCACCCGCACGACCGACATCAGGTAGAGTCTTGTTTGAAGGCGTGCCGTTCAACAGGTTTTTGACGGGCGTGCCTAGGTTTGTGAAGGTGGTGAGATTTCCTGAGAGGGTATTGGTGGTTGACGCCAACGACAAGGAGCTGGCATTGGGAGGGACGTCGGCTAGACGGAAAGATTGGGGGAAGAACGTCTCAAAGAATTGCTCGAGAAGTTCATCGGCGAGAATGACCATGCGGAAGGTCGGGAGGGTGATATGCAAGGGCTTGTTGGGATCGAGGGCGAGGTTATGCGAGGCAGCGCGAGAGGAGGACGATTTACGATTGTCTTGAATACTCGAGAGCGAGGGCGTATGAGGCGGTGTCGTCTCGGACAGAGGATCTTTCTCTGTGGGTTGCGGCGAGGCGACAGCTTTGTGATTAGATCGTGATTCGGTCAAATCAAGGAGGTCTTCTTCCTCATTCGGGCTGTCGGTGGTTGTCACTTCGAGCCCCGGGCTTGCTGTACCCACAGCGTCATCTGGATCGGCGTATTCGAAACATCTTCTGATGAAGGCGCTGACACTGCCCAGAAACTTTTCATTGGTACTCAGTTTCAGGCCCTCCTTCGAGTCTGAAGCAGAGAGCGGAGAAGCCAGTCCATTGCTCGTGTCTGATGGGGTTATAGCACCGTCGAAACCTCGCCGAGAAAGGAACAAAAGCGATTCAGACATCCTAAGGATGCCCTCCCGGTCGACTTTGCCCGTACCCTCGTCATCAAAGAGATCGAAGAATAAACTCATGGAATTCATGATGTCTGTAGTGCCTTTGAAACGGGCCAGACCTCGGACCAGTTGTGGAAGGGTCATCTCTCCCTGATGCGATTCGTCCCATTTGCCGTATAAGCGTTGCATAAAATCGTGGTCGGCGGGTTCAGGTCCTGATCCCCATTGAGTCATTGTCTTGCTCCGTTTCCTCTGGCTTTGGTTTGGGCTGGCAATCTCCTTGCTGGGTGATGAGGGCGAGTCTGTTACCGCCCATTTGGCCGTGTTGGCCAGGAACTCTCTGAAGGCGTCATAATCCATAGTCTGCAGCGGTGCGGCATTGCGTGCAGGTTCGTCATTGTTGCGAGATGAATGTTGCGGCCACAAACCGGGCCGCGCTCTCTGATCTTGCTGCTTCCTTCTTTCTGCTTCGCGAGCTTTTGCACGCTCTTGTCGCTCAGCCAAAACGCCAAAGAACCTGTCATAGATGGCACTGAGATCCTCGGCGCTGAGCTTCTTGCTTTCTGGTCCCAAGTTCCGGATTGATGTTCGTTTGGCAAATGTTGCAAGCCCCTCCTTGACGCCATCGATATGTTTGTCCCTCAGTTCTTCGATACTGGCGTGCGTGATGCCCGCAAACTCCTTGAAAGCCGTCACCATGAGTTCCTGGAATTTGGTAATCGCCCTCAACTTTTCGTTCTCTGAATGGGGATGGGCTGACTCGTCCAATCGTGAAAAGTAGTTCTTGAGTATGGAGATAAAGGAGCCATCATCGCTCACATCAAGTAGTTCTTCGCCATTGATACGGAGAATGGCCAGACCAATCTGAAAGAGGACTTTCGGACCTTCTAGGAAGAACACATCCAGCACCCGGAAAGCAAACACAAGGGGCATCGAGTTTATGTATAATGACAAAAACCAGGGTAATGACACCACGGATAGGTTGACGTCCGACTTGACCAGATGTTCCCAAAGAATGGGCATTGTCCGTTCGACGAGATTTTCGAAGACACGTTGATCTAAAAGAGTGCCATACATGTCCTTCGAGTAGTATCCGGGAAGCAGTCTGTCGCACAAGGCGCCGAGTATGAAGAATGCCTGGGACTCTGACATGTAGATGAGCAGGGCAGCCACAACTATGTTCATGGCTTGACAGTAGCCGACCTCTTCATTGGTCCAGCTGTATGCCGTGAGGACGCGTCGAAGTCGGCCAATTCCCTCTTCGCTCTGAAAGCCGGGGTATTCTGGTAAACTCCGGTTCAAATCCTTCTCAATTTCGTCGATGGCCAAGGACTCCTTCCCAGTGAACTTGGCCAGGGTTTTGGCGTAGAGGTTGGGATTCCTCAGCCGCGTGTAGAAAGAACCGGAGCATATCTCCCATATCTCACCTCTCAACCGGTTTGGCAACCCGACACGGATCAGTTTGTGGAAAGTAGGCTGGCGCACTATCGTGGCATTCCGGCCATTTTCTCGCATGTACTCGCCCCAGAGTCTGATCTTACTCCGGTCCCTGAGTTTCCTGGCGTCTCCCGGGTATTTAAACAGCATGCCCAGTCCAGTATCGGGCGGATCAGGCGGCGTGGTTCCCTGCTCTTTGGCCTTGAGCCGAGCGGGGTCCAGAAGGTATTCAGAGTAGCATTGAGAGACTACAAGTCGCAGATTGTCCACCTCTTTCATGCCCTCTCTCAAACCCTTCTTCAGACCATCACAGAAGCGTTCACAGGCGATACGACTGCCGTCAAGGGTAAGGATGAGCTTGCGGGGAGGAGGCTGTACCGCCTGCGTCTTCTCGGTCGAGGGTTTCTGGATCGACTCAAAGGTGGTGAGGGCGAGCGAGAACTTGTCTTGATGACTATTCAACCTCTCGACTCTTCGTATCGAGCACAAGGGCAGAGTAAAGCCATGGCCCCCGGGACCCGCACCTTGCGTCGGGCCTGTGAAGGAGGTGGATGTTGCATAGTTTGCCGAGGGCAGGAAACTGGTTCGGATGGTCGAGAAGCACAGAAAGTGTTCACTCAAGTGTAGTTCGCCCAGGTATTTGTTGCCATTTTCCCTCGTCTTCTCTCCGGAGGTGATAGGGCCTCCCGCTGGGGTCGAGGGGAGAGGCAGGTATAGTTCAGCGGTAATCTCATGCAAGGGGTTTTGACCGGCTGGAAGTCTGAACTGGTCTCGAAAAAGGGCAGCCTTAGACGGGCGGTTGTCGTTGGCCGGAGACAAGGAGGACTGTTCAATAAACTTCTGCACGAACGAGCTCAACATGGCGCAGACGAGGCAGGCACAGGCTGGCTGTCAGCGAGAGACTCGGATGGGTTGGGACGAGGTCGCTTTCCGCGTGTGGTGACAGCGCCTGTCACGGTCTGCGCGTCATATTCTGCTGGAGAAGCGGACGTGGGCTCTCTAGAAGTCCTGGAGCACCTCAATTCGAAGATACATGTCTGTGGTGGCCATCAGAAAGCATCCTGATGGCTTGTTCCAGGAAGACGCCGGGGCCAGAAGCCAGGAGCCCGCTTGGCATCCAGTCTCTCTCCGAAAGCGTATGCCAGCCTTAATTACCGGGACCCGACCATCTACATACATACCAGAGAGGCATTAAATAGGTGATGCCTAAAAGACAGACAGTTCAAGAGGTCTCTCATCGCAATGACCAGTATCGAGAATCATTTCTCTAGCATAATTAGTTATATGCAAGATCTGCCAATCCATATCTTCCACTATCATATACCCCAGGGGAAAGTCCATTCTCACTCATGACCAACAGCAGCGCCAAATGACCAGGACTCGTGTTTCATTCAGTCATGAACTTCGCGTCCCCGGTCCGCCCTCCTGCAAACACCCTGAAACCTCCAGATCATCGTTACTGCACAATAAGGTAGAACATGGCCCTTGCCTGAACCCCGATACCCAAGAAGCGCCACTCCTGATCTCAGGCCGCGTCGCTAGTCAACAGCAATTCGACGACGACGTGACTCTTTTCGTACTCTGGATGTTGCAGGACTATCTTCGGCGTCCGCGGTGCATTTGCAAAGTTCTTGAGGCCGAGTCCATTGATTCCTCCTCCTAACATAGCTTGGGTCTGCGTTTGAGCTGCTCCTGAGCCGCCGCCGCCGTCGTCGAGCAATTTGATGTCTTTCCCTGCAATCACTTGCTTCAGCCGACCGTTTTGAGCGTCGCGTATCTCCACAAAGTCGTTATCAACCAAGATCAGATACTGGTTGTAAAGACATGCTGCTTTCGCTCGACCAACGAATTCCATCACCACGCCCCTCGAAATGTCTCCATGTTTGTTAACATAGACTGCACATTCTTCGAAAGTGACCAAGAATTCCGCTTCTCCAAGCCTAAACATCCCCAGAGGTTTAAGGTCTTTGATCCGAGTCGCAATAGAACTGAGATGGGCTTGTGTCTCTGGCTGTTCGCTTCGCAGATTCGGCACACTCCAGGTTTGCTTCTTCTCCAGTGTCAATACTTCCACTCCTCTTGCTGTCGATATTGCCAAGCTTGACTGGAACAAATTCAATCCATAGCATTCCGCGGGAATATAAAACTCGTCATATTCCCGGAAGAATTCCGTCTGCCCACGCCGAGACGCTGATGGCAGGAAACGCGACCGGCTAGTGGTGCTCTTTTGAAGGACAGGTTCGAGGACCTTGAAGGTCGACGCTATGCCATCCCTTTTCTTGTAGAACACCAGTGTCCGCTCTTTCATCCTGCCCGTCACGAAGAAGCCGATATCCTTGGAGCCGGACAACTTCTGTGGAGCTTTTCGGCTTGAGTCATTTTGCGCAACTGGATTGCCCGTGGGTGGACAAACAACGTCGAGATGGTAGGCAATAAGAGCCTTGTCTGAAATGAGCAAAAAGAGGTTGAACTCTTCTAGTACGGCGATTTGAGTCACCCGTTGCATTTGAATAGCCTAGAAAATGTTAGTCGAGTTCAACATCACCGCCCAATAGACTCACCCTGACCCAACCCCGAGAATTTTGATACTCGGAGATGTACACACCGTAGTCGGTCCCAATGGCGCACATAAGCCGACCGTATGGCTGATTGAACACAGTGGCACAGTTAACAGGAGCTCGGCAGACCGGTGCCGGTCGGCCCTGGCCTTCAAATTTCTTCTCGGCTTCTCGAATGGCCCTGTCCAAGGGGGTTCCCTTGATCAGAATCCGCTTCGCGGGGTACGTAAGGCCCTCATAGCCAAATGCTGTGTCCGCCAATACTCGCAGCTTGAACGGTTCGGCATTTTGAGAATACAATGCCTCAGCATGCCTCGTTTTCGCTTGAATGATAGCCTCGCACCAGTCCTGCCGATTTTGGGCACTAGGCGCGTAGAGCGTGTACGTTTCCGTCTTGCCAAGATGCTTGACCCGGAAAGGGTACATGATCTTCTCCTCTTTGGAACTGCCCGACTCCAGTGTAGTGATGGGCACCATGCTCTGGCTTGCATTGCCAGATCCTATCGAAAGATTGGTATTTGTATGTGTCAATGGACCTGGAGTGCCGCCGCTGGCAGTAGACTGCGCTCTCGTAAGCCGGTTATCAGGGGTTACTTGGCCACGGGGTGCGACAGTTGTGGTGACCGCTCCGATCCCCTTCATCGAGGACTTCACAACTGCCGGGTCGTTGGAGCTCTCAAGGACGAGCAAATCCATCGGTATCGGGACTTTGGAGACGTCGTAATATCCCTCCCTGCGATCACGACTGAGAGGCTTCGCCAGGACCAGGTAGTGATCGAAAAGGATAGCGTGCGTATCGACCCATTGAAAGCCTTTACCTCCAGCACGCTGCAACTCGCCCCGGAAGATGATTTCTCTCCCTAGATGATCGAGGTTCAGTTCAACTTCCTTCTCCATTGGTGGTCGAAGCCTCAGTTTGGTTTGCATTTCGATCAACTCCATCTTCTTGGTCATTTCCGCAAACTTGGAATCGCATTCGAAAGTGGCCGCTCGAATCTCATCCAGAGCAAAGGCCAAGTTGGCCTTCTCCTCGGAGTCTTTCAACATGTTCTTTTGGACAGTAGAAAGTAACAGGCTATACCGCTGCAGCCTGGTTATTGGGGCCTTCAAGTAATTGTCCCATCCTAGTCTGTTCGACCGTTTGTCTTCCCGAGCTTGGTCAAGGAAGTTTTTGAAGGGGATATTTCGTTCGGCTTCGCGCCGCATGAGGTAATCCGCTCGAGGAAAGTTCGAAGCGTACTCCACATATACGGGCCTAGCTTTACGAATCCATTCGCGGAAGATGTCGCTGAAGCCGACAATCCAGGGCCCTTGCTCAGTCTGCCGGTATTTGAGCTGACCCAGGAGGAAGTCTTGGTTGACTTTCTTGACCTTGTCCACGCCACCAAACACCTCCCTCAGAAAAGTCGGCAGTTTTTTGGTAGGTATGATAGGCGGTTGCGCGCCGGAAAGCCGATCTCGATACAGGATTCTGAGTACATCCAATTGGCTGATGTAAAGGTCTTCACTTGTGACAATTTCGTGGAGGACGTTTTGGCGTTCAATCTCTTTCTTGTCGTGTGTCTCGACATCCTCTTTCTTGAGCTTGTAGAATGTAGCCCAATCTTCAGACTTCTTCTCAACTGGCAGGCTGTCGAGATCGAGTTTCTTGAGAGTCCGCATGCAGTGGTAAGAGTAACATCGCCCACGGGTATGGTACAGATGCAATTTCGAAGAGTAACATCCGGTGCCTGTCAGCTGATATAGAACGCCAGACATCGTCCCAGGACCGAACTTGACCCATTCCTCTTCTCTGACAAGAGCGTTGGCGTCCAACATTTCCTTAACGACCCGTTCTCCCAAAGATTCAGCCTCTGTGATGTACATTGTTGGCACCTTATTCATAAAAAGCGCAACAATGCCTTCAACAATATTGTTCTCTTTCAAATCGACTTCTTCCTCAGCCAGCTCCCTGATCCACGCCAGAATCGAACTTAACGCCCAAGGTTCCGAACATTTCTTGAATTGATCAGTCGTCAGCTTGGATGGGTTGTATCGCTTCCGTGGAATTGATGGAAGATCCAGTGCGACCGCAGACTGTGGACTGGCAATGTCATAAAGGTCAGACATCGGCCTCCCCTGCTGCCGCAGAAGCCTCTGACGGTCTGCATCTGTTTTCGAGCGGTTAACTTGTTCGGCCCTAGGAGCACTCCGTGCACTGGACAGCGAAGTAGATCGAGGAACGCTCGCCGGGCTAAGGAGTGTGCTGGAGTAAGCATCTGGGGCAGAGGGATACACGCGTGAATTTGGATCAGTGTACTGGGAGAATCGGCTTTGTTGAGTGTATGTGCCAGCAGGCATCAGATGCGGTATTCGAATCGCCGAGTCTGAGAGCGAAGGAGGAGGCGGAAGTGGACGCTGCTGGCTCATACCAGGATGGAAGAACAGGTCCGGCATTTCTTCTCGTGATGGACTTGAGCTTGCCGAAGTCCGGCCAGTTTCTGCCTCAATCATGGTTGATTCGTCTCCGTCTTCGTAGCTCAATCGCCTGGGGTGTGGACTGGGTTCTGTCAGTCCGCCCGTGCCCCCAGTGTCCACTCGAGCAACATTGTGCGTGGAAGAGAAGGGATGGACGCTTTCAAGTGGCGGGATCGACTCAAATCCGCTTGTCTGCGACTCCCTTCCCTCCGAGGACACACCAGAGCTGCGTACTGAACTCATTCTCGTGTTCAATCGTCCATATAGCTCGCTTTGGGGCATGGCTGTTGCAGCAGCCGCATAGTTGGACATGACAGATTCGCCATAAGCCATGTCAGGCGCATATCCCCCACCAGCAAGACTTAAGTCACCGTAGCCTGCGTAATCACTGTCACTGCTTTGCTCTTGGGAAGAAAGTCTCGCAGCCGCTTCGTCCGCACGTGGCTGGCTTGGAAAGAGGGTGGCCGACCCACTACGCCGGCGCGCATCCTCTGCCCTTTCTTGTTCGTCCAAGGCTTGCATTGCTGCCAGCCCGGCAGCAGCCTCAGCGTCACTGTCGTCCGTAAAGGCTCCATAGTTGATGTAGGCGTCTCCAGTGGAGGCGATATTCCCATTGAGATGCGTTGGCGCCTCGTCTGGGGAAAGCTGGGGTCTGGGCGATGGTTGTTGGAAGATAGCATCTTGTCGTGAGTCCCGTGAATTGCGATGTCTGAAGTCGCTACCTGACCTTGTATGCCTGGAGGTCTCACCTATCGCCTCGTCAAGGTCTTGCATCAAATCGTCGTAGCCTGTTGAAGCAGTGTTGCGAGCTCCGCTATGCCGCGAGTCTGTAGCATTGAAATAGTCGTTTTCCGACTCCGGCTCCGACGGGAGACCTGGGAGCGATCTGCCTTGAGGATGACGGTCGAGTGTACTCGTACGCTGAGGGGACCTGTTAGAAGGCTGTCTGCTCGGCGGCGTAGGGAGGGTAGGTTGAGGCGACGCAGATTGATTGCTCATGCGGCTCGCGAACGACGAATTGCGATTTATATCAGGAGACGAATAGGCGGTCAGAGTTGAGTTTGGGTATGTTGCCGACGAGCCAGTAGGGTAGGGATATGCCTCTTCTGGTATACTTGCCGTCCTTCCATGCGGTGGGGGCACAGGAGCCGGGGCAGAGTACGTCGATGAGGCGCCGTAATGTTGGGCAGGGTACTGCTGGGATATGTCGTGCTGGTACGCACCGTAGGCTTGTGGATTGGGGAATGTGACTGCTTCAGACCGAGGAGGCGGCGGGGCTTGCTGGGATGAAGTGTAATTATACTGAGAATTCGCATCGTAGGACCCGTAGCTGTTGTAGACAGAGGTGCGACGAGCAAGGTTCTGGTCGCCATACGCAGCTGGAACATACGGCTGATAGGTGCTTGTAGGATGGACGGACTGGGGGGCTGCATAGAGTTGTGGATTGTAAGAGGCCTGTTGTTGCTGCTGTTGGTGATATTGAGCGGGATTGTAAGGTGCGTGAGCGGACGCCGCAGCCTGATATTGATGCTGATACCCGCTCAATGGCGCATGCTGAGTGTTTGTCCGGAATGGCATCGTGACCGAAGATTGGACGCTCGCCGACATAGTTCTATTCACTGGAGGGCTCGCTGCCGCTCCTGTGGGCGGCGGAACATACGAATTGTGTCTCTGTCCTCCCCGCGGCTGCTCTTCTCCATCGAAGTACCTTTCGTCGTCTCCGGCGTCGAAGCTGGACGAACGCTCGAGAGGTCTGGGAGGATATATGGATTGTGAGCCGTAGGGGACATGGCCACTGTTCTGGCCGGACGAAGGGTGGTTGCTCGACGGGTAGTAAGGCTGCCCATTTTGTTGGTAGCTGGCCATGGTCAGCGCAACGGATGGACTATGCGATCGGGAGGCGAGAGGGCGGAGTCAACGCAGAGGCGGCTCGGGATGTCGCTGGGCATATTCGAGGTGCCTCAAATGCCAACAGCACGAATCACTCTGCGGGAGTTTTGTGATGTGCTGCGCGAGTCGTCGGTGACGGTTTTGGAGGTGCTGAGATCGCAAGGCAGCCTGAGGTTAGGGAGGGTTTGGCCACGAACGAATGTGCAATAGGTACCTAACGAGGCAAGGTGTTCGGAGGATGAGCCCAATATCAGGGCGACACTACAATGAGCGCTAAGATGTAAATAATACCGAGATGAGGAGCGTATAATCCATTTGCACAAAATTGAATGGACAGATGCAGTTGAATGCTGCCAGCCAGGCCAATGTCGCAGTCTCGCAGAGGGTGTGGCGTAGTGTGCTGGCTGTCAGCGGGAAAGGACTTGACTTGACTTTAGTTAGCATCGGGGAATAAGGCTACCGAGGAGCCTTCACAAGCGCATCGCCCAGCACCCATCGCCCTTCGCCCACCTGCAGGGCCTCCGTAGGCACCGTTTGGGACCGAATGGGGGACTGGTCTCTGCGTGGCCTCTAAAGTAGTGCCCTCTCAAGGCTGATTGGTGCCTGGCGCCCCATGAGAACGCCAAACTGGCCCCCTTCTGACTGTACTTTGTAGGAGCGAGGTGCGGTACTGCTCCTCCTGCTGCATATTTTCAGGAACCTCAATGGTCTGCCAAAACAGATCCTGCGACATTTAAATTGTTCCTTTGTAAATTGGATGCCATTTCAGCTGCGCTTTTCTTTTCGCTCTTGTATAGTAATATCAATGATGTCCCACAAAGGCTAAGGTTGGTTCTCGTGGCCAAAAGAATTCATCTTCCTGCGACAATGACCCAGTCCAAAGATGCAGGCCTGCCTGACCTGGGCTTCACACAAGTACTTAGTACCTCGTACCTGTATGGTGATGAGGTGATGCTGGAAATCCTCAGCTTCCCTTTCACGCCCGAATCACACATGTGCAGCACTCGCCTCCCCCTTCTGTGGAACTCACAATTGATGCTCTTTCAGTTCCTTCAATCCAAGTCAAGACTCCTTCTGTTCTCGCATGGTCTTCAATACTCCTTCGGCTACCCGTACCCCTTCGAGACCTGCTGGAAACCCACAATAGATCGCAACCTGCATCAGAACCTCTCGAATCTCCACCTCGCTCGCCCCGTTGTGAACCGCCCCTCTGACATGCACAGCTAGCTCAGTCATTCGGTTCAAAGCACAGAGCATGGCGATATTTAGCAAGCTCCTGGTCTTGCGCTCTGCATCTCAACGTTAGCCTTTCAATCTTGAGGGAATACCATCACAAGAGCCCTCCCAGATATGAAACAGACTTGTAAGAAGGGGAGAGGGATTCACCAAGTCCCGGCCGGGCCCAGATCATTCCCCATCCCACCTCCGTAGCGAGGTCTTGCATCGGCCGAGCAAAATCGGTCGAGTTGTTCTGAAGAGAGCGTTGGACATGTTCGGAGCCAGCAACTTCGGTTCGGATCTTAAAACCCTGGTCGTAGAAGATCTTGTGGGCTTCGGCCACGCTATTCTCCTGTGCATTCGACATTGCTGCGGGCGGATCGGGTCCAATACACTCGGTACCTCGTACGGTTTGCGAATCTCAGCAAGGTTGACGAAAAGGTGTTAAGGACAATTCTGGGGTGAAAAGGACGACAAACGCAAGACCGAGGTCGCCCGGATAAGCCCCACTAACCTCAGTGAAGTGTATTGAAGTTGTGACTGATCAGACACAATCTCGACAACCCCTCGATAACCGTACTGACCTCTGATCACCCTTGGACGCCTCTAATGCGGGGCTACGACGATGGCTGCGCCTGGGATTTGGACGAGTGAGCAAGGCTGCATGTTGGAGTAACTCGTAGTGAGGGGGAGTTCAACGCCCGCAGTCGAGATACACATACCCAGACAATCCGTTGCCCTATCGCGAGTTCATCACCAGATGCTCTCTTCAGTACGCCAACCCTACGGCATAACTACCGAGAAGCAACAAGGCCCAAGATTCTACCATCCTCTTCGTTCCATCCGACTTGCAGAGGGACAATCTCACCAAACCACTGCCCCACCTCCTCCTGGCGAGCGCAGCCTATTGCCCACCAGCGAGATGCTCGTGGCCCTCTCCACATCCGGAGAAGCCCCCATAATCTTCGGCATGGGTTCAAGATGGTGTTGCATCTCGTGATATTGATGGCACGCACATGGAGAAAGATCGCGGGGCTTCACTGCCTTGCCAAATATAAGACCAAAAACACACTAGAAATTTCCAAAATATCGTCCACTTGTTACTTATTGTCTTTTACTTGGAGTTTTTATACCCCTCTCGCGTGTTCTTACAGCTTTCGACATACGGCATCGAAATGGCATCCTCTGACAAACCATGGACAATTATTGTCGGTGCCGGTCCGTCAGGCCTGCTTCTGGGCCTGATGCTGGCTAAGAAAGGTGTCACCGTCCATATCCTGGAAGCTGCTGGTGAATTGGACGACTCTCCTCGTGCGGCGTATTATGGCCCTCCAGCTGCCTATGAGTTACGGCGTGCAGGAGTCATTGATGACGTGCGAAAGGAAGGATTTGATCCGGTAAGGACATGTTGGAGAAAACTTGACGGTACCTATCTCGCCGGTTTCGATTGCAGTCTCATGCACGACGATCCAGATCGGCTGGCGTGCCTGCCATTGGCCCAACTAGATCGATTGCTCTACAAACACGCCATTCAGCAACCCACTTTGAAAGTATTCTTCAACCACAAAGTTGTGGACATCGGTCAGGATGATGACAAGGCATGGGTGGATGTGGAAACCCCAGAGGGCCAGAAACGCCTCGAGGCAACGTACATCGTGGGCTGTGATGGTGCGTCGAGCATAGTCAGAAGAAAGCTGTACGGAGCGAAGGATTTCCCCGGTTATACCTGGGACAAACAGATCGTGGCGACCAATGTAAGTCATTGAGTTTATCTGTCAATGCCGTTTCTCATTCGCGTCTAGGTGGCCTACCCCTTCGAAAAGTTTGGATATGACGATGCCAATTTCTTCATCCACCCCGAGCACTGGCATATGGTCGCCCGTCTCACCAAGAATGCCGATGGCAGCGGCTGGTGGCGTGTCAGCTATGGAGAGATCTCTGGACTCACTCGAGAAGAGCTCATTGCACGACAACCCATGAAATACGAGGCCATGTTGCCCGGTCACCCCAAACCAGGAGAATATGACCTTGCGGCGATCAGCCCGTACAAGATTCACCAGCGCTTGGTGGAGAAGATGCGAGTTGGCCGGTTTATGCTCGCTGCAGATGCAGCACACAGTAAGTCTAACAAGTCGCTGTGTGTGCACTGTGATTCTGACGCTTTAACATAGTCTGCAACCCTTTTGGCGGTCTCGGACTGACCGGTGGTCTCGTGGATATTGGGGGCCTGTATGACTGCATGATTGGTGTCTACGAGGGGAAGGCGGATGAAAGTATCCTCGACAAATACTCGGAGATGCGGCGCCAAAGATACCAGACTGTCACGGATCCCATTTCCACGGATAACATCAAGCGACTATTTGATCAAGACCCAGATAAGGCTCTTGAGAACGACTCGTTCTTGAAGATGCTCAAGGACATTGAAGGCGACGTGGAAGCCCAGCGAGAGTTCATGCGGTCACCAATGGCACTTCGGTACGATTTCACTCAACACTATAACACCAGCGACGCGACGAACGGGAGTCAAGGAAGCGGAGTGAAGAACGGAGCAGTCTCATCGCACGTGGAACAGGTTGCTGTAACGGGAACGGATTGAGCCAAGTGGACACAAGGGTTGAAGGAGAGCAATCTTGAGCTTCATGTCAAGGCTCAGGCCATCTGGTTGCCCTATCAAATCCGCTGATAGTTTTATATGACACAATGTGTCCCTGGACTGCGGCAAGGAGCCATTGGGAAAGCCACTTGTCATAGTCTTGGTTGCGAGAACGGAATGTCGAGGATAGCAAGATGCAGATGCTTTTCTACGAGGCAGATGGGCACAATAACCCGGAGGCTCTCGAGCAAGCTAGCATGGAAGGAAGAAAAGGACTGAATGTGGCTGCGCGAGCTAGGTGTTTGTGCCCTCTCAACTACTAGTACCTACCTAATAATTAGTCGTTCGTCAGCGGGCGCATTGGCGAATGGTCACTACTACCTAGGTACCCATAGGTACCTAGCAAGTAGCTCCCTATGTACTAGTACTGCCTAGTATGTACCTAGGTAGTACCGAGTACAGCGTAGTGGCATTTGCCGAGTTGCATGTACCGAGTACGTCATTTGAATTTCGAGGTTCCGCATTGGCCGCCAGGCGCAGTCTTTCTTTTCCCATCTTTCGTTCGTTCGCCATCAAAAAGTCTAGACTGCAGCTCACAACCCGCCAACCTCGTTGCTAGAGGTCAATCTTGGGGCTGTCATCTTGTTCCATTGTCGAAAGATTGTTGCAAGCAGGCACTGTCTGTTTTGTGCTCGGCCATCGAATTCTGTCTGTACCTCGTCCTCTTCCTGAGCGCCCCTCTTGCTCTCGCACTCCACCCAGGCAACCCTCGCCATCCTGATGAATGCTTGATCCACAACCATGAAGCCCTCGGATCATGGGCCTCTTCTCCGTCGCAAGTCTTCGACTCCTCACTACCAGACATTTGGCGGCATCTCACCTCCCAAGTCTCGAGGGCGACCGCTGTCCGATTCTTCCAACTCTTCCAGCCACGACCTGCACAATGGACAAGACAGCAACCACCACCACAACACGCCGCTGCCAAAGAAACAGATGGCTATCTTGGCCGTTATAGCTCTGTGCGAGCAGACAGCACTCAATTCTATCAGCCCCTACTTGCCTGCGATGGCCTCGACGTTCCCCGAAGTGAAACCAGGACAGGTGGGCGTGTACGTGGGGTTGATAGCTTCTGCCTTCGCGCTCGCGCAGCTGGCGACAAACTTCTTTTGGGGATGGCTGTCCGATCACATTGGAAGAAAACCGGTGATATTGATGGGCACAATATTTACGGCGGCTTGTTTCGTGGCGTTTGGGTTTGTGAAGACACTGCCACAAGCCATTGCGGTTCAAGCATTGATGGGGCTGTTGAATGGGAACCAAGGTGTTGTCTCTACCTGCCTTGGTGAGATCACCGACCGAAGCAATCAATCCCGCGCTTTCACCTATCTCCCTGTCATCTATGGTCTTGGAGGTATCACCGGCCCCGTCATCGGTGGTGTGTTGGTGTTTCCCAAGAATCCTTTCGACCATTCAAAGCCGAACCCGTACCCTTACCTTACACCGAACCTCCTTTCCGCAGCAATCCTCTTGATAGACTTCGTTCTTACGTCTATTTTCCTGGAGGAGAGCTTGGAAGAGGCACAGTATCTCCAACCTCTAGGGTCCAGAGTACGGAACATCTTTACATGGCTTTGGCAATTCACCTCTTCCAGCAGACCTCATTACCTGCGACGAAAGGGAAAGAGCCATCAAAGTCCAACCCACGAAAATGGGCTTGCCGAGGTTTCGGACGACGAAGATACGGATGGCGGCGTGGAAAACCCAGGATTCTTCCCCGCTTCGGACGAATTGAAGAGGAAAGACGTGCTCAACCGAGACACCATTCTTCTCCTTGTGACATACCTCATTTTCCAACTATCCAACATTTCTTTCAACTCACTATATCCCATTTTCGCTCAAGCATCACCACCCACCGGCCGAAACCTCGACCCAGAAGAGATCGGCCTGTCGCTCGCCTTTGCCGGAGTGGTGACCATTCTTTTCCAGATCGGTATTTTCGGAAAGTTACGGGATATGATGGGGAACAGATGGGCTTACAGAACTGGTTTGGCTGGGTTTGTGATTGCCTACGTCTTGATGCCTTGGGTCGGATACAAAGACGACGCCGATGGAAATGTGGGTACACGTGGTGCGGCATGGCTATGGCTAGAGATTTGCGTTGTGCTTCTTATCAAGACTGTCGCGGCGGTTGGTGGTCTGACTAGCGCTCTGCTGTTGGTGAGTCTTTCTGCACGGCCAAGGTGAATAGTTCCGCTGACCACATATGCAGATCACTAATTCGGCTCCTAATCACTCTGTTCTGGGAACCCTTAATGGCCTTGCGCAGACTCTGTCGGCCGCAGGTCGAGCGGTTGGCCCCTTCGTTTCTGGTGGTCTCTTCTCACTGGCCACTCGAGTCCACCCCAAAGGAGAAGCCCTTGCTTTCGGTATCTTTGGTGGTGTCTCATTCATCGGTTTCCTGCTAAGCTTCGGCATTCGATCACCCAGCTTGGAAGCCGAGGGGTGGGATTCGGAGAACGGAGATGAAGAAAACGATGACGGTTCTGACAAATCGGAAGATGATGACGATGATTGAAAACGCCGAATCCTCAACTCAAGTACGGTGTGGAGGTATATTCGACGGTGGATGTTAGGGTGTATTCAACCCAGCGATGGCGTTTAATGAAGGTATGTAAAATGAGCAATGGTAAAGCAGGGGGCCTGCAGACGGTCTTTCTTTGTGGAATGGTATAGATTACGGTCTATAATAGCGTGCTCTCTCAGAGGAGGAGCCACACCTACCTAGGGAGGTATGTTGGTACTCAGTATATTTTGGGAAGAGGATCTTTGATTGACAGAACGGCGAGGCTGTCAGATAGCCTTGGCAAGTGCAAATATGGCGGTCAATCCATGGTGGACAAGACTTCCACGCGTGACGTCTCTTTTCTCTTCCTTCATCCCACGGGACACCTTGTATAGATTGCTATGGCATGGGGGGAGGTGGGAATTATCATTGTCAGTTGACAGTTGCCGCAGAGGACCACAAGCAAATGCCAAAGAGAGAGTGACGACACTGTACCCAAGTGCAGAGGATCGAAAGGAAAAGAAGATGAACGTGTAATTGCAGGTGGTTAGAGGTGCCCAGGTGTCCTTCACTTCACTACCCCTACCTTTGAGTTATGTGACCATCATCGTCCTTCATTACATATTGCTAGACGTGATCGAGGTCCCTTCTTCCTTTTTTCCTCCCTCCTCTTTTCCGAGTCGGGCAGAACAGTCTCCGCAGGTTCAGGTAGTCTTCCACGCATCGCAACCATGATGGTCTTCGCCACCCCTTTACCTGGAGGTCGAGGTCGAGGTCGAGTCCGTCGATATCTTACCTGGAGATCGGCACCGACGCTGACACTGACGCTGACGTTGATCGTGGTCACGCTGCTTGCGGTCCTCATCTTTATCCTCCTTCTGTCACAGCGCGGGTTCATGCGCTGGACGTCCAAGTCATCACGGACTGCGCTCTCGGAGGGACTCCAAGGGGTTTTGCAGAGCTACGCGGCTCAAGTCGTCGTCGTCAATGCCAGCACGCATCCGCACCTGTTCTCTCCCGTGGTCTCAAAGCCGCAGGACATGCCCCTACCAATGGCAAACTCTCTGATCATGCAGTTCACGCACTGCCCCCTGGCGCCGAATCCGTATACATCACATATCCGCTTACCGAACGTGCTGTACAATATCAGTCTCGTATCTCCTCCACATGCACCAGAACATCGGGAGCGAAGTGAGAGCAGCTCCGAGAAGAGCTCCAACGATGACGCAGATACACAAGGAAAGGAAACAAAAACGCGCTTCTTCAACCCGGCCATCATCGCCCTCCCACACTGGTCCGGGCGCGTGAAATATGTCCTCGTCTCCCGCCTCGTCACGACGGGATTCCATCAGGAGTCGCACATCTGTTTGGCGGATATCTGTCATCCTCCTCTTCAGCAGTCTTCACCGTTACCGCATTCAGTCTCGAGATCCTTCCCGCTGGAACGCAGCAGCAATAACGCTACTTCAACTGCCCTTCTTCATCTTGCAGGTGGTCCCGCCGACGCTGATCCTGCTGCCCCACAACGCCTCGAAAGACGGCAACGGCAGCCTCGATCCCAACAAGCTCTATCCCCCGGGCCAGACACCAGCCCCTGCTCCTCCTTTGACCTCTCTGATTCCCGACTCGGCGCGCACGGCGGCCTACGCTGCCTGACAACCCCACGAAAGATCAACATCCCCCCAACCCCGGCGGAGAACTGTACCGACTCGTGGCTCGCGTTTCCCGACATCCCGGGCTTCCACGACCCTAGAGTCTTTTGGAGCGGGAAAGGGGAGCCTCTGATCCTGGTGAATAGCGCCAGTCGCTACGGGTGCGTCGGGCTCTGGATCGTGGATTTGAGAAAGGTTTACCCGGAACTCGAGGGTGTTTTGGATCGTGAGCACCACAACCACCACCAGGCGATCGATGGAGCAAAGGTGAAAGCGAGGGATACGGAAACCGGGTTGCAGACAGAAGAGGATCAAGCGCGCAGAGGTACCGTCCACAGAGGATCTCTCGGCGTGAAGCCTTTGATGAGTTACCCCCATCTCACCGAGATCACACGAAACCCCAGGGAAAGCCGGGCGCGTGTGGAGAAGAATTGGATGCTCTGGTTTCCGAGTGCCGGTGAGGCGTACGTCCAGTATAACCTGATCAGCCAGCAGGGCACAGGAGAGGCGGAAGAGGAAGAAGGGTTCAAAAACGAGATGGAGATGCTGGCAAGACTCGGATTGAATAATGCCACCACCAACGCCCTTCTCCGCCTTGCCACCAATAATGCCACGAACCATACTGCAGCTTTCTCAACAACACTCCACCACACAAGCTCCTCCCGAAGGTGGACAGAAGAAAGAAGACAGACCGATAAGAAGGGAAGAGGACGCACCTTTGCCAAACTCACCGGCAACGGCTTCACCACGCCAAACCTCACCTCGGCCCTCGAGAAGCCCTGCTTCTCCGAGAAGGAAGGACACTTTACAGACTCCCTTGGCAACAGCGGCCACTGGCACCAAGGCTCCAACTCGCTACGATTGATCCTCTGCACAAGGGCACAGGCGAGGAGTGGTGATTCTGCTTGCAAGGATGACGAGAGCGCGAGCGCCAATGGCACCGCCGTGACTATTGGTCGCTCTGTCCACTTTGCAATCATGCATCGAAAGTTCAGCAACGAGTTGGATTTGCCGTTACGGTATGAGCGATATGTGGTTGTGTGGGAAGGGAGGGAGCCGTTCCAGATGTTAGGGGTGAGTCGGTTCCCGTTGTTGATGAGGAACGAGAAGGCCGGGCCGTGGACGGAGGAGGAAAACTGGCCCCATCAGCCCAAGGAAAAAGGATGGAATGCGACCAAGGAGCATGTACTACATGAAAAGAAGGGAGGGAGGGTGGTTAGAAGGGGCGATGAAGAGCTGTATGGGAATGAGGCTGAACAAGAGGACGATGACTTTGTCAAAAGTCAAGCTTACTTCACTTACACACCAAGTCTGGCATGGGCGTGGAGGCCTCATTCTGCAGCGGCAAATCAGGAAGAGGAGGATGATGATGTCGAATACATGTCGCAGTTGGGGACGGGATATTTGGGCGACGACGTGTTGATCGGAATCGGACTGGAAGATGTGAGCCAGGCTTTTGCAAGGGTCAAGGTCGACGATCTCTTGCAATGTTTGAGGTTGTGTCCTGGGGTCAAAGTCGCCGACGAGGCAAGCTAGGTTCATTGATGGAAAGGAATTGCTGTACATGCCCGGTCGTTCGATGTCTCAATCTCAATCTCAACTTTTGACCATTTCCATTTGCCAGAGCGTAAACGGGGCGGACGGAACAAGATTTGAAACCCTCAGATAAGCTCTCTTATGTTTGCTCTGATAGCCAGCAGTACAGGTGACCGTCTTGAATACGGATGCACGCTCCCTTCGGCTGTCTCAAATTTGGCTTATTGGACTTTGGTCTTCATCGGGTCTTTTGATTCTCGCTCCACGCAGCTCCGCCCTGCCTCCCACCTCACCCCCGTTGGGATTTCCAGTCATCATTCAAAACGAACACAGTCCCGTTAACATCTTCTCCTGGTAGACCCAGAAGTCGAAAGCAGATGAAGAGTTTCTGGGAATCGAGTCCGCGTACCACGACCACAACCCGCATTGCTGCGCAAAAAGTGAGGCTCAGATTGAAAACTACTTTTTTTTGGAGCGTGTCCTCATCAGCTGTAGGTAGGCGAACGGGCTGGTGCTGCGTTGGCCAAAGAACAGAAAGGCTCCCCAGCAGGACCTGCCGCAAACGCCTACACCACGTGTAAACAAGTTTATTGACCGACTTGTTCGCCTCGGACAGTGCATATTGTCTTCATTGCCTCAGCTGTGTCGTGGATACGAAAGGAACCCATGTTTTCCTCCTGCCCATGATTCTCTTTTTCAAATTTTTTTCTTCTCAAATTCTTCTTTCACAACAAGCACCGTTCCCGCGGCACCAGAATCGCACACATCTTGGCGAAAGAGGGAGATTTTGGCGTCGCTTAGAAAGGGGGTGGTTTCTAAGTTGCGTGTGGAAAAAATGGGAGAGACGGAGCATTTCTTGGAAAACGAGGGTGGAAGTCGTATCTTCATCGACAAAGGAAACATAGGCCGTTAACAAAAGGCGGGATATCTCTTCGATCTCTGTTCTTGAAAGCGTCACCGGGCCAAACATCAAAACACGACTTCCGCAGGTGGTCGGGAACTGGCAGCATTTTGGGGGCTGCGTGAACCCTGTTTCACGGCTCGCGTGTGACGTTTGGGGGGTCCCCTCGACGTGGGTTTAGCTTGGTAGTGAAGAGGTTTTGTTTCGGCATCGAGAAATCCTGCCTGCGGGTACGTCAGAACCGCATCTCTCTGACGCCGTCGGTTCGCGAGGACATGAGAATCTGGATACTGACCTTGAGACCTGGAGGCAAAGAGGAAGGACTTTTCGAGGCGTCCAGTGGCCGTGGGGAAAAGCGCGTGCCGGCTAGTGATGACGATCCTTGTTCAAGTTCTCGGCAGGGGCGGCGGCAGCCTTGCCGGAGTTCTGTGCCCCTGACCACATGTACCTAGGTATCTACCAGCTATCTACCAGCTATCTACATGTACGAGCCTGTTCTTCCATTGGTCTATCTAATACCCACGCTTAGCTCCATCAAAAATTCCTTCTGCAAAGCAAAGAGCCGTGGCAAAATACTCGCAGTCGGTCCTGAAAGGTCTCATGTCATACTCAGGCCGCACTTCCGGGGGTTTGTGTCTTTGCCCAACGGCTGTTCGATATGCCAATGGAATCGAAAGAACCCAATGTGTCACAATCATGACGCTTACCAACTGTGAATTACTCCGTCTGGGTCGTACTACTATATGCCTAGCCAGGGATGTCGACGCGCTCTCGATAAGACATTACTGACTCCCTCCACCCGCACACGGAGTGCTTGATACCCATCTCTCTCCGCCATTCACCGCTGCCGTTTTCAAGATGTCACCCAAGAAACAACGATATATGCACGCTGGGGACAAGGCTGAGTGAGGCTCACGGGAGCATACTCACATTATGTAAGCCTCGTCGGTGCAAAAGACCCAATTTAGATATCGCCTTACACTACCGAGTACATATTTGATCCTCGCGCCGATCCCTTTTCTTAGTTGTCGCCCTTGATATGATCCTTGTCCTCCCACTGCTTCCGAATGCTGAGGCTTTTCGAACCGCTTCCTGTTCTTCACATCGTCTCGAAGCGCTTCTACACCCTTCGCATTCTACTTCTCCGCTAGTCCTGAACGACCATCTGGGCTCGGATGACGTAGAGAAGAATGGAAGAAGCGGTTACATACACCGCTGGCGATACATCCACCCCACCGGATCTGCGACTCTTACACTTCAACGACGGTATGACCAGCCTTTTCATTAGAGATTGCGATGTTTCCCCCTTGGATCAAATCGATAGTAACACCCTCAACATCTAGTCTATCATCTCGATGCCTTCTCGAGGGAGCCCGTCGGCGGCGTCACCCGCTTCCAGACTGTCTGCAACTACTACCGAGATGATGAACGGTTTTCAGGTCAGCCAGGCTTGGTCACGCTGTTCTCTGGAGATGCCTTTAATCCCAGCTTGGAGAGCAGTGTCACGAAAGGCAGAGTCCACCCATCCCAAGTTGATCACGCGAGCAGTGTCACTGACGATGACAGGGAGTCATATGGTACCTGTGTTGAATATGATAGGAACTCAGGTTGCCTGTGTTGGTGTGCGTTATGTACCTAAAAGCCGCCAGCCACTCAACTGATCTCTGGCCCAGAACCACGATCTCGACTTCGGCGTCAAACAGTTTCGAAGTCTTGCGCAACAATGCACATTTCCTTGGTTGCTGGCCAACGTCTTGGGTTCGCGTTATATAATCTGGACGGACTGCAAACGAATACTGAGGATTTCCTACAGATCCACAACATGGCCCGGATGTTCCTCTCGGCAATGCATTGAAGACCATCATCCTAACCTCATCCAATGGCATCAAGATCGGAGTTATTGGTCTCGTCGAGCGTGAATGGTTGGATACTATCAACTCTTTACCTCCCAACTTGATCTACAAATCAGCATCCGCAACAGCCAAAGAACTGGTACCAAAGTTGCGGGAACAAGGCGCGGAGATCATTATTGCGCTAACCCACCAACGAGAGCCGAATGACAACAAACTCGCGGAAAAGACCCCAGAAGGCCTGATAGACCTAGTGCTTGGAGGGCACGACCATTATTACCAACATTCGCTGATCAACGGAACTCATGTTCTGCGGTCAGGCAGCGACTTCAAGCAACTTAGCTATATCGAAGCACGACGGCGGCGCGGTAGCGACAAAGGATGGGATTTCCATATTGTCCGACGGGATATCGTGTCAGATATCGCGGAAGATGGAAAGATGAAACAAGTTGTCGACGAGCTGACGGCGTCCCTGAAAGACAAACTGGAAAAGCCGCTAGGATATACTGCTGCTCCACTCGATGCGAGATTTACCACAGTGCGCCTGAAGGAGTCGAATATCGGCAACTTTGTTTGCGATCTGATGCGGGTTCACTATAATGGCGATTGCTGTCTCATGGCATCTGGCACCATTCGTGGAGATCAAATATATCCGCCAGGAGTTCTGAAACTGAAAGACATCATGAATTGGTAAGTCTTTGAGCGGCCATTCCTTTGGGTCATCTTGAACCGCCTGCTGATGGTCCATGTCAAGTTTCCCATTCGAAGACCCGACCATCGTCATCCGAGTCACAGGAGCTGCCTTGCTCGCCGCTCTCGAAAACTCGGTGGGTGCATACCCTGCTCTTGAAGGTCGTTTCCCTCAAGTCTCCAATATTACTTTCGAATTCGATCCATCCCTGCCGCCGAACCACCGAATACAGTGGACCAGGATTGGCGGTGAGCCACTCAACCTGGAAAGAAAATACGTCCTGGTCACACGAGGATACATGGGCAGAGGCAAAGACGGGTATGACTCTTTACTGGTTGAATCGGAAGGGGGCGAGGCGGAAGAAATTGTTTCTGAAGAGAACGGCATCTTGATAAGCATGATGCTTCGGCAGTACTTCATGTCTTTGAAAATCATCGGCAAGTGGAAGCATTGGGGCAAAAGCTTGAGTCGGCATTGGAATGCCATCCACGAGGATTTGCACGAAACGCACCCGGTGGTGGAGCCGAATCTCGACAACGTGGACGAAAATCCGATGAAGCGAATACACAGTAAGACAGGAACGACAACGCCCCTGGATGACTCGGAAGATGAAAGCAACCACCGCGTGCGAAGTCATTCGGATCGGCTGAGCGAACAGGAATCTCTGATTGCCAGGAAGGTGACGCGGAAATGGCGTCGTCTGGCAGGAGTGCGTCATGAGGCGCCGTGTGTCGATCCTATGGACGAAGGCGAGTTTCAGGTTGATTGGACCAGGGTAAGTACGAGGTGTTGGCCATGTTGAATCAGTTCTATACTACAGGCTCTAAACACTAACCTTGTGCTTCAGGCCATTGCACCGAGATTGGAGGGTCGTATTAGAATGGTCAAGGGCGCGAAGGCAGCAGAGATTCAGTCTTAGAGATCTTTGTGGAGCAACAGGGTTTCTTGGAAGCCTCGCAGCTCAGCCTGAGCCGAAGCAGATGGGCAGGGGGTGTCCAGGGCGTGAGAGACTGGCGCATTGGTAAGCTCATTGCTGGTCTCCAGCAGGTACACTGCAGGTATCCGAAAGATATGTCGGTCGACTGGGCTCGATGTCGTGGATAGCCCATGGAGAACGAGGCGGAGGGCTTGCTAACCTTGCTTGATTTAAGTAGCTCCCTCCAACCTCGTTCTCACCCTGTTCGTCTCACCGTTACTAAGCCTGCTCGTTTACTTTTCAGACTACTCAGTACCGAGTACTATTCCAGAGTCTTTTCGCCCTGCAGCTGTTTCCTTCCCACTAAGTATCTTCCTTGGTATCTCACTAGAAGTCTGTCGTACGTGTGAGCATGAAATATCCTTCCGATGTCGCCTGCCAAGAGTAGCAGAGGGAGGGAGAGGGCTGATTCCGCGGGGACGAGTCAAGATCAGTGCCTGGGCCTGGCAGTTTGGTTTTCGGTAGAAAGATTCTGCAGGGGCAGCGGAAATGGGGAACTGGCTGAAATGGCCGAAATGGCCGAAATGGCAGGATGGCTGCAACGGGTAATAAAGGGCGAGATCGATGCTAATTAATGCACGGCCTGTGAATGGCTGAATGGCCACCTGGCGAAGCCTGCCGCAGCTCCCGGCTTCATGTCTTGACTCAGCCTCTGCCCTTTGACCCCATATTCTCATATTCTTACTACCAGTCTACCACCAAGTTCCACCAACTGGGTGCCAACACTACCTAGTACCGAGCAAATATTACTCCAGCACCTCCATCCTCTCCCATCCTCCTACTTGTTCTTTGCTTCTCCCACTTTCTACCTCTCACTCCCTTCTCGACAACCCTCGATATTCCCTGCGTTGCGTCCTGACCATGGAGGCCCTCCTGCACCAATCCAAGGGCGTCTGTCCGTTCTTGAAGAAAACCTCCCCCGCAACCCTGCGCACTTTGTCCACCTCGACCCGCCAATCCCCCGGTGGCGGCACCATCACGAACCTACAGTTCATTGCCCGACGATGCCCTGTCATGAACAAGGCTCTGGCCGTCCAGAGCGCCCGCATCAACACTCGTCGCAGCTATGGCAATGTCGCCGCCGGCGCCGGTGTGGTCAAGTCTCTGCTGGAGAAGAAACTGCACACCTCAGCTGAAAAGAAGGCTAGCGTGGACACCAATGTCTTCCGGCCTCCTCAGACAGGTATGCACCACCCATCACATCATCTCTTGTTGTCTCCGATACTAACCAGTCTCCAGCTCCGCCTCCCCAGACTGTCAAGAAGGTGGCCAAGAAACCGGAGACCTATGCTGGCCCCAGACCCAGTGCGCCGCCCGCCCCACGTTTCGACTATGAAGGTTTCTACAACAATGAGCTCGACAAGAAGCACAAGGACAAATCGTACCGCTACTTCAACAACATCAACCGCCTTGCCAAGGAGTTCCCTCGTGCTCACATGGCTGCCAAAGACGAGCGTGTCACGGTCTGGTGTTCCAACGACTACCTCGGCATGGGTCGCAACAAACATGTCCTGAAGACTATGCACGAAACGCTCGACATGTACGGAGCTGGCGCCGGAGGGACTAGAAACATCTCGGGCCACAACAAACATGCCGTGGAACTCGAAAAGACTCTCGCTGATCTCCACGGCAAGGAAGGCGCTCTGGTTTTCTCCTCTTGTTACGTCGCCAATGATGCCACCTTGGCAACCCTGGGCAGCAAATTGCCCGACTGTGTGATTCTGAGTGACAGCATGAACCACGCCTCCATGATCCAAGGTATTCGTCACTCTGGTGCGAAGAAAATGGTCTTCAAGCATAACGACCTGGTTGATTTGGAGACAAAACTCGCGAGCCTCCCGCCGGAGCAACCAAAAATCATCGCTTTTGAATCTGTTTATAGTATGTGTGGTTCCATTGCCCCCATTGAAGCCATCTGCGATCTCGCGGATAAGTACGGTGCCATCACATTCCTGGATGAAGTCCATGCTGTTGGAATGTATGGGCCAAGAGGTGCCGGTGTCGCTGAACACCTCGATTATGATGTCTACGCCGACCCAAATAGAACCAAGGAATCCCAGAAAGGTACCGTGATGGATCGAATCGACATCATCACGGGAACTTTAGGGAAAGCATATGGCTGTGTTGGTGGATACATTGCCGGCTCTGCCTCTTTGGTCGACACCATCCGTTCCCTTGCACCAGGCTTCATCTTCACCACCTCTCTCCCACCCGCGACCATGGCCGGGGCCCGTGCAGCGATTGAATATCAAGCTGTCTACCAAGGAGATCGTCGCCTGCAGCAACTTCACACGCGTGCCCTCAAAGAGGATCTCACCGCGCGAGGCATCCCCGTGATCCCAAATCCATCTCACATTGTGCCGCTCTTGGTCGGTGACGCTGAAACCGCAAAGAAAGCCTCTGATATGCTGCTTACCGACTACGACATCTATGTCCAATCCATCAACTACCCTACCGTTCCGCGTGGTGAGGAGAGACTCCGCATCACGCCCACGCCAGGACATACTTCCGAGCTACGTGCCGAGCTCGTCGACGCGCTGGAGAATGTCTGGAACCGCTTGAACATCAAGCGCGTCAAAGACTGGGAGGCGCAAGGCGGGTTTGTGGGCGTGGGCGTCAAGGATGCAGAGCCGGTGCAGTCCTTGTGGACCGATGCGCAGCTTGAGAATGCCGCGCAATCTCTTGTCGCCGAGCCCCTGATTGAGGAGGCCGCCGAGCAAAGAGTTCTGCCTATTGCGGCTGCTGCGGCTTGAGCTTTCTCTGTTTGTGCCGTTCCAAGACGGGAGACAGACAAGTGCTCGCCGTATGACAGGGGGATTTTCATATGACCAGAGGTATGAAAGAGATTGCATGTGAGTAGTGGATGTGAAGATGCAGAAAAGAAGGAACGAACTCGTTTTTGATATTCGAAAGTCTTTGCTCCCGTCCCTCTTTTGAGATGGAGCAAATGTCCGGCTCTTCAGCCCTTTATATACCTATAGGTACCTTCCGGCCACCCGAGCCCAGCTCCATATTAGGCTGTGTGTTTGTGTGCCGATGAGAGAGGAAAGAATCTACAATCGCCATATGAAGTGGCCATTTGTGACTTTTCAATCACTGCTTCGATCGGTCGAGTAATCCGACTCTTTCTAGAACAGTTTTGGTTTCTTTCCTTTTCATGTTTCTTAAAGCATTTTGGCATCCCTGTCCACGTAATTATCATTGCCGTTGCCGTTCCGTCACCCTGAGCATCACCCGTTTATCGTAATAATCAAAATTTTTTCGAACCTTTTTTTGGCCGCCTCATCCGGCCATGCCGGGCGTCTCCTACCTCCTGCCTGGCCGACCGGCGCTGATGCGGCGGAATTCAATGGGGAATCTCAGTTTCGCGAACTTTGGTTTGGGCAGCTTCACGGCTTTGCCGTCCTCGTCGACCACACCGGCCTTGCCGCGCTGCTGCGCCGCCGCAGGGGAGACGACCTTGTCCCAGCCATGGCGGTGCAGCTCGGCGTCGGTCATGGACTCGATCTTGCAGCCCAGTTCGCGGTACAGCTTGTGGATCTCGGCGTGCGGCATGGCCAGGTCCAGCGTCATGTCGCTCAGCTCGGTGAACAGCATCTTGGGCGTGTCTCCCGGCGTGAACTTTGGTGGGGGGATGTGTAATGTCAGTGCGAGGATGGTGGAGGTGAAGAGTGTCTTGTTGAAAGTCGTGGGGGTGCCGGTGGGGAAGAAATGCGACATGAGTTTTCCCTTGAACGCGGTCGATAGCGACGAGTCCGTCGTGGTGCCCCTGGGCCATGACTCGGGGGCAGCAATGCGGCGTTGTCGCGGTAGGTGAGAGACGTACTTGTGGATCTCTACCAAAAGCTGGATGTAGCGCAGGATCTGCAGCTTGAGCAACACGTCTTGGTTGTCCGGTTGTTTGAGGTGTCGTTGGGTCAGGTAGCCGACGCGGGTCGCCACGAACCGTAGATGCGTCGACACGGGTTTCTTGTTCTTTGCGCATTCCTTCCAGTACGCGATGGGCATCTGGGAGAGCGTTGTTCGGTCGGGACCGGGAAACACGAGCGAGGACAGCGCGTAGACTTGTGTGATGTCGGCTGTGTCGAGGTTGGCTTGTGGGAGGGGCTTGTTGGCCCGAGAAGAGGCGCCTCCTGCGGCGGCGGCGTCGAGCATGACGTCCGCGTCGTCGTCGTCCTCTTCCTTGATGGACGAGAGAAGAGCGTTCGAGAGAGGGTTATCGTCGTTCTCTCCATCCCGGGCCAGCAGACGATTCTCGGCCACCGAGGCCACGGCTCTCTTTGACTTTTTCGTTCCAAACGCCTGCGTCAATGCCGCACGAGACGGTGTCGTCAGCGCAGCAGGCTTGATACCCTCTGCACCATCGTCTCCCCCGTCGTCGTCGTCGTCGCTTTCCTTGTCCAACTGGCGCACCGTACTTCTCACGGTCATCTTCCTGGCTTCCACCACCTTTAGTTTATTGGACGCCGGGTCGAAGACGGCTATATAGTGCTTGACGTGCTTTTCGGCCGCGTTGGTCGTGCCGCTCTCGGTCGCGACGTAGTCGATGGTAGGATGGTCGGAGGACTGCAGAAGAAGGCTAGACCTCCCGGACGACGGCTCCCTTTTGGAGAATCCGTCGAAACTCAGGTCTGAGGGGAGTGTGACCCCGGGTGACGACGCTGGTGATACTTATAAGTCAGCCCCCAAGGCAGAAAATTGTGAACAGGAATGCGGCGGCGGAGAATTGCTCGTACCGACCAGAGGTTTGGCGACGTCGGGGCCGCTCAGATGAGTGACTTTGATGGTGCTCGTTTGAGGCTTCTTGGACGGCCTGTCGCTCTCCAGCGAGCCCGCCTTTCTCTTCTTCTCCGCCATATCTGCGTAGCGTGTCAGGCCACAAGAACTAGGGGTTCCCAGAGCACGGTGCCGTCGACACGGAAGTTTCTCCAACTTTGAATGAAATTGTTCAAAAAAATTGCAAGCCCAAGGCAACTTAGCCGAAATTTCACGAGGTCTGCTCCATCTTTCACTACCCATTAGACGCACTAGTACGCGCTTAGATGGCGGCAAGTGGCATCACGATATCTTCAAGATTCTCTCAGAGGATGCGTTGGAGGAGGTCATGGCTGCCTTCAAATCTATACAGGAACAAGTTCGGTAAGGTCTTCTCTTCCTCAATATGTTGGTATACTCGGTGAGATACGCGTCTTCGTCCCACGAGTCCGTTTATGAGACAATCATCCGTTCCTCATGCATCTTCCTCCGTGGAATCCTTTCGCGAGGCTCTCACCACCCCAAGCAGGTCTCTTGTTTCTAACACCGTCATGGTACATCTGCAGGCAGTTTCAAGTAATCTCGGAAGCAGTGGAGCAAGCCATTCAGGAATGCTTCAGCAGCTAGCCTCTCACTGGCCACACAATAACTCCTGGCAGGCGCAAGTTCCGCCACCACCCCCTCCCTGCAGACACAGCAACAGGTCGCACGAGAGCGAGGTTCACAGCTGTGAGCTCCAAGCAGGTACCTCATGCACCTGTTTGGGCCATAAGTCTCCGTCTTGGCCGGTGAAGGCGAATGGGTGGAGCGAGTCGGAACATTGTTTAAAAAGGCTGTCTTCTCACTGCCCAACTTCGGCATCGTCTAGGTCGCTTGTAGAGTTTAGCAGAAGCAGCCCTGGTTTCGACTAATGGGATCGGAGCGCCGAGACTGATCGATACAGTGTTCACACACTGGCAAGTGACCCCAGGTTTACTAAACAGACCTGGCGCTGACAAATGTTGTCCGGGTGATTAGATGCTCTTCAACCAGGTCCATCACTTGCACCTGTGAGGCACTGGTACAGGTAAATGGCCATTCTTTTTCTAACGTTGTCGTAAGTGACCCTGAATAGCTTCAGGGCAGAGACTGCCTCGGCCAGAAAATCAATGTAATTCTTCAACCTCACCTCCCTATCACTCGAATTGGTGTACACATCAAAGCAGGCCTTGACGACGACCCAGAAGAATCCCTCCTCGGTCAACAACCAGGACCCCGCTTGGTTGCGAGTCGCGCTGTTCATGAACAAGCGGTACAAGCTGCTGAAGAATGCGGTCTGCGATCTGTAATCGTGCCGCAGCTTCCAGAACGTGGACACCAGTAGAAAGAGCGAAAGGAAGTGCGATGATTTCTGGACATAAAGGCGCCCTTCCCACATGTCAACCCGTAGGTATGGCGCAATTACACTGAACAGTAGCAGGCGGCGGATCTGCTGAGGCAGGGATCCTCGCAGGGACAGGAACAATACTTGAGGTCGTGCGATCTCATGAGATACTGTGAAAATCAGCTCTGCCGGATCAGCTGAACTCTCGCCCTTTACAATGATCCGGAGGAGGTCCATCGCCTGGTCTTCGAACTCTTCGGAAAAGACCAAGGCGTCCGCCAAGGGCTCACAGATCAAATAGGGCATAAAGTGGCTCATCTGATCGAATGGCCGTGGGGAAGCAGCGAGCACCTGCCTGAGGCCTCCCCCGACTTTTATGACTGCTTCATAGGCTTTCAGATGTAAATTCGAGACCTGCGGGCCTGCGATGCGCGACTCGGCAATAATGGCCATGATGAGGCCACTGACGATTTCATCTGTGACCTTTTCTCTCGAGAAGTCTTCGAGATATTTCTGGAGAGCCAGGTACGCCACGGCCTTGCGCCGAAATAGAGACGGCGGTTCGGGCGCTCCTCTGTAGCGCATAAGCAACGCCTCTGCCGAAATCACCATCCATTGCAACGTAAATGGGGAGGTCAAGGCCGCGACGAAACTGACGTCTCTCACAGAGCTGAAGCCCGGATTGCGTTTGGTTCCGTAGATCTTATTGGCAATCGTGGTAATGTCTAGCGATGTCCTGTTAGCCTTGTACCTCCTCTTTATGGAAATGCTTGTGGCCGAATCAACAGACAGAAATGAATTAGTCGACGACCATCTGCAGGCAAATCCGCTGGGAACCTGCAGAAGGGGTCCAGGACTGCGTCAATCTCGCAGATTGGTGGAGTCTGCCATCTCGCCTGCGCGGACGTAGGCGGCTGGTCATCGAGATTCAATCCCGGCGGCTCGCGGTTGTTCGACTCGGACTGTTCCGGACCCCTTTTCTGGCGTGAAGGATGGGATTTCTACATGTTTGGGGACGTGGTCAGGCTCTGGTTGGAATTGCTCATCTGGCAACGCAGGGATTGGGCGCCTACCTGGGGGTTCCTCGAAGGTGCGGCCGTGGCACGCCAGGTTCGAAGTTGATCGCGGAAGACAGGCGGCGATTTCGGCCGCGGTCTGGGCTTAGGTTTCAGGCTATCCACAGAGCTGGTTGGTGCCATCCTAGGCTAGAATCTCTTCAAGAGGCCAGCCACTGCGCAGGATGATAGAAGCCCCTCGTATTCTTCTTAGGACGGAAAAGCAAAACAGAAATTGCCTGCTAGCCTGAAGCTTTGGTCAGTGATGACTGCGCCGTCGCCTGAGCACAACGTCGAAGGGCGTGACCAATCAAAGCGCACTCTGTCCCCGCTTAGTTATTAATGACTCAGCAAGGCGCGTCGTTTATCCGAAAACGGAATGTACCGAGTACTATACCAGGGAAAAGGACACTGAGAGTTACACATATTTGTCGCTATTTTAGTGGGCCGCGACAGATCCACGCGAAATTGTGGCGGTCACAGTTGGATTGCTGCATTTCTATCCCGGTCCAATATCCAAAGAAGTTTGTCGAATGTTCTTTGGTGAATAGTGCTCCTCTCGTACGTTGAGGAATGTCTCTGCCGAGCAAGATATGCTCCTCAAGCTTTATGGACTTGGTCCAGTTGCAGACTCCGATCAGTATCGATATGCCTCCTACGAGTGTAAGTCTGTTTCTGCTCTCCTTTTAACAACACGGGCTCAATCTAGGACCGGGCGACCGATACTGTACCAGCAAGGTGAAGTCGTCCACTCCAGACCTTTCACAGCTGCCTTTTAGGATTTTTAAACACCTCCAGAACCCGCGAGATAAGTCGAAGCGACGGGGCCAAGAACAGACACGTCGGGTCATCGACGACACTGCTGAGTACCCCTCTTACCCAGCAGTTTTGAGAGGGTGAACACGGCTGCATTCATGCCAAGCATGTTCGAACTATTTGTTGCTCAAGAAGATCATGGTCCCTCAAATTTCATCGGTGCAAAATATCCGGCATCCTCAGCTCTAGCGTAGGATGACCTTGCTCCAAATAAACGTAAGCTGTTAAAGTGAAGTTAATTAAACTCATCAAGGGTCCTGTGTTGGGAGGCAAGAAGTCATTTTATGTGAATCCGACACTTCCTGCTAGTGACCCAGTTCTTCCATCTGACGTAACTGCAAATTCTGAACTCTCCAGTCCTCGCAGTTCCCCTACGTACACACTACACGGGGAAGTATCAAAAACAAAGGGCAATATGTAGAGGAAGACACATTCAGGGCTCAATTGATCGTGTTGACTATCTAGGTCCTGCTTGAGTACCACCACATGCGACGGCACTGGACGACATTTTGTTGGGTAAAGAGCTCTGCTTTTGAGAGAGACGGAGAGCCATAGGACACACGTTCTTTGTCCGAGGTGTTCTGAGTATCGACACCTCTCTTGATGCGTCCCAGACATCATAAGCAACCCGCCATAAAGCTCCATTGGAATTTGACCATCTCCTACTCCTCTTACGCGAACATCACGTATGTGAGAGTCCGACAATTGCAAGGCCGATTCTTCGCTGACCGCATCACTTCCATGTAGCAATTCGTGACACAAAAAGCTTTGTGGTTGATTGTGGTCGAGGGGGCTAGTTGGTTGCCGAGAATTCGACGTCGAGAAAACTAGCGAAAGGTTGAAGATTCGTTGACATTGGTCGAGAGAGAAGACGCGATGGAGCAGTTGACACGATTACTTGCTGTAGGCAATCGTTAGAGACGGCCTGTCTGCGCAGACGAGGGGAGCATTGAGACATACCTGCGGGCACGGGTCTTTCTCCTCTTACGCTTAAGGCGACGAACTCGCTTCTTTCTCCACTTGGCTCTCATCTTCGCTCAATTGGACTGGTGAATGTCAGCATGTGTTTTCTGGTATATCTGATCTGCTTGCCGAGCTTGAGGGGGGCAACGTACAGATTGGTTTCGAGGATGAGGTTGCTAGATGAGATGAAGGATCGGGAAACAACAGGAGCAACTTTGTGCGGGGAATTATTGTTGTGTGCAACTGCCATCATTTGCTTGGCGGGTTTGACACGTTGGGCTCGCACTAAAACTCTCAATGCGGTCATCGATCACGTTGGTCACTCCTTCATTCTTGACCCGTGCCTTTTCTCCTTTTCTCCTCCCTTGCTATTCTGTGTCCACACTGCTCAACTGGTACCCGCCAGCCACACAACTGATGCTGAAGCGCGCACCCACAGCCTGACTATGAGTCTGTCAATGCCACGTCGCGAGTCTTTCCTTGTCACTGTTCATGCCGAAACTGTTTGATTCGTGTTCACTACCGCGTGTCTCCTTGTTTGCATTTCTGAAGCTGGCTCCTTGATTTTCCTTTTGCAATGTCCACACTACCATCCTCTGGTGTTCGCCGTATGGGCAGCGGCCTGGGTAGTTCCTCCAGACCAACTCCTGCCGGAATCCTCATCCACAAGGACCAGAAAGGCAAAATTCTGGGTAGTGGGTTCAAGATCGTCGTCGTACTTGATTCGTCTGTGGTTATACTAGCCTTATTGCAGGAAAGAAGATATACCCAAACCACGAGATTGTGATTGGTCGTGATAAAGGTCGCTGGTAAGGACCAAAAGCTTCGGATTGGGTAAATACTCACCAAACAGTCAATATGTACTCAATGATCCCTACGTCTCGAAACGGCATGTGAGAATCTACACCGTGGTCTACGAAAATGACGAGCCTTGCGAGATTGCCACGTTGGTCTATGCAGAGGACCTGTCCCAGAATGGCACTTTTTGGAACGGATCCCTCATAGGCAAAGGCAATGGAGGCTTTCTTCTGAGTGACACCGACGTCTTGCGATTGAGCCGTCGGACATATCTCATCTTTGCCGCCACTGTCGGTGGAACAACAGGAGAGGCTTTCGACCATACACAGGAGCTTGAAATGGCAGTACGGTGAAAGGAATTCTGGCCAAAGCACGTACTGACAGACGCAGAAATTTGGCAAAGAGTACAATCTTACCGACAGGCTGCTCGGTGCGGGCACCTTTGGTCGAGTCTTCATGGCAATCGATCAAATGACTCGACGTCAGGTCGCATGCAAAGTCGTCGACCTGCGAAAGCTGGGCTCGCGATCGCTAATCCAATTCGGACGGCCAGAGCAACCAGCTCCTCCCGACGAGGTCAATAGTATAGCCCAGAAACTTAAGGTCAAGGCATGGTCCAACCAACTGAAAAGAGAGAACGCTCTGGAGAGGAAGCTCTGTGCCTATTATCGTGAGGTGGAAATCCTTGCGTCACTCAGTCATGTAATGCCCCTATCAGACGCCTTGGAAGCCACTGACTCGGACTTCCGCAGCCGAACATTGTAGGCATCGAGAAGGTGTACATCACAGACAACACCATGTGAGAGAATCGACAATGTATGGTGTTCTAACTGACAGCACAGATACATTATGCAAGAGCTCGTTACCGCCGGTGACCTATTTTCCTACATCGAGCTGAAGAATGGGAAACTGCTCGAGGTCGAGGCCGCCGTCATTGTTCGACAAATTCTGGTGGCCCTGCGTTTTCTTCACAGCAAAAACATCGTTCATCGAGATATAAAACCCGACAACGTTCTTATGACGAGTTTAGCTGCAGGATGTCGAGTCGTCTTGACAGATTTTGGTGCGGCACGGAGAATCGAGAGCAAGTTGTGCCGGATGTTGTCCATTATAGGGACCCGCGAATATGCAGCGCCGTACGTACTGATACTATTCTGCGATAAGCATCTGCTGACCGCGTCTAGCGAGATACTGGGATATGCGCGAATTAAAGTGGAGCGTGAGCGACCGGGTTATACTCGAGCCGTTGACATGTGGGCGGTAGGCTGTGTCTCAGTCGTGTTGCTCACAGGAGGCCTGGCTTTCTGTGATCCTCTCACAAGCACCTATTCGGAAAGGCTGGCCCGAGAGTGCAACCTGCAGTTTCTTCGCCAATCAAAAGAATGGCAGGCAGTCAGACAGCGGCCGCGGGAGTTTGTTGAGCAGCTCTTGTTGCTCGACGAGGACGCCCGAATGACAGCAGAAGAAGCTCTCGCCCACTCTTGGTTCACCAACGAATCGCACAAAAACGATTTCGAGGACTTGTATCAACGAACAATCAGGCACTGGCAACCGCGAACTCCAAAATCTCAAGTGGTTGAGTGGCGGGACAGCGGGTCTATGAGGAACTTGCTCTGCTCATTGGGCGTCCTAGAGGCCAAGCGCAGCAACTCCAGAACATATTCTCCAATCGAGCCGCCTTACAAGCCTTTTCCGAGAAATATGCACCTTGGGATCTGGCCAAGAAGAGATCCAAACAGACGACTGTCCGAAGAGGTATTGACTGCCGCTGCGAAATGGTCACCGCGGTCAGGAGATTTGCTACGTAGGGAAGCGAGATGCTCATCGCCAGGAGCCAGGGTCCCGAAATCAGAGCTCACGGACGCAAGAACAATGAGTACCTCCAAGAACCCCAGAGCGGCCTCAGAGCCTCCTCAAAACAGGCTCCCGTCTCAGTCACAACGAATGCAGACTGATACCGACTTGGAAAGCTTCCAGAAGAAGGGCATCAAAGAACACAATCAGTATATACCACCTCGTTTTGACATAGATGAATTGTCGTCAAGGACTCCTATGCCACAGAATCGCAGAGTTCCCCTGGACGGACGTTCGAGGCTTTCCCTCTCTGCAATATCGAGTTCGCCCGAAAGCTCGGTCCCCGACAACCTTTCCGGCTCTCGGTTCCAATCTGCAGCTACCTTTGACGTGTTCAGCGCAAAGAACGTGCTTCCCGAGTCTCCTACCACGCAAAGGATTTTTCGCAACGTTGTGAACAGTAATCAGAACTCGAGCACTGCTGAAAGTGACGACAAGTCAACCGAGATTATAACGTCACCACCTAGGAGACACGGCGGGCTCAAACGACGAGTGTCTACGCACCTGGCCACTCCGAAGCCCACGAAGAAGAAGAAGTGTCATCGTCGTGGATCCATCTTCGAGCTGGCTGAAGATAGCGACACCGAAGATGACGCGAGATCGAGGTGCCGGAGTAGTCGGAGATCAATCTTCGACCTAGCTGATGATAATGACGAAAACTCCACCGGCAATGAAAACGGAGACAACAGCAATCGAGCCGCCGATCGAGGTGGTTCTCGCGTGCAGAGACCTCCGCTCGTGCACCGCCCGAAGAAGGCAGCGGGAGCATCGGCACCGGCTTCGACGCTCAAGTTGTATCTCCCGCGCTAAAAGAGGGGAAGAAAGAGTTGAATACTCTGTTACGGGGAGTTGAGAGCGGCGTGGGGAAAAGGGGCCACGAGACTCGAGAAAAGGGCGAGGGATGTTGCTTCATTGTTCGTCATTAGTTTCGAGATGATGAGGAGAATCCGGGGAATGCGAGAATGGGAAAAAAAATTGGGTTAAGTACGCCAGGGTATGGTGTGAGTGCAATATCATGTCTTGTTACCCAGCGCGAGGCGCCTGGGGACTTTGTCGACTTGCGGACATGACAGACGATGATCAATCAATCAGAATGCCAACTGTATTCATACATGTCCGTTTCCACATCAACCCGTCATGTCGTTTGATACAAGTGTCCTTCTGTCCGGTAGACAGAACATTATCAGAATTATCTATCTATCTAGAAGTGTCCAGGTACTATAGTAAAGTAGAGTGCATTGCAGTGCAGTGCAGTGTACTAGATGGTAGTGAAGCACTCTAATATACGCCGCAAACACATCGGTATATACTCGGGTTCGTTATACATAAATATATCATGCGACTCTCCCAACATCCTGGATGGGCCACTTCTCGTCGCTGGAGGAGGCATCGACGCTCTCCTCAGCGGCGAGACCGGTCCCCATCTTCGCGTCCCCTTTCGCGTCAAAGTCACCACCAACCACCGTCTGCCCAGGTGCCATGGCAGTTGGTTTGTCAGCTGCAGCGGCCGCGGCGGCCTCAATGGTATTGAGGTCGACCGGAGTGTGCGGACCCGTAAAGTTCTTGCGGCCGTCAAAGACCCAGGTAACGACGCTGACGAGGCCGATGACGCCGAACGCGGCGCTGCAGTAGTTCATGTTGCCGGCGGTGACGGGACCTTCTTGCGGGAAGTTGAAGTCGATCCCCGCAAAGGTGAGGAACAGGAGGCCGATTAGGTTCAGGTAAGGGGACCATTTGCCCAAAGTGTAGACGCCGCCGCGGATGGTGGTTGCGGCGGGGTTTGTGCCTGTGGCGAGGCTCCACAGACGCACGAACAGGGGCGCGGCGTACGAGAGGTAGAAGCCGAAGGTGGCGATGGAGATGACGGTCGAGAAGCCCTCGAAGGAGGCGTAGTAGATGCTGTTCAACCCCGCCTGGAGCACGCCGCACAGCAGCACGCTGTTGACGGGGACTTTGGATTTTGGGTCCACGCGGGCCCACACTCGACTAAAGGGGAGACCGTGGTCGCGGGAAAACGCCCACAGGGCGCGCGACCCCTCGGCCATGAGCGAGTTGGAGCAGATGAGCATAATCACCGTGATCATGGCGGCGAGCGTCGTGGCGCCGCCCACGCTGTTGGTGCTGTCGAAGAAGATCTGGATCAGGGGCACGCCGGTGGGCGTGGTCGCCGTGGCGTCCAGGTCGCCGATGCAGAAGAAGGCCGAGATCAGGAACACGAACCCCGTCACTGCGCCCAGATAGACCGAGAGGATGATTGCTTGGGGCGCTTCTTTGGCTGGGTTGAGCATTTCTTCCGTCATGTGACTAAGAGCTGAAGGTTAGTTTTGAGGTTCTTCAAAAACGTCCCGGTGTATTCTACAGATGAGGGAGGTGCCTTCGGTCCCCTTCCTTACCTAGGAGCATCGTAGCAGCACATGCCTGAAGAAGATGTCAGAAAAAGGTACTAGTAAATAGATTGAAAGATTCCCTCCAGCAGCCAGTCACTGGGCGTATTGTGTACGTACCGAACAGCGTCTGTAAAAGGCCAATCATGACAGCCATCCCGCCGGACGAGAAGCCCGTCTGGTTCTGGAAGTCGGAAAACACGAAGCTGGCAGACTGTTTGTGGTCGTTGGCGGCCAGGATGGTGATGATGATGACAAAAAAGCTGAGAATGTTCCACGCCACGGCGAAGGTGGAGATCTGATTGAGCCAGCGGGAGAGGTAGACGTTCATGGCGGCGGCGAGGATGGCGATCAAGTATGTCACCAGCACCGTGTGCCAGCGCTCGATGGTGTAGGATGGATTGTTCAGGTTGGCCATTCCGAGGATGAAATTTGCGCCGAGCTGTAGAGAGAAAGAAAAGTTAGCTGCGGGCCACGGAACTCTTTGAAAAAGGCGCAAAAGGCGGAGGAGGCTCACAAAGTTGTTGACGGCGCCCATGGCCACAATGCCCGTACACATGAACCACCCAGTGACGAAGGCGGCGCCGCGAGCGTATCTGGGGGGTGCGAGGATGGCGACCCAGCTGTACTGACCGCCAGCAGTGGGATAGGCCGAGCACATCTCGGCAAACGAGTATGCAACCGTCAAAGATAGCAGACAGATTCCCACCCACGACCAGACCATGACGGGAGGGCCACCAGCGACGATGCCCACAATCAAAGTCCCGCCGAGGGCAGTCCAGCAAGTGACGATGGAAAAGCTGAATCCGACCATGCCCAGGAGAGAGAATGAGCGTTTGAGTTCTGGTGTCGGAGAGTCAGAAACGAGGCTTGGTGATACGAGAGAGTTCATACCTTGCTCATAGCCCAGCTGCGCAAGTTGGGCTTCATTTGCGATGGTCGGGTCAAATGGTCCATCCTTGGTACTGCCCGCCAGGGAGGACAGCCGGCGGGTAGCCATTGTGCTGTGCGGGAGAGAGTGTGTGAAGCAGAGGCTATTGTGTCTGGAGAAGGAAAAGAAAACAGAGAAACGCAGTACAGATGACAGCACGGGGAAATGAGACGGGAAGAGACACTGGTACTTATCTATAATATATTGTTGCTGTACCCATGGCCACGATTGATGGACACTATGAATCATTTTCGAATATAAGAGAGCGACGAACAAATAAGCTTTACGAGCTTATCTGGTCGAGGAGAGCCATTGAAGGCAATGAAGGCACTTAGAAGCCATGAAGGGCGCATGTGGCTTGCGTAGACTCGGGGGGAAGGAAACCTAAGCAGTCACGGTCGTCAGCAGGTCGACAAGGAGATGCCCGGGCGATGATTTGATCCGTGGGCGAGTGCCACAAAGCTACCAGCTTCTTGGGATACACAATCTCTGGGTCTGTCTACCTAGGTAGTACCTATCTTCAGGAATCTTCAGATGCGGACTTGTCCTGGCCCTCCATCAACTGACCCAGAACTCGGATTTCTACTCACCACTAGATACCCCGTACCACTATTAATGTCCACTCTTCCACCCTGCCAGTCCCCAACACATCCGATATCATCGCAATCCACCCCATCGAGCCCCCAGAGGAGCCTCATGGCGGACATGACCACTCGACGACAGAGACAACGACATATCTCTTGAAAAAGGGGCGTGTCCTAGACAGACGCCCTTGTCCGGCCTCCTTGTACACCACAACCTCCATATTCCTCTCGCTATCTATGAGCCATACTCGTATCGACGACGTTACACGCATGTCCTCTACGCTTCTGTCCCTCTCGTCTTACCACCCTCTCGCCCGCTTCACTGCCGCGGCGCCATTAGGCCTTCTCTCTCCTTCCTGCCATTCCTCCACCTCCGGGAGTCAGGAAGTGCGTATGAAGACTCAAACATGGGAACAGGAGAACAGCTGAAAGAAACCAAGATTGTCAGGACTTCTTTTCTTCTGAATGATTATGAATTCTTTTGCTCTCCCAACTCAACGCACTGCCGTGTCGAAAAGGTGCTGCTGATACCTGAGTTCCTCCCGTACGAGCTCGAGCACGCACCTCACCCACAGCAAAACACCCTCAGCGTCTCTCTCCCTCGTCCTGGCATGTAATGTTCTTCAGCCTCAATGCCTGTATCTTCCCTAGCCCAGGGCCATTTCATCATCCCGCACCATCTAGGATCCTCGAAAGACACAAACACTATCCCATAATCGTACATTGGACACCATCGACCCGAAATATTCACTCCCAAGACCCTGCTTCCCTGCCCAATTCTATATCAAAATCCCAGTGGACCGGGTTTCCTTGGCTTTAATGATATTAATATCCCATGTGTGCCTGCTGTGCGTGTTCGTTTGGGCGTTGCATCTTCCATGAATTTTTCAAAGTCTTCCCTGGTCGTTCATGTCCCACTCATGCCTAGATCCCCCTCGGCATCAACGATTGCAAGTCTCTGTTTGGCCGTTTTGGCTTTCTTGCTCACACCCCGTCCGCCACGAGGTCCGCGTTTGGGTCCAGCCGCTTCTGCGGCGCTCACCGGGGTCGCTGCCCCAGACGGTTTCGCCGAATTATCTTCAAAATGTCCTTCGCCTATGGGGAAACAAGGTCAGTCATGTCGATGACAGGGGGGTAAATGTCGGGGAAGAACAAAGCACTCACCTTCGTGATACATATCATCCAAACTCATTTCGCCCTTCCGCTTCTGTCTGGCTGCGGCAGCTGCAGCCTTCTTGCTTCTCTTCTTCGTGTTCTCATCATCAGGCTTCTCCGCAATTTCCTTTTCCTTCTGTTCAATAAGAGCCGCTTGGTCGTCGTCCGCAAGCCACATGGCAATATCCTTGGTCCTATTCTCACGTCGATCGCGAGTATTGAAGTCCACGCCAGCCCCGTCTCCGCCCGTGATGACGACACGTTGGACTTCTTCTTTCTGCATCGCGCGCTTACGGATTCGTTCTTCGATGGTACCGCGAGTAATGAGTCGATACACTGTAACCTGTTTGGTCTGACCAAGTCGATGAGCTCGGTCCATGGCTTGTGAATCGATCGTGGGATTCCAATCCGAGTCGTAGAAGATGACGGTGTCGGCAGATGTCAAGTTGATACCGAGACCACCAGCACGCGTCGAAAGCAAGAAGATGAAGATCTCGGGTCGTGTTTGGAAGTCGTGTACAGTGTCTCGCCGGTCTTCCAACTTGGTACTTCCATCCAGCCGACAGTACTTGTAGTTGCGGTACGTAAGGTATTCTTCCATCAAGTCGATCATACGCGTCATCTGGAAGTACAAGAGCACGCGGTGGCCACCCATCTTGAGTTCTCGAAGCAGCTGATCCAGCTTCGCTAGCTTGCCCGAATCCGTAACAAAGCGACGCATCGAAGGCACCGAGATGTTGGTGTACCTGGCCTTCGCAGATTCTGGCGTAGGCAGCATGTTGGACACGGGGAAGTTGGCCGGATCCACATCGCGCTCAAGTAATTTCTCCTCGAGTGACTCCTCTAGCGGGTACAACGTACTGCGGACATCCATGTTGAAGAGAGTCAACTGTCGCTCAGAGATTGAGGATTGATCAAAGCAACTGATCTCAATCGGTGGCGCCAACGCCTTGGGTCGGGCCGCTGGCTCTAGCACCGAAACCCCATGTTCTGCGATGGTATCCTGGGAGATGTTGCAGAGTCTCGCGAGGTTCGAATTGGGATCCAGTTCCTTAAGTGCGCGGCGGGGATCGTTTTCCACAATGTTGAACATAGCATGTGCTGGCGGCCCGTCCGGTCCATCTTCAGAATCTTCGAAGATGTGTAACCTCCGTCCCTGCTGGTTCTTGAGCCTCATGGCACGCTCGACGAGTCCTGACTCGCCATGAAACGAGGCTTCACCGGCCGAGGTATCCACGAATCGCAGGAAGGAGAAAGCTCCGTCCTGCGCGGCCGAGGATTTGATGTGCTCAGGAGTCCAGATCCTCATCAGACCTCCAAGTCCCTTGGCCTTGAAGCCGGCACGTCGAAAGCCCGCGTGGGGATTGGCGGGTCCAGCGATGTCTATTCTCCCAACATCATTGCACAGCACTCGAGGCAGGTCGTATTGAATTTGGTTGCGAACGGAATAGCCAACCTGCACGAATGAACCTTCTCGCACAAACGAGGCAGTCTCAGCAAAATACGACATCGAGAAAGGGGAACTTGTGTCTGCTCGTTCAAACAGATCCGGATGGTTGCAAACTTTTCGGAACTGCATGACCAAGTTCATCAAGGTGGCAGTATCTTCGTCGCCGCCCAGCGCCGCCTTCTCGATGAGGTCCATGATGCTGATCTTGCTGCGCAAGTTCGAGTAGTATGCTCGTTGTCGGTAGGTGAGTTCGCAAAAGACATCCTTCTCAACCTTGTCGCCGAGTTCCTTCTGCACATGAGCTTTGACGCGTCGCAACATGAACGGCTTGAGAATCATATGCAATCGCTTGAGCTGGTCCTGGTTCAACTTGGTATTGCTTTGTGCGTGACTTTCGATATCTTTGGAAAACCAGTCGCTGAACTCGTCGTGTGAGTCGAACAGCGTGGGCATGATGAAGTGGAGCAGAGCCCACAGCTCCTGCATGTTATTCTGAATAGGCGTGCCGGTCAGCAAAAGTCGGTTGCGGCACTGGAAAGCGAGAAGAGTCTTCCACCTCGAACTGCTCGAAGACTTGATGGCTTGTGCCTCATCCAGAATCATGTACTGCCATCGGATCTTCTGGAAGTACTGGGCATCCATCACGACAAGTTGATATGAAGTAACGAGGACGTGGAACTCGGAGTCTTTCGTGTAGGTGATGTGCTTCCGATCCCAGAACTTCCGCAGAATCTTTCGGTCCTTTGCACTGCCCCAATATGGGAGAACCTTGATGGCTGGTACAAATTTGGTGATTTCTTGCTGCCAGTTGTGTAACGTCGAGGCCGGAGCGATGACCAAGAACGGTCCCCAGATGTTGTGCTGCTCGGCCAGGTAGCCCATCACCGAAATGGATTGCACGGTTTTGCCAAGGCCCATTTCATCTGCCAGTATACCGTTGATACCTTGCTCGTAAAGATTAACCAGCCAATTGAGACCCTTGAGCTGGTACTCCTTGA
This sequence comes from Fonsecaea multimorphosa CBS 102226, assembly GCF_000836435.1. Classification (NCBI taxonomy): domain Eukaryota; kingdom Fungi; phylum Ascomycota; class Eurotiomycetes; order Chaetothyriales; family Herpotrichiellaceae; genus Fonsecaea; species Fonsecaea multimorphosa. The sequence goes on along the minus strand of NW_015971649.1, from coordinate 609,967 downwards.
GTTGTGCTTGCAGCATCTTCGGCTGGGAGACTTGTACATCGCCAGCCATGGTAGGATTCTGGAAGTTCATCTCGCTCGAGTCAAACGCGTCCATTGAGTCTTGTCCGTTGAAGTTGCGGGCTTTGTCCTGTGCATCCTGCAGTGCGCTTGCGGCGTTGGCCGCCGCGGCTTTTCTCAGCTCTGACTCGTCCTCGGCGTCGAAATCCAGGTCTTCAAAGTTTGTGACTTTATGATTTCCGTGTTCGTTGGATAGTGACAAGTCGTCCATGCCTCGGTCCTGATATCCAGACGGCCTGCTCTTCTCTTGGGACCCGGCAACTTCGGCGTCATCTGTGGCTCTCTCCACTTCATCCGTCTTGATCTTTCGCCCGATGAAGTGCGAGTAGATTTCTGTCTGCGAGATGAGGAAGTTGAGTTTCCGCTTCTGTCTGTTGGCCTCACGATCTGCTTCAGCCTTCTTCGCGTCTTCAATCTCCTTCCTCTCTGCTAGACGGCGTAGATCTCGCTCTTCTCGCTCATTCCTCTTCCAGAAGGACATCATTTCCCTCATGACACGTTTCGCCCGTGCTTGAGTATCCTTCATGCTCTTGTTGGTCCGCTCCTGCCATTTCCTCGCCTGTTTGCTTGCGAGGATAGCGGTTTTGCGGAGATTTTCTCCTCTTGTGGCGAGAGATACTTGCTTGATCCGATACACTTTGGGTATGTCTTTTCTGGCCAGGTCTCTCCAGATTTGCTCGTAAATCTGAATATAACCTTTCGACTCGTAGTTGACCGTCTGTGGTGGAGGACTGGCAGGGGCCTCTTGAACTTTGGACTTTTTGGACTTGCCAGATGGAGCCGGGGTCGTTTCTTCCTTGGGTGCAATTTGGATCAAAGCATCTTTTTCCATTGCCGCATAGGCAGCCTCCGCAGCATCTTTCTCGGCTTGTTTCTTCTCCTTGGACTTCTTTAAACGGGCGGAGGGAGCACCGGGATCCTTCTTGCTGCGCTTCTTGGGAGGCTCACCAGGTTCGGGCGTGGCCAGCTGGAAGGAAGATGTGACACCACCTTCGTAGTTGGGTGCCGGTGCCGGTACTTCCATGTCTTCTTGAGGCGGGACACCTTCGAGTAGTTCTGTGGTTTGTTTTATGCGGGCCTGGGATTTTTCTGCTTGCCTCAGATACTTCTGTGCCTCTTCTTGATCTTCGGCGTCTCTCGCACGCTGTTCGAGCTCCTCCAGCCTCTCCCTCTCGTTACGAATCTGTTGCTCACGACGGCGCTTTCGTTGCATGTCTTTCTTTCTTTCTTTTTCACTTTGATGATCCTTGTCTGCAATTTCCTTGGCAGCGACCGGTTCGAAGCGTTCACGGAAGCGTTGGGCTGCAACTAGGGCCTGCTTGTCCATGGATCGGATAAAGGAATCCAGGAGATAGCCGCGACGGCGCTATAAGGGAGGTTAGCGGGACTGCAACACTGGTGCGGTAGACGCATTATTTACCTTGCGCTTGTGTAGTTCGCCTTCATACACATCTGCAGCTCTCTTCCTAGTTCTTTGCTTGTACCGTTCCTTATGTTCGGACCAAGATGCATCCTCGGCGTCACTGAAACTGGTTTCGTCAATGATGGCAAGAGCCTTCAGTATCTTGTCCGCCTCCCCTTCTGTGAGTATCTTCCGTGGTCGTGGTGGCGCAAGATATTTCTTGGGAGCATGTACAGCCTCTGCTTTGGGTTGCGATTTGGTGTGGCCATTCGTAAGGGGCTGAATTGTACCCATCTCCGGCACCTTCGTCACAGGTGACTTTTCAGGCCCAAGCTTGGTTTCTACAACAGGCTTCGGCGGCGGCGGCGGTGGTGGTGGTGGTGGTGGAGGCGTTGCGAGTCGCGCAGGAGGCAGTTTTGTTTCACTCAGTTTGGGAGAGGGTTCGTTGTTTGAGGGACCAAGAATGCTCGCAAAAGACATTGGGTTGCTCGCTCTGTCAGGCTTCTGTGGGAATAAAGTCAGCATCTCGCTAGGCGATAGTACATTTGGAACTCACGTCTTTCGATTGCGGCCGCGACTCAGACGAAGACATGTCTCCGGGTCTTCCATTAGTGAGGCTATGGTGATCTCTCATGGGTGACTGCAGCGCCGAATTTGGAGGCCCAGGTGGGTGCGCGTGTGACGGATTGACATCGTAGGGCGACGGCATACTTGGGTGGACCAGATGTCCCGAGTACGATCTTTGAAGCGCAAATGGCGGACTCGATGTCAGAGGTTGATACTGCGGTCCTGCGCCTAGCGAGGGAGGGAGAGGAGGAGGTGGTGGCGGCGGTGGAAGAGCGCTGGCTGAAGGTAAGGGAGATGCAAGCGTGGGTCGGGTATGATGTGGGCTGTGTACCAGAGACGCAGGAGGATATGGAGGCGGAGTCTGAATGAGGTGTTGAGGAGGTATTTGAAAGGGTTCATGGCCAAAAAATGGGCGGTTCGGGTGAGTTGGTGAATAAGGTGGTGGGTATTGGTTCGACTGCGTTGGCGAACGAACCGCGTAAGGTGTTGATCCAGACATTGTGAATTCTTTTTTCCCTTTGTTGACCACCAAACGGCGTGGTTGCTTGTGTTCTACCGTGGGTGTGGTGGTCCTACTGGCACAGACTTGCTATCAAAGTGTTTATCTATTGCCTTTGCCCAGTCTCCATCGCCAAATCGTGGCACGGCGCTGCAAGCAGGTGGGAAGGCCCTTTGTGAGAGGGATCGCGGCGATGGTGGATTGGAGTGGTAGAGAGGAGGGTCGATGGGCTCCGTTTGGCTTTCCTCAGGGCGTTCGGCTGATACAGTCAGGTCGTGTCACCGGATTCGGAATCATTCAAGGGGCTGGCGACATAATTGTTCAGCTGGGCAATGGAAAAGTATTCACTGTCGCGCAATTGGGTAATGCGATGGGATGGTGATGAGGATGAAGGGAGGATTAAAGGAGATGAAGGTTGGTGGCGATGAAGAAGATGCTGGGTCATGGTCAGTCGCAGTTGGTGCAGCCGTGGGTGCAATCCGCAAAGCCCAAGCTCATCCCGGATGTCTGGAATCACCATTCTCCTCGAAAAGCGCGAATCCCGGCCGGCGTTAAAGAACATCAAAGCCCGTCACGTGACGACTCTTTATATACGGAGCAGTTGGTATACAGCATTTTTCTATCTATGGGACATGGGTCTCTCTTGCGATGTTGTCAAATCGCCAACAATTTTAGTTTTCCTTCCCATCCAGCGACATTTTGCTCGTTGTGTTGGGTGTTTGTTTGTGCAGTGGCTGGTGAGCGTGGTGCGCAGGGCGGCCTGGAAGCGAGGAGAATGACGGGCAGCTGCTGAGGTTTGCTCGCTGGCTGATCCACAAGGCACCTTCTGACTTTTTTTGCAAAGGGAACAAGAAGAACAAGGGGCGAGTCGTAGTGCCAAACGCAGCCAAACGCCCACCCCGGGAACTGGACTGGGGCCAACACGAGGGAGCGAGCGTCATTTGCTCTGCGCCGCCAAGAGATTCATCCGAAGCCAGTCCGAATGCGGGAACGCTGCGCTGCCGCACTGCCCGCCGCAGCTCTATTGCGTTTGTGCTCTATTTCTTCTTAGGGATTGGGTACGGCTGCTGCGAGATCACCCTATTTGCAGACTTGCCGGAGCATCACCCAACAGCTAATAATTGTCAATGTTACCTTCTATCTCGGAACGCATCCAAGATCATTCTTGGGGCAGTGTTCCTGTATAGCCTGTATAGCCTGTGTAGCCACTCTATCTGAAAGGGTGACTTTTCTTCAGAGGCTTCAATGGCGCCCAAGGGCAAAGATTCCGGCAAAGCCTCCTCCGGCAGTGCCAAAGGCAAAGGCAAAGGCAAAGATGACGATGGCTCATCGGCCAGTGGAAGTGGGAAGCTGAAAGCGGCTCAATCCATCAACGTGAGGCACATTTTGGTAGGTTGATCCCAAGGTTGGGCACGAAGAGTGAGATCCAGCCGTGTCCGCAGATACCACTCCACTCAGCCAACACCTTTTTTAATACTCTGTGGTCCCTCTACAGTGCGAAAAGCATTCCAAGAAAGAGGAAGCCCTGGCAAAGCTGCGCGAAGGTGCCAAATTCGACGAGGTAGCAAGGGAATTCTCAGAGGATAAGGCCAGACAAGGTATGGAGTTTGCGACTTATCCTCACCCTTGCTTTGACAGATCCTTTGTGTCAGCCAGTCGCCGAGTCCGTCAGTCAGCAGGGACTAACATGAGAAAATTCGTTATCAATCTCAACAGGGGGATCGCTGGGCTGGAAAACCAGAGGCAGCCTGCATGGAGACTTTGAAAAAGTGGCCTACGAATTAGAACCCTCCACAACAGCAAATCCCAAATGTGAGTCTGATTCCTTATCTCATTGACTGAGACTGGCTACAATGACTGTGTTGTTACTGTTTGGTATCTACCTGTACAACAAAGGAACTGGGTCACACAATGAGCGTTCCTAAGCTAGTTCGACCACCATGTGACGAAAAAGAGTCAGCCTGTGCGATCAAGGATGTGGTGTCCATGTTATAATCCAAAAATGACCGTTTAATCCCCTTTGGTCCCCTGCGCTAATCATCCAACACAGATGCCGAGGTCAAAACAAGCCATGGCTACCACATCATAATGGTAGAAGGGCGAAAATGAGTGAGGTAGCTAGAATTGAATGGGGCATCAGGGAATGAGTGGGCTGGCGACAGTGACATCGGCAAGCACATCCAGAGCGATGTGGTCGATATGATGCTTTCTCTTCCTTGGAGAGATGTTGCCGGGGAGCACCATCACATCAATGATTGGCATTTTGGTGTGGAGTAGTTCGGGAGGGGTTCGAATAGCCTTGGAAGGGACCTCCTGGATGGACTTTGCAGAGCTGGAAGGACTTGGGCGATCATGGGGCGGAGTAATTCGAGCAGCCTGATGGATGGAGATCTGTGCTAGCTGCTCAGAAACAGGCTTCTCCTTGAGTCGCTCACCCATGTCCAATGTCAAGAAGCCGCTTGATCTAGGCTCCTCTTGTGGCGGTGAGAGTCGTTGGGGCAGGTTGACAAACGGTCCAGGACGGGGCATTTCAGCAACAAGGTTGAGGATCCCACTTGAACGAGGTTCTTCCGGCTCCGGCGCGGGAGCATGTGCAGTCCCATTGGGCGACAACGCCCTTGATGAAGGCGTGCGCACCGAACCTCCATCGACGCTGGAAGAGACTCGTCTGAAGTTGTCTGGGTCGGACGAGACGTAGCCATTCTGCGAAGGTTGGTCTTGAGGGTGATTGCGACCCAAACGTCGCCTCTTGAAGCGGAAATCTTCGAGTTCCTCCACCCTCTTCTCCATTGACATGGTGGCGTCGTCGACGGCAACGACGCGCTCTCTGAGGCGGACATGCTCATCATAGTTGCCTTCAACTCTATCTTCAATGTCGACGATGCGTCGACGCATTTCTTTCTCGCTTTGATAAAACGGTGCTAACGCCTCACGCAGAATGCGAACCTCTCTTTCCCACATCTGTCTTTCTCTGTGTAAAGCAGAATCCCGATTGCTGCGTTCATTCTGAATGGTTTCCTCCAAACGCTTGACCTTATCAAAGACGATGTTTATCTTATCAAGAACAGCATTGAGTGTATCCGTATTTTTTTCATTATTGTTTTCCTGGTGGACGTGGTAGCAGGCTTGATGGCCGCATTCACAGATGGTGCCAGGCGCGCTTCGATTAAGGTGGAAGGATTGGCACGAACATTGTTGATTCTGTGCCGAAGGGTGCAACAGGAGATATCGACATTCTCCGGTTGGGAGGGGGCGGGCGCTTTCAGCGCTCAACCGGAGAGGACGATGTTCGTGGGCAAAGGGTGGGGGAAGCGGCAACGCGTTCGAGCCAAACATCGAGGCCAGAGATGCCGACGCCCGGGTTCGATCAACGACTCCGGCAAAAAGAAACGTAGTCTATGCAATGCATATGAAGATGTCGGTATAGGTCCAGAGCCTTTCGTAAGGGGAAAGACCCCCTCCCCCTCCGAAGAGGGCGATATCACCAGCTTTATGATATCTGTATACGCAAACTTGGGTCGAGAATGCACTGTTGACCTGGCAAAGTGTCAGCATCCATTATTATGGTTATGGCTGGTCCCATATGATGGACAAGGTACGGTGAGCGACCGTGGGTACGGGTGACATACGCAGCTGTTCTGGGAGGAGGTGGGTGTTACCACGGCGCAAAGCTCTTTCTCAAAGAACTCCAGCTGAACGTGTACCACAGATAAGTGCTCATTGTACCGTGATCAGCGACAGAAGGTCAGAAAGGAAGAAGAGAGGAGGGAGGAAGAAGGAAAAAAATCCTGTGGGAGAGAGAGCCTGGGAGACTGGCACGCAATAATCAACTCTGATGGTCAGGAGAAGTTTATCAGCTGGGTGGATGGGTATTCTGGATGGAGGAGTTCAACGAAAGGTAAGGTCGTTATCTACGCAGACGCTGAGGTGCAGGACCGATAGTGCCCTGTGCGCTTCGGGTCAATCGAGGAGGTTGTCTGCCGGCAAGACAGAGGGAGGCATGTGCCTGCGTGCTGTCAGGCAAATGGACCTCGTTAACCTTGTTGAGGGCCAGGAGGGTCGAATCAGAAGACGGACAACAATCGGGGATGGCAGGAAACGGCAAAATGCAGGTAGAATGAACATGGATCGGGAGAGGCTTTGGGGGGTGGGCTTGTGGCTAGCCTCCAAGGATGCCCGACGATGTTGTCTTCCATCGCTGATGTGCGACACAAGCGATCTTTTGGAAGCACCAGATGGGCTGGCTGGCAAGGCGGGCTTTGCTGATGGGCGCTGCACGTCCAGAGTGCAGATTGATGGTGTAATGATAAGGATAAGGCTAGTGAGGCTGCTTTTTGGAACTGGAACGAAACTGCCAGCGGGTGCCAGGTCTCAGGACTCCGTCGACACCATTGGTACCTACCTAGTATTCGCTCGCGGCAAGGCGGAACGGAACAACGTGGGATCCCGCCGACAAGGTTCGAAGTGGCCCGGATGGCCCTCTTTTTTGGCTCCGTGTCGCTCGGACCCCCACCGCTGCATCCTGGCCCCTGGTCGCCCATCGCCCAGGGCTCCCTTTCTTTCTCTTCTCATCCACGGAACTGGCTAGGCATGGACAACTCGGCCATTGAGCAGAATAAATTCATGACGCAGCAGAAGAGACCCACACGGCCAAGGAGCGAGAGTCTAGAGAGATAGCAGCAGCGCCAGCACGAACCCACACAGCCGATCCCGACGAAAAGGTAAGGTAGGTACGGGTCGTGGTGGTGGGAATTTGCTGTGAGTGTTGGTGATACAAGACACAGTCCCTTGCTTTGACTCCCTAACTTGGTTGTTGTTGACAGGATAGTGGTGGTGTGCTGAAAGTGGGGTTAATCCACTCGCGATTTCAGATCCTGCGGTGCAGGGGGACGGAGAACCTGTACTGGTACGAGGTACTCCCGGACACACCTCTGGCTACGAATCAAATGGGATTTGTTGCTACGAATGCTTGGAAGGAGTAAGATAGGGAAAAGGCGGAACTTGCCAGCAACGCAACCTTGACAACCCATACAACCAGGATTATCTTGACTTTCACATGGGAATTTCGAGAGGAAGAAGAAAAAAAAAGAAGAGAAGGTCACAAATACAAATTGACCGCTTCCATGAAGTCATGTACTCGTATGGTAACCGGGGGTATATCTCCATTTCGGGGACGCATTCGATTTGTCCTGTGTGAGCTCGTCGAAGGGGGGAGACGCGAGGGCCCGGCCCTACCGCGCAGCCCATCGGTGGGACGGGAAAAGAATGAGTACCTACCTAGTGCTCCCCCAAGCAGCAAGCCAAGCTGATGATGGGCAGGTGGATGGGTGATCGGCTCACTAAAAAGCATGGGGGTTTGGGCCCTTTGGGAGCCTGGGGGCATAGGTTGGGGGGTGGCAAGAGGTGCTTGGGGTGCGCAGAGGGATGCTGGTTGGTGTTTGGTATTGCGAGTATGAGGGCAGTTTTGGTGCATGTGGGTGCATGTGGGTGCAGCACTACAGAGGTGGGACAGACTTCGATCCTAGGTAGCAGGCTACAAGCCAGCAAGCCTGGGACATTCCATCACCAATCCTCGCAATACCCATGATCGTCATCATCATCATCATCATCATCACCACCACTACGAGTACCGAGTAATCCTGCCGCGCCGTTACACCAAGCAGACAATCAAAAGGAATTACATGTTTATCTCTACCTGCTCATAGGAGCTTTCGGACAGAGCCTGATCCAGGCATCAATATCACTTACCGAGTACACCGCTCACGATGAGGTGATGAGGGAGCTCAACCGCGGACTCGGTTCATCCAGTCGACAGTGCACGGTCTACAAGGTACATGTAGTCGTACTCGTCCGTAGCCTATGAAGACCTGGGTATGCACATACAACTACATAGCTGCAGGTTTGTCGACTGGTCCGTCTTGCCGGCAAAACGATCCTTCCCAACCCAAGGTGCGTTGCACAAAAATTATCTTCGAGGGGGCACGTGGGCTGGATTCTTCATTTCTCTCATGTAATTAGTTGTCCCGTGGGTTGGTTTGATGCCGGTCGTTGTTAGTAGCCCACCGAGATGGGGGACGCGATGCAATGCTGGTGACCATTACTATTGACCAAAGGGCTGGGTTGAGCAGGGCGCGATGGGGGTGTTCGCAGCATTTCTTGCAGCACTCGAGAATCGAGATGCCCTCGATGCCCGGCACTGGCACGTCAGTGTTTTTCAGGGTCCTGCACTTTGTGGGCGGCGAGCGGGCGGCTTGAGGTCATCGAGGCTTTCGGCAGTGTTGGGTTTAAACCATCCTCCGCGCCCTCCATTCCATATGAATTACCTAGAGCTTCCAGCATTTTCTACCACCCACGCCCAACCGTGACTTGGCGGTCGAAAACGAAGAGCCGAATTCGGCACGCGGCGGCAAGGGGCAAGTGGTAATTAGTAGTGGCTGAGCAAGGATTCACACAGCGCCTTCTTGCGCGTCTTGCCGACCGCGCCGACGGGCTCTCATAATCAATGACAGGAGCTCCGCTGCCTGACTGCGCAACATTTGAAATCCGCCAGCATCTCTTTCTCTTTTGAAGCACAGTGCTGTTACTAACTTGCGCATGACTGCTGCAGCGTTCGTTGAACAACACATACACGAGATAACTGCAAAACCCAGGGCATTGACTCTCTGAAGCGACCATCCAGTCAGGACCCCCACAGCCTGATCCTTGTGGTGCAAGGTTCGCTCACTCAGCCTCGTCACCCCGCAGACAGGCCACCGCGAAAACTGCGCTCGACTGACCACTCCAGCAACCGACCGGCCGACCGACTTTGTGAAGCGTCCTCATCTCTGAACCCGACGACCACAGTTTAACAACCACACCTACGCCCTTCCAATCTATCTTCACTATGGCCGACAACGACAAATACGAACCGCCCGCCGGCCCTCCACCCAACGGAGCGCTGACCGTGCCGCCGCAGGTACACCACGACGCCGGCCCATACTATCCGCCCGATGCACCGGTAGACAACACCCGTGGTCCTGTGCCTCAGTCGTATCCTCCAGCTCAAGGCCCCAACGGTGGCTATGTCCCGCCTCAGGGCTGGAACCAAGGTCCCCCGGGTCCCTGGCAGCCGCAGGGTGGTCCCCCGGGCCAACAACCATACGGATACTACGGTCCGCCGCAACCGGGCATGTATTATCAACAAGGCCCTCCAGTGGGATACTATGATAGATCGCCAAATCAAGCAGCGGCTGATGGGTGCTGTGCGGCATTCCTGGCTGCCCTGACATGCTGTTGCTGTCTTGAGCTCTTGTTCTAATCTCTCCCACGAAGATTCCTCGCGTGCTCGGGGTGCATAAGCCAGGAAGTTCAGACGATGATATCCGCAGGCGGAGGATTCGGGCACGTCGCGGCACGCAGTTCGAAGAGCAAGATCTGCGTGTTGACGGCTGAACAACAACTAAGCGTGGCCTTTCCGGACAACACGTCAGGAAATCTGCTTCCGCAACGCGGCGGGATCAAGACCGAAGGGAAGTACGGAAGAAATAAGCCATGATCCCATCGAAGTTGCAAGCTCGCTTGCTCTCGAGAGTGCCCTGGGGATGAATATTGCCTGTCTCCCTTCATGGGCAGGCGGTCCTAATACCTGTGAGAAAGGCGCAGCCAAAACCATTACCAACTCTAATTATTAATTGACGAGCGAGAAGGGGGGGACATGGAAACTTTCTGGCTTTCTCGATCTCCTTGTCCTTGGGCTGCGAATGGGGAGCATACGGTGTCAAAAAACTGGGTCAGGTACTCTCTCTGTGTCATTATGATTCTCAATGCATATATACATTTACGCCTCTTGCCTCGTTCGTTCTGTCTGGTCTCTTTCGCTCACCTACTCACCCGATTTCTCCTGTCCCCCTTTCTCTCGAGTTCTCGTCCTGCCCCTTGCTCCTCCTTCACATACATCTCATCAAATGTCACTTCGGCACAAGGGTCAAGACACATGCCTAGAGACCATGTCACTAGGACGAGCCACGAGAGACACGAGAGACGTCCCCTTGGCTGGCTGGCGGCTGGTACCGGCTGAAGGGACACAAAACACACATCTGACTACCTAAGGGTTCAACGTCACCCGAAGTGCTCAGAGAGCGAGAAGGAGCCAAAAAAAAAGGGGATCGAGGTCTTAGCAAACATTTGATTTCTCCTACTTGTTCCTACCTTGGCCAGTCGTTCATGTTCATGTTCCAAAGCGAACAGCTAGATTCTCACGAATATCTCAAGCAGGAGCCCTGCATCCGGGCACCTCTTTCTTTCCAATCTTTCTTTTCTCGTCGGCCAAAGCTGAAAAGCCTCCCAGAAAACTACCTTACGTATGAATCGGCATTCCCGCGGCGCATTCGTCACCATGTTCCTTGCCGGCGTCTTCCTCGCCGCGGCTACTTTTACCGTCTCCTTCATAAGCCCAGGTCAGGCACATCGGACGCCAGGGCACCTTGAGGCGCGAGCAGCTGCTCCTTCGCCACCTTCAGGAGCCACTATACCGAATGAAACCTGTTACAGAGGACGGGACTTGCCCTTGACGGTCACGGGGGTGGTTTTGATCGTGCTCGCTATGCAGCTCACATTTTGGTCGTTCTACATCCTAGCCACGAGGAGACGGCGCTGAATATCCCTTGGGCGTGTGTATACAGAGAGAGCCAGAAATGTTGTTAAGGACCAGGTAGGTTAAGAGTTCTCATTTCATCTCCCGCTCGAGCAGGAATAATCAGCAATGGATGAACACGCCGCTGATGAATGCTATAGTACAGAAGAAACCCACCCCAGGTGCCGGATCTGAGTACAGAAGTACAAAATGTCTTTCGACTTATTCGGCTTATGCTTCATTTTTTCACCATCAAAACAGCTCCTTGGTACACTTTCTCCACCTCAGTGGTCATTTTCGCCACAGGCCTTGCACCTCCTCCGGCAAATAACCCAATCGCGGTAGCGAGAGCCGGTCGAGCTTCTTTCTGAACAGGAGTCCAGTGGCCGCTCCGCGGAAGAATTGTCACTTCGCTGTCTCTGCCCAAGTAGTCTCCAATTCCGTCCAGACAGATCCGTTTGGAACAGGCTTGATCTTTCTCTCCCCAGAGTACGTATGTAGGTGCTTTGAGGCTTCCCTTGTACTGATCGACAAACAAAGATTGTGAGATTGAAGATCGACGTCTGCCGGGAGAACTGGATTCAGACGCCGAGGTCTCCAGAGCGTAGAGATCGGTTATAGTCTCGAGCGACTTGGTCCATGGACGCCAGCCTACTCCGTCCCGATAATAGCCGGTCATATTCCAGAAAGCCTCTTGAGGAGATCGTGCACGTTGCAACACGCTGGGCCCGTAGCAGTTTGCCTGGGTCTCTCCGTTGGTGGTGTCGGCGACGCCGTTGACGGTCGGAATTGAAGTTTTGCACTCCTCTGGGCCAGGGCCGAAAGAAGAGGCCATGCATTCTTGAGCACGATATTCCTTTGAGCCTTTTGTGTATGATGACCAATTTGCCCCTCGAACGAATGAATAGTTCCCAGCCACGCCCAGGTACCGGACGAAGATCGACGGCAGATGGAATGCAAAAATGTAGCCCATTAACAATGTTTGCACCATCAATGGCTTCAAAGTATTCAGGGCCTTTGACAAACACCCAAAATTTTGTTTCGGAGACTGCTTGAACTGCTTGAAGATTTTCGAGGCTGAGTTCAGGATTCGGTCTCTGTTGGCAAAGGCGAGTTCAACCTGCATGCAAGGTCAGACTGTCGAGGCTGGTAGCACTGGAGTCCGATAACTTACGTGCGGCGCGTTTGTCAAGATGAAGCGATCTGCAAGGCATGCAGCCTCTGCAGCCAGACGAAATCCCAAAACACAACCCCAGTCATGACCCACAATGAACGTGCTGGTCTCGTCTGAGTCTTCCGCAGGGATGTATTTGTCCCTCATTGCCACAACAAATTCCGTAAGAGCCTCGAGCACTTCCGTGTCGTACTTCTTGAAACTGTCACTGCCTCCATACCCAGGTAAATCGACGCAGACCAGGGTAGCATCGCGGATTGGCATGGCAGGCTCTTGCATGAGATGTCTCCACATCATCGAACTGTCGGGGAATCCATGGAAAAATATCACCAAATTGCCCTGCGAAGTTCCATCGCGGTTGCTGATATAGTGCAGTCTGAGCCCGTTGCGGAGGGTGTAGAAGAAGTGCTTGAAGCCAGGCAGAGGTGATTTGGTCAGGTTCCAGAAGCGATCTCTTTCTGTAGACAAGAATTGTCAGATATGTTCCATCCAGGCTCTTGAACACTTGACTGACCAATTGCAAACTGTAGCTTATCTTGCTCGGTGTCCTTCCTGAAGAACGTCCCATTTTTCACAAACAAGCCCAGGAAAAGGCACCAGTTGAAGAAGCCAAACGAGTAGAAGGAGACTTGGCGAATGAGTCGACCTAAGAAGGTTGAAGCCATGGTGAGAGGTGATCTTTAGAGGAGGGTAGGTTCATGAGGAGCTGAAGGGCGGTCAACTCCTCCAGGGAGCACGACAGTCAGCGAATTGACGAGGGTCAGTAGTCAAGGATTGCTTCGACAGTCAGTGGGAGTCTGAGATGGTGTGAGTTCGGGTCTGTCTCTGATGAGACTGGCTTTCTCTGAGGGAGACAAAGAAAAGAGAAGCAACCCGTGACTGGGTATCGAGGAAGGCATCAGAGTCGGAGCCCAGCAGCAAACATTCGATCTCACACGTTGACATTCACATTCAGCATGGCGCCTGCCTCACTAGCAACCAAGGATGCCGAGGTGTGATCCATCCCATCTTCGGGAAGGGAACGTGAGCATGATCAGCCCATGATTCTCTCACAGACTGGCATGGTCAAGCATGCGGCAGTCAGTGCACAAATAATCCAGGGGAACACAGAGAAAATCTCCAATGGCTGCTAGCATGTCGCGTGTTGAGTGCAGGGGGCGAAAAAGCATCACGATGGACAACTCGAAGCAGCAATGATGGACGAAGAGAGACACGGGGAAGGGCAGCTTCCTGTGTGCTACCTGTGTTAGGTTTTTGGGGGCACCAGGTGGGTGCCAGGAGGGGTGAATGAGGGGTGTTACCAAGTAGATGTTAGCCTGTACCTACCTAAAGCTGGCCTGCTCGTTGGGTTCCCACTACTATTACTGCTCAGTGCTGTGCTCATTGCCGCCGCAGACATCGAGCCAGACTGCGCTTCACCCTTCAACCTTCCATCATCACCACGGTGCCGTCTCCTCGATCGTCCGCAAGTACTCTGAAGGAGTCTCCCCGCTCTTTGCCTTTCTATCATCTCTGCGGACCCAGGCGAGATAACTATCCAACGAGCTGTCGTCGACCCGCTGATCAACGTCGAGAGAAGACCACACTCCACGCCTCTCCGAAAGATCTTCACTACCATACCTTAGCTCTACGGGTTCTGGACCCTCTAATGAGCGCCCCAGCTCTCTCGCTGTGCTCCTCGTCCAAGTCGCCAGAGCTCCCCAGGAAGATCTCAGCAACAGTCGCAATAATTGGATGTTGGGTCACCGCGTGGTCGACCGAGACTGGGATGTGTCACACCTGCACAACCATCAGGGTCAGACAAGGCAGGTCGAGCTGGCAGGCTGACATTGAACACTGTTATTTACAAGATCTTCATTTTGAAGCAGAAGGTCTCCCTTGAGCAATTGCCCAAAGCTAAAGCAACTCGACTCCTTGGCTGTGGGAAGTTTCATCGGCCGATGTTGGACACTTCTCCTGACCCGCACTACTTTGGCACCGGACAGCCAGAGGGTAAGAAGAAGCCTCTCAGACGACTCACGCAGCTGTCGACAGCCAAGCCATGTTGTAGGCCTAGCTGGTGGCCCTGACCCTTCTCCTCAAGCCGTCGCTATCAATTCTCACTTTCGTGACTTTCTCCAAGGATCTCCGATTTGCGGTATCATCCCACTGGGCAGTGGCTATGTCGATCTTCCTGCTGCTCACCAAAGCGACGAGTCATACGCAATCAGGAAAACTCCTTTGACGGCATTTCTGCCTCTTTGCATTGCCCCTTACGCTTCATGGAGCACGCAACAGTAAGACCGCAGGGGCGTTTTACTGCCATAGCAATGTCCCTAGACTCATTTCAAAGACCAGATGAAATCGTTGCTGTGCTGGGTCGGTGCTGACTTTCGAATGCAAACATTCTGACAAGTCTACGGGATGTCCCATATTGGCATGGTAGTTTGTTTCCTTAGGATATTTCGGCGTTGCTTTCCTCTAGCTTTGTACCGCTCCATCATTAAGCTAAACTTCAGCAGATGCCCATCGAGGTCACAAGGCTCGCAAATGGCCCCCCGAGGATAAGCGCATGAGAATCTTTGTTCCTGAGTACCAGACAACTCCCCTCTCGGTCATATTGTTGTTCATCTTGTCCGTGCCAGCTCGACCCGTCCATCAATCTCATCGACTTCGTGTCCAGACGCGAAAGCTTGGAGGTTCAACATGCTCGACATCACGACCTCCCAGTCGACTTTGATAATCAGCAGGCCCGTTATGGATGTGTCACGGTCGTGTCAGTCCCCCTTCGCTGGTTCACTCTCCTTAACGGATGGTTCGGACCAATTTTGTGAATATATGCAAGGACGATAGCTCCGGAGATGAAGACGGACAGGACTAGCGGCAGCGCTGGAGCCAGGGCTGAGACCATGTCGCTTTCTCGTCGAAGTGTCGGAGTATCCTTGGGTCTCGCGCAGAGATAGGCGTGACAAATTGGTGGTGTTGATTATGATGTTGATTAAATGGTCGTACAGGACTGACTTATCAGAGATATAGATCAGCTTTTGAACCCAGCGAGATCTGGCCATGTCACTGATCCAGCAGACGTCTGCTTAGCAACAGTATCACGCCTGAGTTCCTGTTTGATGCTCGCCACAGTTGGTTCAGTCATGACAAGAGCAGCCAACCTTCAATCCCACGTCTGCAAGGGAGCGCTTTACCCACACCAAGCATTTCAGAGCCCACTCGGATATTGCCCTGACGGCAATCCGTTGGCCTGGTCTTGTCCCTCCTGTCTCTCCTGTCCCCTCTGTCTCTGCTGTCGCCTGGCTATGGCTCGTTGCCTGCGCCTCCATACAACCGCCACCATGGCGATCGCCCAGATGACGATAAAAATAATGAAGAAGATTAGCCACCCGTTCATTGTCGCTTTGCTGGGCTTTGAGAGTTGGCGCTCGATCGACACAATCGAGTTATCTTCAGCTGTGTCAGCCTAGTACCAGATCACTGCAAGTGTTGAGAAGCGGGTGCTCAAATATGTTTCTTGCCGGAGGTTGCCAATTGGTAAAAGATGATGAAAAAGAGGTCGAGCTCGCTCCTACTCGAGATATTTATATGAGCCCTCGTCGTATCACCGTCCACACTTCACCTGCCGGACCATCGACCCGTCCAAACTGCCTTCACAGAGCCATGAGATCTGTGACAAACCCGAACAAAGGTGAGTCTCGGCTTTTATGTGCTCTCCAATCGTCTTTCCGTTTGCACCTGGCGTCAACAGAGGTCAGTCGTTGTGTCTTGGGTGTCTCCCTTGCGATGAGAGATGGACAGTCACCGAAGCAAACTGGTTCGTGCGACTGAGCAATCAGGCTTGTGAGTCGCAAAGTGCAGAATCTACTGGAATACGTTGGTGACGGGAGATGCTGTCCTCTTCCCTCGGTTGGTGATCGCGGCACACTGTATCGCAGCACGCATCAAAGGACCATATCCGAAATGGTCGCGAAGGCCTGATTCGGACGGTTCTCTCTGCGCAGATGGAACTTGGTGGCATGAAAACCCCACAGCAGGATGAATCTCAGTACATACTTTTATTTCACTCGAGCGTCAAGGATATCATCGAACAGATATAGTATACAAGGTTTTCGACTCTTACGAATACGTTCTACCAGCGCACGTAGTCTGCGGCGCTCAACTTCACAGCCAGCAAAAGGTCAAGAAATCACGTTTTCCTTCACTTCAAACTGAGGATCGCCGGCAGTTTCTAGCGGCTGCTGGTTACAAGAAATGGCACAACGCCATCGCTCCAAGTCGATTCACCAGCTAAGATTGTCATTGGATTGATAAGCTCGATACTCTGAGGGAATCACCGCCATCCTGCCCATTTGTCGTCCATATAAGCTCAACCGGCCTGCCATCATATTATGTTTCCCAGATGCACAAACTCTAAGAAGATGTCTGCCAAAGGTCCAGCGCAGTCGAAGCCCTTTCAAAAGAATGCTCAGACAGCAGCAACCGGAGTGGGCGTCGCGTTTGCTGCGCGCAACCACCCGCCGGGGCTGCGGTGAGCCTTCCCTCTGCCCTTGCCACGATCTTCTCCTCCCAGTGATCCGAGTCGCATGGCTCCCACAGCACCCATATCCGTCTGCTTGGCCTTGTCCCGGGCCCAGCCGAAGCGGACGTACAGATTCCAGATCAAAGAGACGAAGAAGAAGCCTACGGCGGCGAGAAAGAAGGCAAGGGCCGAATTGGAGACACCTCCTTCTCCGCCGCCACCACTACCACCACCGGAACTACGAACAAAAAGTCGAGCCCGGGATGCGAGAGCCCCGAATATGCCACCGCCGACTCGAACAGGGCCGTTGGGCGGGTATGGTGGACTCCCAGGCCCTCCGCCAGAGCTGCGAACCAGAGGACGAGTGCGGTCGGCAATGCTCTCGAACGACACCGTGGGTGGCGCCTGGTGTATATCCTCCACTTCTACAGGAAGAGGCTTGATGGAGATATAGGACGTTTCGACGGGGTAGTCCACGAACCGCGTCGTCGGCGTCTCCACGGTCGGGGGATAACCTTCGGGCACGGCCTTGAGTCCGGGATTGTCCTTGTTCCCAGCGACGCCATGCCTATGAAAACGTCCGTGCTGGTGCTTGTGCCTATGGGGGATCGGAGCGCCAGAGACTGGCGGTGGAGCCGACATGAAACCGAGTCCGAGCAAGAGGAGTGTCGCCGGTGTCGTCCAGCTGAGAACGGGCGCCATCTTGATATCGTGTGTATTTGGGAGATCAGGTTTAAGATTGCGATACGCAATGCTTGAGAGATATCTGTTTGCTCGAAAACCTTTCCTTCTTCTCGCAAAGACAGAAAAAACCCCGAAGTCAAGGGAAAGCTGATGAGCCAGGATGCAAGGTCAAGAAGAAGAGACAAAGAGACGAGTATTTATATGGGCAGCAAAACTCGTGGGATCAGTCGAGAATTAACCGTGTGTCGAGTGATGGACGTGATGGATCCTCGTTTGACGTCTCGCAGGTTGACAGTGCTCCGTTTGGGACTCTTACCGTGTTATGTCGTGCTGTGGCTGTGGCTGTGAGGTGACGGGTGAGCTTAGAGGTCCTTTTTGGGCTTTGAGTCCCCAGCGAGGGAGCTTTCTGTAGCATGGGGAGATACCTAGGTAGTGATAAGCCCGTCACGCGAGTCAGTGGTGATGATAGTGGAAGGTGACGATGACGATGACGGGAGAGAGAGAGACACACACACGAACACAACAAGCACAATCACAATCACACATAACCAGCGGGCGAGAGAGAGGAGGAGGTGAGCCGAATTAAGTGCGCGGCTTGAGTGCTATAAAGGTCGCTTCTATCGCGGTGAGTGACAAGAGCCGCAGTGAGAAAAAAACCTAGGTAGCTACGCACTTGAAGAACAAGGATCATTCCCAGAACGGTCCTGAGGGATGGTTGCGCGAATGATGAAACGGGCTAAAGACCAACACGATGGAATAGCGATAGCATTAACTAAATCATCTTGGGGTAACAGTTGTGGGAATATCTCTGCCATGATAACGACAACGACAACGACAACTTCCCGTCAATATCATATAAAGCCCAACATAAAGCGAAGATAAATATCGCGATCTAACCTCGATTAACACTATCCCATACCAAGCCCAACAACCCATCGCCATCTATATACCCAGACACTCGGCTGTTCACAATGTAATTACCTGTATAACATCGCCAACGCAACGCCGCTCAACTCCCTCCAAACCCAAACACCTCCTCGAACCACCTCGCCCTCTTTCCCTGGCTGATGACCCTTTGTCCAACGATGTTCCTCACATTGCGCGAAAGACTGCGCGGTCCGCACACGAAGACGGTGACTTCATCCTCCATATCGGGTGATACTCGCTCGCCGCCAAAAACTCCGTCAATGATAGGACCTAGATTCGGACGGTGGCCGAGCTGGTGGATGTTGAGGCCTTGTCTCTTCAACAATTGGAGGTCGAGATCGTCTGCGGACATTGCGGAGGACGAAGACGACGAGACAGTGGTAATGTATACGTCCACATCAAGCTGGAGTCCATCTTCTCCTTCTCGCAAACAGCTCATGAGCAATACAAGGCCCCATCGCGCATCAGCCATTGTTTTGACCAGCCATATCATCTTAATGCGCGCCCCTCCTCCCTCCGGTGCTCGGCGTAGGCGACGACGTGAATTCATCAGAGCAATATATATCGGCAAGATGTACGTGGCGCCTATACCACCAGCGACAAGAAGGGCAGGACCACCATATTCCGAGCGGAGGATCGCAGGCATGTACACGCCAGCTTCGCCGTAGGGTCCTTCGATCTGGATTTCTTCCGCCGCCGCCGCCTCCGCCTCTTTAAGCTCATGCTTGGACTTGGAAAGCGATTCCAAAAAGGAAGTCCCCGGACCGCCCATGGCCCGGAGAACGAGCATCACTTCCACCTGCCCATCTTTGGCCGAGTACTGCTGCACGTTGGCGATCGAAAACGGCGTCTTCGGACCGATCACACCCCTGGAGCGGACGTAGACGTGCTGTCCTGGCGTCGCGCGCGCCAGTGCACTGGTTTTGTCGACGAGAAACCTCACTCGCACAAGGTCCGTGCCGGGTATGTTCTCACATCTCAACTCCTGCACGTTTGTCTTCGCACTCATGCTCCTCAACCATCCTCCAAGAACCCAAATCGCCGCAACTTGCGCCACGTAGAACCTCGTGTATGGCACGTGTGCCCACAAGATGGGAATCACGAGGGCGCTCAACAAGACATGACTCCTGTAGAACAAGAAATGGTACATCTTTCTCCTTACGACGGGCAAGCTCAGCAGACCCAGAAAGTTGAACATCCAAAAAGCCAGGATCCCGAACCGGACGTCCGGGTCCTTGATCCGTTTCGGCAGAATACCTAATTTGATGAAGAATCTGAGGTAGAGTACGGCATGAGCGGCGAGAAAGGCGTGCACGATGCGTCCGAACATGCGATGGACTGCGTTGAGGCGTTCGTGCGTGAGGCCGGTGGCCCACCCCAAGGGCGAGTAAGTGGTATGCTTGAGGGAGAGGAGGTAATGCAGGGGCAGTTGAGAGATGGCCACGTGTCCGAACGCCTTGGTGAGGTGCATGTAATCATCTCCCGTGTTGTGGAATGTGAGGTAAAGGAGCCATCCTGCATACGTCAAGGCGAGTAGCTGGACAGACAGGGGGCCAAACTCGGGTATGTATGTCGTCTGCAGGATCCATGTCGCGCGTCTGAAGAATAGCTGCACCTGGGACACACGTCGAGGGCCAGATGATGACAATGGCGATTTCGATGGAAAGAGCGCTGAGTGAAGGTAGCGTCGATACAGGCATGCGACCACCAAGAGGACGATCGGCGAGAGCCAGGCATGCAAACCTGCCCTGTTGAGCTGATGACGCCGCTCTTCAAGCTCCGAGGCGGTAAGTTTGAGGCTCATCGAGTAGACCATGTTGACGTCAATTGTGCTTCTTGCTGAATTGTAAGAAAACTGGAGTGGGCAGGAGCTGTGTCTCTGCCGCTTGCTCGCTCTTGTGAACCGGGTGCTCGATTGCTGTAGTTAACTATGAGCCGCGTCCAGCGACCGAGCCCCAACGCCGCCAGAAGATCATCAATCAGAAAGATGTGATAAATGGAGAGTCTAGCAGGCTCAAGGAAGCATCAACATGTTCCGCTGGACCGGTCTGGGCGACCTCTGTAGTACTCGATCAATGCAGATGGGCGGAGTCGCGAATTGCGGCCACATCAGCAGCAGCTCAGGAGGTTGCCTGACGTGCCTGAATCTCGACAGAGGAAAAAGGAGGCGAGGCTGTGGAAACCGAATCCGGGCGCCAAGCCGAGGCTGAACTTTTGGAGCAGCCCCTTTTCTCCCCGGAAGCGCCATAGTTAATAGTCAATGAAAGCCATGTTTGCCCAGGACGAGTTTCGCTACTTCGGAGAAGCAACCAGTATTAATTATCCCCCAAGTGATCCATTAAAGTACATGTATGTATGTGCCAGGCACCTGAACGCAGCCCAACACCTGCCCATGCAGAAACGGAATCGAGGCGCTTGCCATGCAATGCTGTTCAACATAATGATACACATTAAACAAAAAGACTCATAGGCCCATGACAATGGCTCATTCAGCCTCAAACTAGACGTCCAAAGATGCTCCATTTGCATGCATAAATCATGCTCAAATCAAAAACGCCCAGGGTCCCATCAAAACAAGCAGAACTTTTTTCAATCTCGACAACAAGGGTGCTGCAAATCACTGGTGAAAAGCATTCCCACCTCGTAATGGAACCTCCTCATCACTCATCCTAGTTTGTTTGTTTCCATCTTCATGCTGTCGTGGGGGCCACAACACCTCTTGCTTCGCGCTCCGGAGGCGCCCCCTCTTCATCAGCATCTGGCCTGGACAATGGGTCAACCGATTCCTCTTTCGCTTGGGCTGCTTGCACAACTTCAGACGAATCTTCATCCTGTTGACCACCTCTTGTTGGGGTTTCCTCTGGCCCCACAATATCCTGACCCAATTCAAAGTGAGGGGGCTTCAAGATAGGTTTGGGTGCCTTTGGCACCTTTGTAGGTGATATATGTGAGATTACCGCCTTCTCCACCTCTTCCTTAGTCGAGCTCTCTGGCATCTTTCTTGTAGGGGGCTCTGCCAACTGTCCCAATTCTCGAGTCCCCGTGGGCGACAACAACGCCTCACTCTGCATCAACTGCAACTGTTCTAACTTTGTGATAGGGTTCTGTTTCCCACAATATTGGCATCTCCAATGCAAAACACGACGCGCATCATGCGATGGGGGATGAGAAGCAGGAAACTCAGGTTGAGGGTAGTGGGAGAATCGACGCACCCATTCTTCTTGTTTTGGTACTCCTTCTGCGGTCGGCAAGCTCCCTTCTTCCTCCTTTTCGTCACCCCAAAACGTAGGTCGTCGTATCGGCGCGGGGGTCACGGGTAAGCTCGGGCGCTCGTCCTTGGTGGGAAAGTCAGTCAGTTTGATGCTCGGGCGTCGTCGCTCTCTCGCTGTGGGGGTGGTCGCGCCGCTGGTATTTTGAGGGGAGCGCTGTCCAAGAGTGTTATACAGGACTTGTATTTTGCCTTTTCGAGGTTGACTGATGGATTGCACGTAGCGCTCTATTTCAGGCATGTCATCCCATGCATTAGTCCTTTGCTGGAACGACGCCCAAAGGTCAACTGGTGCTGCAGGTGGTGTGAGTACGCTTTCTTCCGTCGCTCCAGTGGCGTCAGTCGTTACTGAAGGAGTTGTCACTTCCTCCGGGACGACAGGTGCTGGTTCCGGCGCAGCAGGGGGTGGACTAGGCTGCCTCGGTTGAGGGAATACTCGTGTCGGTTTCGGTGCTCTGGTTTCCCAGGGGAAGATCGGTTTCGGTTTCTCGGGCTCGGGGACCTTTTCGGGTACCTGGTACCACATATCCTTTGGCGCTTCCGGGTAGTGTGCAGGTGGTTGGAAGAGCGCGGTTTCGCTTGACATGTCGTAGATGGTGGTTGGAAAGTTGGCAGCTTCTGGTTTCGAGTGCGCAGGTGGAGGCTCTCTGTTTACGATAAGCAACTCATCCACATTTCACAAAGAATGGCCTACCGTGCGGGATCCCATTCAGCATGGGGTGCTGAGAATCGCCTCTGCTCGACGGTGGGAACGGGATGAAAGTCGGATGGGGCTTTGGGAGTAGGAGCGTCGCCCAACGGCAACTCAACAGAGGTTGTTTGACCCGATTGAGAATGAGATAGCTGAATCTCTGGAGGTAAGGGGATTTGCCCAGTATGCTCGGACGCCGCAGGATGGTGGTGCTGGTTATGCTGTTCCTGCTGATGCTGTTCGTGGTGGTGCTGTTGCCCCTGCTGGTGTCCGTGATGATGGGGATGCTGGTGATGTTGCTCTGAAGGATGGTGGTATTCGTGCTGAGGCTGCGGAATCGGGCCCGGTCCTGACTGGCCGCTTGAATAGCCTACCACATACAAAGGTTCCTCTCCACGCACGTAGTCTTGGACCTTTTTGGAAGAATCAAAAGTTTGGGCGTCGTAGTAAGTGGCCGTCTGGAGAAGTCAGTCCTGGCCTATCCGGTCTCCTCGAAAAGTCGCGTACCTTTGGCCGATAATGCCTGTCGTATACAGACCACCACATCCCCAATAGCTCACCGTAGACGCCTGTATTAAGCTTGTTGTCTCTACCCAACGTCCACGGCTTGTCTTTGCCGATGAAGTGCACCGCAGCAATACTGCTGGAGAAGTGTCGGTAGGCAGGGATATATTGATAATGGCCGCTTGGTGTGCAATTGTACACAAAACTCAATCTCTCCCACTCGCGAAAGTGCATGTTGAGGAGACCTTGATCAGCTCCATCGAAACTGATCCCCCTTTGCGCCAATGCATAAAGAGAGTAGTAATCAGCCATGTTGGGATTCAGCACCATCATACCACTGTTGAACAAATCGGGCCAGCCGATATCCGGTACTGCAGCAAAGTTTGTGTCCAGAGTGAGAAGCTCGTTCGGAGCTCTGATCACCACCATGTCGGCGTCCAAGTACACTATCCTCTTGAACTGAGTTTGCCGCCACAACTCGATCTTTGTGAAGGTGGATATTAAATCGGCTCGATTCATGAGGTAGAGGTTCGCAGGATTTTTGTTTTTGATCTCCTGGATAGGTACGATTTCATCGTAGACGGTCTAGGGATATTAGTGCTGATACTGGGAAAGGTTGAAGCAGAGAAAGAGTACCCGAAGCTCAGTGATGGTATCGGAGGACAATCTGTCTACCAGAATAAAAGCCACCAAGGGAGCTTTGGCACCTTTATCTTTCAAGGAATGGCCCAGGACCATGGCGCCTATAGACATATGAGCTTGAGAGTATCTTGAAAGGGACGGATCCTTCTCGACATACCTGGTAGGTAGGCATCGTTCATGAGCAGCTGGGCACCTTTGCGTCAGTGATGGAGCACGTAACCAAAAAAACAATGATGCGGGGAAACAGCGCGGTTAGTTCTGGAGGGAGGGAGCTCTCACCGTCGCAAAGACAGCCGCACGAATGGGTGCCATGATGGCGAGGGAGGTGAGGAACTGAAGGAGAGACTGCCACCGACCGATGGACGAGGTTGTTGAGGTGGTAGAAAGAACAGAAGAATTCCCAAAGTCATGTAACTCGAACTGGCAGAATGGGAATTAGCCACCGCAGGGCCCCGAGGGTGGTGACCGACAGAGATGATCACCACTTTTTTTGCGATGCAGATTGGAAACCTGCGACGTGCAGGAGCTGGCGAAGTTGTGAGTGGCTGCTCGGTGGACGCAGGGCGAGGAGGTGGTGCAGTGGCCCAGTGGGTTGTTTGGTCCCCCGCACCGGATATAAGCACCTGGGCTCGCTGGGCAAGATTCCCAAGGGCGCTGAACCAGCTGGATCAATTATTGGCGGGAGCTCCCACGGGCCTTGATCTTAGTGGGTCGCCTTTGGAGCTGTGCCCTGCCACCTGTGCCACTGGGCGACCGGTGCCACCTAGAACAGACCAAACAGGAACGTCCTTCTGCGGCGAGTCTGGGGGTGACGTCTTTTGCTCCTGCGCAGTGATGCAAAGAGTCAGATGCTTCCCCCAGAAACAATACTAGATCAACCTCGGTTGCGCTCATCTGCAAGTCATTATCATTTCCCTGCGATCTGGTCCTCGTTGCGGTGTATATACGCCAAGCAGACATTTTGTTCCGGTAAGAATCGCAGAGGACATTGGGACAGGAGTGGGGGCAAAAACAATCAGAGTAAAAACATGTGCTCGAGCACGTTGCAGAGGCGTGGATTACCAGCAGTCGTACGGTGGTGATAGGCAAACGCGACTCCTCCCGTCAAGCGCAATCTCCTTCGAAGGGCCGAGCTACGGGCTGGTTTAGGCTCTCTAGGCGAGCTTCGGTGGATGCTGAGCCGGGTTTGGGAAGCCTAAAGTGACCCCCCACGGCGTCAAGGCTGGGGGTTCCTGGTCGCTGACTCGCTGTGGCTTAAGCTATGTCCACCACGCCTGCTTCTTTGTCCGGTTGCTATGGCGCCCACAGCTTTTTTCCACATCACACCATATTTTCTTATCGTGCTGTTTTTTTCTGACATCGGGCTCACGGACGCGTTCGTGGCTTGAGGAAAGACAATAGTCACAATGAGTCGATGACTGTATCGCTGAATCATGCTCATGCAGAAGATACCAAGAAGGAAAATTACGGATGGACGGCGCCGTTGACATGATGTGAGCTGAAGTCCGGTGTTATATGCAATACTAAAGAACCTGGAATCTCTTACGAGTCACAGGACATCGAAACACCTCTAGGGATTCTTAATAGGTACACGATGTTGTATTATCTACGACTACGTACACAGATCTGAAGCCCAATTATTCATACAAGCCTGAATCCAGCTCCGCCAGTCCTCTTCACAGGCAATTGAACAGAATATCTATCCTCAGGTTATTATGATTTTTCCATTTTCTCCGTGACAAGATCTGCTAGCACAAAACGCCATCCAGATTCCTGTTGCGCTGGCCTAGGCCAGCAATCTCTCGATATCCCTCAATGTCCTTGCTCGTCTCTCCTCTCTCTTTCTGCCCCCATCTTTCTCCCCAAATGCTTCGCTGGCCAACTTCCGTTTTCTCGCCTGAATCTCAAGCACTTCATCCTCGATCGTCCCTTCGACCACCAAGCGGACGACCTTGCAGTCTCGAGTTTGACCTAAGCGGTGGACTCGGTCAACGGCTTGGTCTTCAATGGCCGGCGCCCACCACGAGTCCGCCAGAATGACCTGATTGGCGGCCACAAGGTTCAAACCGACCGAGCAAACAGAGAGCGATGCCAACATGATTTTGCATGACGGGTCGGTGTTTAGTGATTCAATGGCCGTGTCACGTTTCGTCGAATTCATTTTACCGTCGAGACGCGTGAACTGCAGTCCGTGGCGGACGAGTTGAGCCTCGACCAAGTCGAGGAATGAAGTCCATTGCGAAAACACCACCGTCTTGACGTGTGGATCAGCTTCAGATGCTCTGAGCACCTTGACGAGAGCCTCGATCTTGGTGCTGGTGGTCTCGGGATCAATATCAAGGTCTACCTCGTCGCCTTCGCCAATCCCAGCTGCCGGTTCGACCAGTTGCTCGATGTTTTGGAGAGGTGCACGACACATGGGGCATTTATGCTGAGTATCGATCACCCTCTCGATGCATGCCCGGCAAAAGCTGTGTGCGCAAGCTGTGATGACAGGATTTTTCAAAGAATCCAGACAGACGCAGCAATCCTCCTGTGAGTCAATCTGGATCTGCAACAAATCCTGTAGAGTTTTGCGATTCGCCGAATTCGTCACGTCTACGACCTCATTCGACTCAACCAACTCCAGCAAATTTCTCACTCTCTCATCTCCGCACATCTTCCAGTGATTGCACGTCTGGCGCAGCCTCAGGAGGACTTCCAGCAGGTGCGTCATGGAATAATCTCCTTTCTTGGCCTTTGCGGCTTCGACCAAACCTTTCGCCTCTTGCTTGAACGCGTCGTAGCGTTCCTGCTCATGGGGTAGAAACTTCACAGGATATTTGTGGAAAGTGATGTTGGGAAGCTTGAGATCGATGAACTTCATGTCTTTCATTCGTCGCAAACTTAGGGTCGACATAAGGGCCTGGAGAAGCAGGCGCGCCCCGTGGTCGCCATTCTTGAGCGGCCGTATCAGGGTCGAATTGAAGACCTCAAACTCTGTCAGCCCACCGGGCAAACGAAGGAACTTGACATGTGAGTACAAGTCCTTCAGGCTGTTGACAATAGGAGTTCCGGTGAGAATCCAGCGAGATTCCGCCCGAAGGGTACATGCTGCCTGTGACATTTTGGCCTTGGGGTTCCGGATCTGGTGGCCTTCATCTAAGACGATACGCCGCCAAGTCACCGAGAACAGGCCTTTCGATGCTGGTGTTGGCTGAGCTTCGGTCTTGCCGAATGGGAAGAGCTCTTGGGTCATGGTTTGATATGTTGTGATGACGATATCGTACTCTTTCAATTGTGCTGGCGACAATTCTTTGTTTCCAGAGCCGTGGTAGGTCAAAACTCGTGGCGCATACTTCTTCTTGACGTGCAACGCGGCCTGCGTGCTCCAGTTGCTCATCACTGAGAGTGGCGCGATGATAAGAGTCGGGGCCCCATTCTTGTGCGGATCGGCCATAACGAGCGAGATGATTTGGATAGTCTTGCCTAAAAGCGGGAGTTAGCCAACCAGCTTTGTGATCATGTTGAAGGCGAACGGCTTACCCAAGCCCATATCATCTGCAAGAAGCCCTCCACTGGCAAGATCCGGGGCTTTGCTGGAGGAGAAGTTAGTTGCAATATTGGTGTACCATTTTCCTGTCTTCTTCCACATCTGAACCACATCATCAGCAGTCTTGGGCAACGCGGGAGATTCATGATCCAGCATCCATTGGAGGCCTTGTCTCTGGTATGGCAGTAGCACTGTAGCAAGCTCGTTAGGTTGATCTGCCATCGACATCTTCGAAAGCACCTCTTCTCCTGCTGCAAGCTTGTTGACCACGTTCTGTACATCACGGGGGTTGAACACGGCAGTCCCACTGAGAAGTTGATCCATGCTTGGTTCTGTCTGTGTTCCCATTCCTGCGGGCGGGGTCAGGTTGCTATATCTGTTCGGCCCTTCATTGTCAAAGACCGTCATGCCTTGCTTCCGCATTGCGGCGGCGGCCTTTTGTCTTGCTTTCTGCTGCTTCTCGAATTCCTGTAAACGCTTCTTGCGTTCTCTTTCCGACCGGTTGTACTCTGTGACTGGCAGATTCAGATCCTGCATCTGACGTGCCAGAGCTGCACCCGCAACGGGATCGCTTGTGCCAAACAATTTGAGGCCGATTGGACAGTCGTAGTAGGTTTTGGGGCCTGTCAAAGCGCCTTCGACTAGGAGTGAGCCAGAATCCATCAACGGTGCCAGTTTCGCAGCGACGTTCCTTCCGATGTGGCCAATTTGATCACGCAGGACATTGTCGATGCGGATTGCATTGCTGTCGTACTGATTGCGAGGTTCGCGCTTGACCCTGACGTACTCTCCCACCGTGGCCTGGCCATCATAGAATCGACAGCCGACGATTTTCGTGTTGAGGATGCCATAGAGCTGGAAATTCTCATAGACGTCGTCGTCAAAATCCTCGGTGAGATCAATCTCTCTGGCAATATCTGCCTCCTGTTCCTGGGTAGAGCCCGGCCATCTATTGCGTGCGGCATTGCCGTTGGATTGTTGGCTAAGTTGGCTGAAACTCGGCGTGTAGTCTTTGTAGCTTTGGTTCGGGCGATGTGAGGAAGATCCAGGCTGACTTGAAGACGGTGGCGTTGGAAGGGTGGCACGTCCCTGCGAAGAGCTGGAGGACGACGTCTTTTTTGGAACTTTGGAGCGAGAATGATTCACAAAGTTATTGTCATCTCCGGTGAGATCAACTATCTCTGGCGTTGATTGCCACGGCAATTTTCGTTTGGGCATGATGGTTGATGGTGAGTGGAGAGATTCTCAGGAGGCGCGAACCAACCAACGAGGTCGCCCGCAGTCCTCAATAAACTGCCACCCAGAAAAGCAGGGAAAGTGTTCTAGTCTTGGGGCAAACTTTCAAGAAGCTTTAGACCAAATGGCAAATGACAAGCATGTTCAACGCAAGCAGTGGAGCATGAAATTATTCCTTTGAGAGTTGCAAGAAACGCGTTGAAGCGAGTTTCGCCGTCGCCCCCAAAAGTTTTGTTTATCAAATGACGCGTGCGGATGTCGCCCCAGACACGCGATTTCATTTAGAATGCCACAAGCGAGCGTAGTTTGAGGACAACCAAGTACCAAGTATTACCAAGTACCAAGTACTTGTACAATTTGGCTCCAGCATCAGTAGTATAACTACCTAGGTATTGAATTGACAGCTTAAGCACACCTCCCTCTGCTCACATTAACAGGAGACTAGGCAGCTAATGTTGCATGCTGGCTCAAGGCCGACCTGTTCATAGATCCTCCTCGTCCGTGTCCAATCCTGGGTCAATTGTGGGAATCTCAAAGTCACTGCTGTCACTGTTGTCATTCCCAATGGTCTCAGAGGAAACCATATTGGACACTGTGCCTGCAGGCTGGGCTCCTGAGCTGGAGAACCGCTCATTTATCCCAGAAGTTGTGGCAACTAAAGATTGTGCCATTGGTGTTTCGATCACATCAACCTCCGATACTGACTCTTCAATGCTGCCATCTTCTATCCGTGGCACCTTAGACAGTCTCGAATCAATCATTTCGGCGTCTTCGGATGCTGTTGGAGCACGTGCTTGGAAATCACCGTCTTGAACACTCTCAAGTTTTCGCTTCCTCGCCGTCAAAGCCTGGATTGCTTCGTCTCCCTCTTGGTTTTCGAAACTATTGGTTACCTGTTGTTCGGCGTCGGTCCCCAAGGCTTCAGCGGGGTCCTCGGGGTTAGTCACTGCTTCGCCGTTCTCGTCAAGCATGTCTGTCACCTGGTGGTCATCATGATGGACTTGAGTATCCAGAGACGCTTGCGCAGAAATCTCGCTAACTTGGACAAGAGGCATCCGAGGCCTTAAGAGAGCCTCAGTGTCGAGACGATCTGCTGCAGATCTAGCAAGAAACGGAAGCAAACTGGCAGTCCTCATCTTCCCATCTTTACCTAGCATTGGACGCATGACACTTGCCATCATGGCATCGTGGTGATCGTGCAACACAGACAGTCTATCCGCTTCTGTTCTTGCCTGTCGAGATATCATGGACGTCGGGCAATGGACAAAGATTTCTGGCAGCAATCTCCAAGCTGCTCGGAATACTTCGGGCTGTCTTTCCGAGCAGCCAGAACCTCCAGCAATTGACAAAGTGGATTGAGCGCTCAAAATTCCATCTTTCGAAGGATTGAGGTTGCTTTGATTATCGGAACCCGGAATGCCCCTTCGCAGGTCATTGCAACAGTGCTCAAGTAAGGTTGAGAAGGTGGTCTCGCGCAACCCACAATCGTTGATATTCAAATTGCTCAAGAGACAGCTGAAGGTCGCATAGACCTCTTGCCGTACCATCTCGTCACCTAACATGGTGATGAATGAGCCCATAACGTGGTTGACCACGGTTCCGATTGCCGGGAGAAAGGACTGTCCAAAAGTTTCGCACAGTTTCTGCAACATACGAAGACATGCCACGTGAAGGCGAGGCAAGTTCATCCAAAGACTTTCCCTCTCTTCTCGGCTTGCTTCCTTGTTATACTTTAGTGTATCCACCGTGCTTGCCCCGCTTCCAGGTACGGTCACAAGGAGTATACGAGATATGAGGTCCAGCATAGACCCCAGAGGGACCGTGATGGCTTGCGACGTGGGTGTGGAGAGTAAACATCCTAGCCATTCGAGGAAGGTTGCAAGCCTGGTGCTACCGTCGTGCATACCAATCCACTGGCCCAATCCCACCTCGTCGGCGCTAGAAATGTGCGGCTCCTTGGAAAAATCATGCTTTCCACCTGCATTTGGACGGGTTTTGTCGTTGGACTCGTATTCCTCGACTACGGCCCTGAACAATGTGTCGGCAGCCTGATGAGCACTGTTGATAAGGTCGGAAAATGCCTGGGACCACTCCTGAGCCATTGCGTTCTTCGGTACGCATGACAATAACGAGCAGAGAAGCTGAATCGCGAGCTCTCTGATTGAAGTCGCAGTCCGAGCATCTTCGAGAAAGCTCCGACAAATCAGCTTGATACGTGCCAGGAAGGGCCGAAAGATGGTTGCGTGTTGTGGCAACAGCTGGATCCAGCATTGTAGGACCGATTGGAGGATAGGGTTGAGGTTGCTGTCAACATGGGCTTTAACTGGCTTGATAAGGCTAAGACATGTTGTTATGAAGGCTGGGAGGAGCGGCGTTGTGACCTCCCGCAACAATACCGGATGGTCCTGGGAGAGGATGAAAATTCGAGAGACAGTAGCCAAATAGACTCTTTTGACTTCAAAAGGGTCAGGTTTTCCCAAGCAGCTGAGCAAGCCTCTAGCCCAGACTTCCCAGTTAGGGAGAACCTTGTAGCCGCCATTGTCGACAATTGCCTTGATGAGCACGGCAGCGGTAAGCCGGCTCCCAGTAGATTTGTCTTGCAGCAAGGAGGTAATTCGAGTCTTGAGTTTGTGTGCGACCACCGAAGAACTATTGCCTTTGCCGTCTGAGGAAAGCAATTCGGCAGGACATTGAGCCAGCGAAGTTGCGAGGAAGCCGGAAATTCGAGGGAGGTCTTCGACTGGTGTTATACTCAACCGAGTAGTGATGGCCCGTAGAGCGATATCATGTTGCATTGCTCCTGCTGCCGTCAGAGAACTTGTCGGCCTGATGCAAAGTGTAGAGACATTTCTGGTGTATAAAAAGATGAGATGGACACACGTGTTGGAGACTCGGAATTATTTTTTTTTACGAGGCAAGCAGCGACTGGTTGGTTTTTGATTTTTTGCGCCTTGCGGCCCCCAATGACCGCATCGCGCATCGGCAGCCAAATGCCCAGACAGCCAGAGCACGGGTCGCCCTGCTTGCTCTGCCAAAGACAGTGACACCTTACTCGATCATTCTATCCCCCAATGCTTCTTTCGACCGCATCTCACTGTTTGCAATTTGTGGCAGGCTGCCGGCAGCAGAGACACGTCTAATGGAGCTGCTACAACGTGCTTGCAACCATGACCCGAGTATAGGACGCTGACAGTCGCGAGTACATCTCCGCGTTCCCCAGAATGAGTGTATACCATCCAGGCATCCCTGTCACATCTCTCTATGGCTGCTGATATATTTTCCAGGCGCACAATGAGAAAGCCCAGCGCTATATCGGTCTGCTGGACGCGGCGCGCGTTGCCGGCAATTGGAAAGAATTTCCAGAGCTTATAAGAAAAGTAAACAAGCATGCCCCTGATCGAAAATGTACGCCGCCCCAACAAGCCCACAGAATTCAATCTTAACCCTCAAGGCAGGCTTGACACGGGTCGCAAAATTCGAACACGATGTCGCCAACTATGCTTCTACATTCGCCCGCAGACCGGGCACTGCCAACACGAACCAGCCTCTTCCAGAGGCTGACGCTACTTCTCTCGAAGAACTACTTCGTGCAACAGGGCATCCATTTGAAGAGGTGGTACAAGGCCAGACATGTTTGCTTTGGGCACGCTGGGTAGGAGCACATAAAACAGACCGTCAAGTCCCCGCCCTGACATTCGAACCTGTACGAACCGCAGCGGACGCCACTTCGCTATGGACAAAGATCTGTGTGGTCAAGACGGTGTACATCAGAGGAATGCTCTTTACACAAGCTGGTGAGGGTAAAGAGGCGAAGGAAATGCTTGACTCTCTGCTTCCTTGGCTAGACGCGAACAGGAGCCTGGTCGTTTCTACCCCTCAGCTCCTTTACTGGGCACAACAACTACTCGGGCGAGTTGCGTTGGGCCTAGGATTGTCAAGCACGGACTCTACAACCGCCATTGGCCACGAGTCGGCCTCCTTCAGGCTCCAAGCATTCCGTCATTGGGCTGTACTTGCGGTTAAGAACCAGGAGGTGCTGGCTTCAACTTACGGCAATGGCCCCGGACATTTGTCGAAGCTCGAGATATGGAGAGCCTACTACAGGTTCATGTCCAGCATTCTGCAAAACAGACAAGGAATCGCGGACCACGTCTCTATCGAACACTCCGATTTGGCGATCGAGCTACGGCGGGTGGAGACGTCTTATGAGAATGAGCTCTTGCGGAATGTACAATTTCCCAAGGCCACGGAATCCAATGCGGTCATAGAAGGGTGGGTAGAGGAATTCATTCGCAACTGGCAGATTCTTTGCGGTCCCAACTGGTCGGAGTCGGACTTGGGCGAAGGTGGTCGCAATTCATTTGGCAGAAACGTGCTCGACATGCTTTACCGAGCCGCCACCAAGTCTTTTCACTCTACACTTATCCTTCGCCGATTATTCCAGGTACATAAAGCTTTGACGGATTTCGGCTTGGCTTACAAGGCTTTGGACACCTACGTTGAGCTAATGGAACGAGCGCGGGCCGGAGATGCCAAGTCTGAAACTCCAGCGACCGGCAGAGACAGTGATGAGGTCTTCATGAGAACCATCGCTGAAGGAATTGAAGGCCTGTGCTCGTTTGGCCGGTACGTTGAAGCGGAAAAGGCGCATGAGCTTTGCGACAAGCTCCAAGATCTCCTGGAAGAGCTTGAACTGTCATCTACAGATTCCGTTCCCAATGGCTTCGCAGCAAGAAGCAATGGAGAGGTCAACGGAGAGGTCAACGGGGAAAAGTCGGTCCCTTCCCAACTGTCCGCCGAATTGCTGGAAGCTGCCTACCGGGCCATCGGTATAGGAAAAGCACAGTGGGCTCGATGGACACCTTTCAGTGAGGAGAGGACCAACCTGCAGACTGCAGCCATCGAATGTCTACAGAAGGCGGTAGCACAAGATCTCCCGATTGAAAAGCAACTGCCCGCCTTGTATGCGCTAAGCCAGCTGCTCGCGCAGACTCGAGACATTGACCAGGCGATTGCAACTGTGAAGAGAGCCCTAGCCAGAGAAGCAGAGAAGCTTGAGAAAGACAAAAATTACAGCATACAGCGGCAGTTACTGCCATTCTGGCACTTGTTATCGCTCCTCCTCACGTCTCGGCAGAATTTTGAGACGGCAGGCCAAAGCTGTGTGGCAGCATTTGAGCAATTTTCTCCTCCAGAGGTCATCTTTGGCGACTTCCCCAATGGTTCGGTGGTTGGTGGAAGAGTGGCCAGTGGGTATCGGAAAGTCGGGCTTGTGGACGACATGGAGTGTGACGAATTGCAAAAGATCATTGAGATTCGCATCACTGAACTGGCGTTGACGGAGCTTATGGAAGGTCCAGAGCATGCGGTTAACAACAGCAACGACTTGCTCGCACTATACTCCCGGCTGTTTGGACGACATGGGGTGATCGCCATCAGCGAAGAAACGTCCAGAAAAAGATCGATTCAACCTCCCAAGAGCTCGGGTGGCACGGTCAGGAGTCTACCAGGAAAGCTGTTCCATCGAAAGAGACTGGGAAGGTCGAGTGAGTCGTCCAAAGGAGTGCCGATCAATATCGCTCCTTCAATAGCGGAAGAAGTACGACCCAATACGCAAGCGACTCAGGCTACTCAGACGACCCAAGCACCGACTATCCAGGTCACCAATGAAGACGGCAAATCGTCGCCGCACAAACACAAAATATTCCATATCCATGACCATGGGAAGGAAGGGAAGCGTCATTCCTCGGCACCTTTGCCCATGAAGGGTCTGGGGTCGAGGCGCTCGAGGTCACTGAGTCGAGGGAGGAAAGAGCCGAGCCACGCATCAAGTACCGCACAGTCATTTGAGACTTCGCAGGAGACAGTCCCCAGCTCGGAGGCAACGGCAGAGACCGCTCAACCCGAGCAGCGAACCCGGTTAGAAACCATTCAATCCGCCGATGTCCCAGAGGTGCCTGTGTCTTCGGATCACGACGCGAGCGAAGGAGCCAAACAGCCGCTAAAGGAGATACCGCACAACCTCGCGACGCATGAGAAGGTGCCGCGACCGGCGCAGCACCAAGATCAACCTCCTCAGCAGGACGTGCGACTGCCAGTCGTGGGACCGGGGACACTGCGAACGGACCCCATACCTCGGTTCCCGCGGACGGCGTCTCAGAGGCATGCTCTGAGTATATTGGTTAAAATATGGCTGATCATTGCGACGCTATACCGAAGAGGCCAGATGTTTGACGACTCACGGGAAGCTTGCGACGAGGCGGCTAAAGTGGCCTTGAAGATTGAGGGCATGGTTGCCAGTGTGGAAAGTTCAGCACGGGCATTCAGTGATGGTGGATGGGGCGGTGGTGGAAAAAGCTCGGATGAGCTTTGGGCTGACGTGTACTGTGAGCGAGCGGAACTGCTGATGGCTATCGCCCGCGCTCGCGAAGAGAAAGAAGGCACCGTATCCTCTGAAGGAATCCGGGAAGCGGTGGAAAACTACGAGCAGTGTCTGATGTACTTTGCCGACCACCCGGGAGGGATTGTGGGATTGAGTAATGTGCTCCTGGACTACTACGAACGCAAAGTGGAGCTGGCCCGGCGAATCGACAACGGCAAGCCAAGGGTAGAAGAAGCACAGCAGCCACAACAACAACAACAACAACAGGACGAATCAGGCCGGCCGAAGCACAAGCGCGAATGGAGCCGAATCTCGACGGGCCCGACTACCAACGGCTGGTTTGAGATGGATGGTCCAACGGCGAACGCGAACACGCCTCTCGGTGCGTCGAGCACTCCATCGGGCAGAGAAGAAGATCTTAAGAAGACGCCAGAGAACCTCAATAGATTGGCAGCCCGCGACCGGGCATATGGACTGCTGTCGACACTGACGAAACTGGGGTCGGGTTGGGACAACTCAGAAGCATGGTTTGCGCTGGCCCGAGCTCATGAACTGGGCGGCGAGGTGGACAGAGCCAAAGAGATTCTCTGGTGGTGTGTCGAACTGGAGGATACGCGGCCCATCCGACACTGGGGGAATGTTGGGTGTGGAGGGTACGTCCTCTGAGCGTACGCCTCGTCCTCTTCCTCCTCCCACCATCTTCCTTCAATATGGATTATGCATGGTTGAGAAGCCTACGAGTACATACATCAAGAGAGGGTTTTGAGTATGTCGTGACCAGGACGCGTGATCTGTGAAGTCGCGATCTGTACCGAGTAAGCTGGGGAGGCTGAGGTGTACTCGTACCTACTAAGGCACCTTTTACCGAGTATGATATGATAGGCAGGCACGAGGAAAACGGTCCAAGGCCGTTGACCCAATCGCTTGGAGTGGATTTGCTCAGGCTGGTGAGGCCAAAGGCACCCACCCAGGCACCCTTAGGGGCGGGTGGCCGGAGGCTGATGTGGCATCTAGTGGCGGCACCCCCCATTTTTAGCAGCAAAAATCCCGACGGGCCGCTACAGCCTCACCAGCCCCCTCCAAAAACCGAGTAAGGTGGATTGTGGTTGCATGCACTGTTAACGGTCGAGGAGAAGAAGAGGGCGTGAGGAAAGATTAGAGAGGGGCCTTTGAAAAAAGTCATGTTACCAGAGCTCAGCAGGATTGAGGACAATTCACATTGATGGTGAATGCGTGGATCGGTAGGCAGTGGGTGGCAGGTGTACGAGTATCCACCTAGGTGCCTATCTCGCTACCTATTGCAGCCACTGACGTTGGCACTGGGGGTGGTGCACCGGTGGCCCCCAGGGCCTTGGCAGGTGCCGCGTAACCTGCCAGTGCTTGTGCTGCTCGCCGGTAACTCCACCTCCAACTGACCGGCAGTGGGCGGACCATCCCCTCCATCCACCCCATCCTGTGCCTGTGCCTCTCAGGCTCTCAGCATGCGAGCCCCCAAAGTCAAATGCGCAAATCCAAACCTCGTGGAAAGTGTCGCAACGGCACAATAATGGGGAAGTACCGTTACCACTGTTGAACAATCAGCTCCGGCTTCAGGCTTCAGGCCTCACTACCCGGTCAAGTGCCTTTCCGCAGTCCGACGCAACTGCGCAACTGAGCAACTGCGCCATCATGCTCACTCGCCTCTCTCTCACTCCATCCTCGTCATCACCCTCTTCGCCTCTTCTACCACCAACTACTTTTAATGCTGTTTGTCCCGCTTCTTGTTTTGCCGCTTGAATTTTCTGTTTCTTTACGAGTAACTCATTCACTATCGTTCCTCACTGTTTTTGCTTTTTGCATACTGCGTCACTCGCTTCTCAGTTAATCCCTGTTTGTGAGGTGGTTCTCTCCCGCTTCTATCACTACTAGGGTCACCTCTCGCTTAATCCGCCAGCCCTCGACGCCTCTACGCCTTGTTCCAGTCCCTTTACCCCAACCACTTGTCCCTAGAATCTTGGTTCAGAGAGACACTCTTTTAATCGTGACTGGAAGCCGAAGGGGTTTTGTCTCACTCCTCCTGCAAGCAATAGAATAATTCCCGACCAGGACAGAGAGAAGAACAAGAATGAAAACCGGTGTTGCAGTGGTGGCGGCCGCTGTGTTGGCTGCCCCTCTAGTCTCGGCTATCCACCTCGCTCCTCGCTCGTCCTCCAGTCCGCCCCGAGCCATCGGCCTGCCCATTGAGCGAAGACATGTTCCCGATATCCTCGCCCACGAAAGGTCTCGTATGAGAAAACGACAGACGCAAGGAATGGTCGAACAATCCCTGGACAATGAACAATCCCTCTACTATGCCAACATCACGCTAGGAACACCCGCCCAGTCCCTACGCCTTCACATTGACACGGGCAGCTCGGATTTATGGGTCAACGTGGCTACCTCTGCCTTCTGCGAGTCTGGCCAAGATGCCTGCGAAGGCGGCACCTACGATTCCTCAGCTTCGTCTACCTATAAACTCGTCAATGATCAGTTTAACATCTCCTACGTTGACGGCACGGGAGCTGCAGGCGACTACGTGGCCGACACCTTGCATTTCGGCGGTGTTACTTTGACCGATTTCCAATTTGGCATTGGCGAGTCCTCATCCTCTGAACAAGGTGTGCTGGGCATTGGGTACATGTCAAACGAAGTTCAGGTCCAGCGTGCAGGGATGGATCCCTATCCAAACCTGCCCGAAGCCCTCGTGAAAGCCGGCCACATTAACTCCAATGCGTACAGCCTCTGGCTCAATGACCTGGACGCTTCAACAGGAGAGATCCTCTTTGGCGGCGTCAACACCGAAAAGTACAAAGGAGAACTCGCTACCATACCCATCATTCCCAGCAATGGGGTCTATTTCCAACTCGCCATTGCCCTCACCGGCTTGAAAAGCTCCGGAACCGACCTCTCCTCTTCTTCCTCCTTACCCGCTGCCGTTCTCCTCGACTCCGGCGCCACCCTCACCTACCTGCCCAACGACATCACCCAGGACATCTACAACCAGGTCCAGGCCGTCTATCAAACCGATGTGGGGGCCGCATACGCTCCCTGCAGTCTATCCTCCTCTTCCGCCACCATCGATTTCACATTTTCCGGTCAAACCATTAGCGTTCCGTTCAATGAGTTATTCCTCGACGCAGGCACAAATAATTTTGGCCAACCCATCACTTTCGAGAACGGCGAGGAGGCTTGCTTATTTGGGATTGCCCCAGCTCAAGGCTCAATGGCAGTCCTCGGAGATACCTTTTTGAGGAGTGCCTACGTGGTCTATGACTTGGCCAACAATGAGATTTCTCTCGCGCAGACAGTCTTCAACTCCACGAGCGACAACGTCCAGGAAATCACAACTGGGGAGAAAGCCGTGCCCAACGCGACCCCGGTTAAGAACCCCGTCACGGACGTGTCTGCTGGCACTGGAGGAGCCAGGTTGGGCACTGTCGCTTCGAGCACTCCCCTGGGAGATACGAACTCCGGCTCCCTGGACAAGGGTAGCGCACGACCGATGGCTGCCATGATTGCCGCTGTTGTGGCTGTTGCCGCACTGGTGATGTGAGGTGATTGTTTTTTCTTGATTGCTTATTTTTGTGGACCCATTTGTCGAGGATCAAGGGGCCACGGACCAAAGTAAGAATTGTAATGATGCAAGCCCTTGTATATACATATACCTTGGTCCATACATATGGAGAGGGGGCGCACGTCATGTCATGTCATGTCATGTCACTGCATGTTTGATGAATTGAAGTTGGGAATCACGAGGGCGACGATCACGACTCTGGGTCCGCGCCAGGACGAGTGTTCCACACGCGGCACATGGCCGGTCTGTTGCATTGCGTGGGGTGTTTGGGATATACTCATGACATTTGAGCATTTGTCGGCGTTTATTGGGGTTTCTTTCCTTGGGAAGACAAATGAAAACGACTTCACGATAGCGTTGGGAAAACGGAAGCGAGGGTCTTCAAACGAACCACGGGAAAAAGACGAGTGACACCTCAGTTAGAATCCTAGGTGGAGGTTTGATGTGCACCGGTCACAAGAAGCCCTGAATCAACCCACAGATTATCTACACCTACCTACAAACGTACCTATAGTACGTACCTTGGAAGTACAAAGTATTATTGCGAATAGTATTACTACCTAGTCAAACATACACCGCAGTATTTGGACGCCGTGCCATGTCTCTCTTGTTTCTGGTAATAAACACTCTGTACTGAGGACCGAGCACAGAGCTCATCCGTAGGTAGAGACGCAGAATCATGGAACTAGGTATAGCGAGTAAGATACTTGTGGATATCAAGAACAAGGACAAGGACAAGGACAAGAACACCTACTGGACCCCGAGCACGGCGCATATCTACCTCGTACTACCATACCTACCAAGGCGCTTTTTGCAGGGGAAAAGAAAGAGGAAGACACGGCGAGACGGTTCTCATGGTGCGCGGTTCTTGGGGGGTGGAGAGGGAGAGGGAGAGAGCGCATGCAGGACGGGAAAAAGGCGAGCCTCGAGAACCATCCTCGGCCCCAAAAACAAATCGGCTTGTGTCTTTTGCATTTGTTATTGAAACGTTAGGTAGTTATATTTTTTCGCCAGCGCGCGCGCCCCGTCTTTATAGAATGTTCTATACTATAGCTCCCCCCAATTGTTCCCCTGTGCTCGCGCAGAATCCGCAGTCGACGCGGGAGAAGGGGAGCCCGGTGTGTATGTTCCCTGTTTTCCCGCATCTCTCCTTCCGCCTTAGCGCACGCAGCCGCCTTTTTGGTGTTCCTTCTGAGTCCCTGGGGGTTCAAGGAATAGCCGCTCCAACGCTCGGTCTCGAACTGCCCACACGGATGCCCTTGGCCGTGAAACTCGGCGGCGTGCCTCGACTCACGGGTGTCGTGCGCCCGCTCGCGTTCGACACACTTCCAGCGACCGAAGTCGAACGTCGTCGGTTTTCGTTCCCGTTGCCGCTGCCACTTGTGCTTGCGCTTGCGTTTCCTGGCGCGTTGTCTTCGTCGCCGGTGGCAACGGGTTCGGGACCTTGTTGCGCTGGAGTCACAGGAGGGCCATTGAACGCGCCACCTCGATTGCGGATTGTTGAAACAGGGCTGGTTGAGTCGCCACCCTCATGAGGCAGTGCCCGGGAAGTTGAAAGGGCTGCTCCAAAATCCGAGTCTCGGGAAGCGTCGTCTCGTCCCCGCTGTGACGTGCCCATAGGACTTTGATCATGCACTTGGTGCTGGTCTTCCGGGCCTTGCTGGCTTTCGCTCTCTTGCTGTTCTCCCTGCGGATCTGCATCTGCTTCTGCTTCAGTATGATTTCTAAGACCACTACTCGTCCCTACACCCTCGGTCATCGCCTGTGCTTCCCTCTTGGGGAATTTGTAGTAGTTTTCCATCCACGACATCGAGCTTCCGTGCACAGGTCTGTTCGGCATAGGCGAGGCATACTGATACTGATACTGCAAGGGCGAATGAGAAGGCGAATGATTTGGGCCTAGCGACGGGTGCAAGTATTGTTTTTCTCTCTGCAGCTGAGCATGACTCTTGACTCTCGGCGTGCGAGGTGAATCGATCGCGCCGTCAAAGTCCGAATATCCGCCAGCAGAATCATCTTCGGACCAGTTCATGGCGCTGCTGTTACTATTCTCCCGGCGGTGAAGTTGTGCGGTGTCGGTCATGGAGAGCGCAAGTGCCTTCGGAACGCCATTGGTTGTGCCGTCTTGGGCATAGTAGCGGAGCGCTTCTAGCACATGCGGGAAGACCAATGTGTGCACTTCCTGTGCCCAGAGGAAATCGAGGTGTTCGAAGTGAGGGATTTCGGTCGCGATGGTGTGTCGGGGCAACTCCCTAAGCATAACACGGATATCGATCAACGAGTCACTCCCCCCATAAACCAAAACAATGGGCGTTTTGATATTTCTCGTCGGGAATTTGGCGACTTTGTAATATCGATTGCTGGCGCCTATGCTGAATCTGTGGGCGCTGTCGTCATCGTACATCTGGAACGATTTATTACGGATAATTTGGAACCAATGCACAACGGATTTTGTGCTTGTGAAACTGTAGAGGTGAGGATACGCAGCAAGTTTCTGCTGCACGCTTATATTGCGACCGTACCAAGCGAAAAGGAAGGAGAGAGACATGTCGATGAGGCGGACGAAAATGGGCGGATAGAGGATGGATTGCCACATGGTGGCTGAAGAGAGGATCGACTTGCGGCCAAACGCGAGGAACAAAAGGTGAGGGTTGGTCTTGACCAGTGCATCCACGATGCCGTTGCTGAGACCGGCAGGGGACATGGCGGGGGCCAGGGCGATGAAGAGGTTGACCTTCTCGTTCAATTGGGGATGTATAGAGAGTGTAGCAAATGCTTGGGCGGTGCCTTGACTGAAGCCGATATAGGAGAGCGAAGGTTGTGAAGTCGTGTTGAGAATATAGTCGATTGTATTGGGAATGTCGTGGAAGGCAAACTCATCCATCGAGAAGTTCCAAAACCCTGTGGACGCAGGCGAATGTCTCGTGGATTTCTTGCTGTATTTGTTGCCCCGATTATTGCCCAGCCAAACATCGTAGCCTTGTTGTACCAACGTAAATGGAAGACATCGTTCCTCTTCTGTGAGGCAAACCCAAACCTCACTGTTCATGAGCAAGCCATGATGAAGGTAGACCACGGGTTTCCTGATTGAGTCGGCCCCTGCATTGACCTGTATCCCTGTATGCTCCTCTCCTTTGCGAAAGGGGAGCCTGTGGACACCCAGCAAGTATCCATCTCCCGTCTGAACAACATGTTCCTCGGCATAGTATCCAAAGAAGGCGCAGAGTTCCGTGAAGTCAGAGCAGGTTGCGATAGAACTGTACGTGTGCTTTCGTTGGGAGCGGGCGTGTCGAGACTTTTGTGAAGACAGTCGGTTGAACAGGTTCTTGGAAGTGTTGTAGCAGAATCGAATGATGGGTTGAGGAAGCCCCAGGGTAATGATGCGAACGAGGACCTCGAGGGCAACAAGTATCAGAGATCCAAACAGGGCCAGGTACTCCCTCCTGGTCAACAGCACTCAGTTACGGAGAGACTCGAGGATGGAAATGGGGGGCTGGGGGATCACATACCAAAACAGCCTACCGATGAAGGGCACCCGTGCCATTGCGCTCAGGAGAGATCAAAGAGGTACAAGTTGTAGCAGAACGTCAGAAGCCATGGGCAATGCCGTGCAAGTGGTCTGAAATAATGGGGTACGAGCAAGTGGACCAGGAGCACATGCGCTGCGTTCGTAACGGCGGTGGTCAAGGATGGGATTCCGCAGTTTCAATGGCCCAACGTCATTTCCCGCATTTGCACTAGTGAGTCTTGGCAATCAGCTAGGCCGATAGTAGTTAGTTTCAAGCCTAACCATTTCGGGCATGGCTTCTACACAAAATTTATATCGCGTCCAACTCGATCCCTCGTCCTCTTCCTCTTCTCCTTCTTTTCTCTTCCATATGAACAACGCAAAATACCAACGTTCCTTCAAAAAGCACTTCCTACGAGGTTACTACTTCCAAGCGGTGATCCATGATGTACGGAAATCGTCTATTGGAATGGAGATCAATTCACCTGTAGTCGATCTTGGGTGCAGTGTCAGTCTTCCCCTTTGAGGTTGTGACTGGGATTGCAATGATTGACCACACATCAACCACACGACATCTAATTCATTTTGATAATGCGAGAACATAAGTTACGATAAACTTGGATTGGGGTATCACATCGTTCTACGGACTTGAAAAACATGCCAATGTCCTGAACAGCTTTTTTTCTTTGGATTGCGAATCACTTGCTTTCAAGCCATTCCTCAATCCTCTCCACAATGTCTGCTTTCTTTCCCGTGACAGGAATCTTCTTTGTCCCACAGAAGTCCTTCAATTCTGCAACTGTCAGTTTCGCCAATTGGCCTTTCTGCCACAGCCTCCGGATCTCCTCTTCATTCGTGCCATTCGCTGCCTCCGTTTTGACCTTCTTACTTGCTGCGCTTGACGACGCAGCTGCTCCATTCGTGGTGACCCTCTTCGACCCTGTAGGTACTGCGTCTGGATTCTGCGCTTGATACTGCTTGTAGACCTCCCCCAACATATTGGCCCATTCTATGGTCTCACTTCCTACTCGCTTGTCTATCTGGCGGAATTTCGGTATTGTCTTGTCCTCGGGCTTCTCTGGAATCTCGTCATCGAGGGCTAGGGCTTGGAGGATCCGATAATGCCACTGCAAGCTGGGGTTGGGATACTTTGAAGGGTCATAGATGCCCTTGGGAAGGTTTAGTTGCTCTAATTATTTGGTCAGTATTTCACCACAGATGATATGTTTCCCGCGTGGGTGTTGTTACTTACGGACGATGCGCCTCATCGCATCAACGAGCGGATCCGGTGCACGCAATGGGGTGTCATGAGTACTAGGTGGATTCTGTCGGATATCGTCTGCAAACGGCAGAGGGATCAGGTGTAAGCCCTGGGGTGCGCCCGTGGCAGATACACCTGCAGCGTTAGGCTTATCGTCGCTGCCCTCAGCACTAAGTGTTGGAACCATAGCGGCCATCACTGGAGCGGCATTCTTTCTCGGTACAAACCACGTCAGACCGAATAACTGATCCTGGACCAGCTTGCGGTGCAGTGCGCTGTATACGCGTGTGCTGCCAACAAAATCTTCTTCCGATGGGTACAGAAAGGTGGAGTTTTTGATGTTTGCCCACATTGGCAATCTGGACATTGGCTTAAATCCAATAACTCGTATCACCGGGGCTCCAAAGTTGCGCAGTTTCTTGACTTCTTCATCAGAAAACGTGATTTTCTCCCCTCCAAAAGTGTATGCCTTGCGGATTTCGGCCTTCTCCACTGGTCGGCGGTCACGTTCATCGTCTGCGACTTGCTCCGTGTAGCCAGTGACAATCTGGGGTCGTTCAGATCCGAGGTAGATGTAGCTACTCCGAGCAGGCTTTTGATGCTTGTAAAGCAAGTATCCTTTCACAGATATTTTGAAGTCTGGTGCCAACTCAAGTGGGACAGAAGAGAACAGTGCACGTTTGGGGGCCACTTTGGAGGCGATGGTGGATAGCAAGGACTGCAACAAGGAGATGCCGTCACCAGCACCGCTCACCAACTTCGAACCATCGGTGTCCACAATGGAAGGCGGATTGTGAACGATCGCATCGGGGTCGGAAGGCGATGACCGGTAGACGATATCGTCCCAGAAGAGTTTTGTATCAAAAATGTGGTCCGAGGTCGAGATTGGGAACAGTTCAATGATCACACCCAGGTCGTACAGATCTTTAGCTCTCACAGTAGCCTGAGACCGCGACTCCTTGTTGGATGAATGAGGGTCGTCGTTATCCGTGACGATGAACAACCGGCGGGAGGTGAAATTAGCAGCCTTTTGCTGGAAGATCTGGTTTGCACAGAAGAGAACGTTGTGCATGGAGACGGGCTGCTTTGCCGGCTTGAAGATCTCGGCCGACTCTGGAGACTCCGCTTCGACCAACTCTTTGAGAGCTTTGACATCGTCTGCTTCGGGCACATCAAGGTCTGTGAGCAGGTAGCAGTGAGGAAAAGACCAGCCACCCTTTGAATTTTCGTCTTCATCGTAGGACTTGGAAGCTTCTGTTCCAAAGAGCAATATTCCCATGAGATCCTTTGGGGTGGAGATGATGCGCTGCTGCATTAGATGGTATGCACATTTCAGGGCAGCCAGAAGGGGCGAACTGTTGTCAGACTTCTTCGAGGCAGACGATGGTTGCGGCACCGTGAGCATCGACTTGTTAACCTCGATGGCGAACAGAACCGCATCTCGG
Organism: Fonsecaea multimorphosa CBS 102226; assembly: GCF_000836435.1. Taxonomy (NCBI): domain Eukaryota; kingdom Fungi; phylum Ascomycota; class Eurotiomycetes; order Chaetothyriales; family Herpotrichiellaceae; genus Fonsecaea; species Fonsecaea multimorphosa. The sequence goes on along the minus strand of NW_015971649.1, from coordinate 565,478 downwards.
ACGGTCTTGTAGCCAGTTTCGTCAATGTCCTCTTCCTCCTCATCCGGGTCATCGTTCCTGCCAGCGTCTTCCGGATCGCCCTTTGATCGGTATGGTAGGTTATCACCCATACTGTGCACTCATCGAGACCGAAGCAGGTATGGTGGTGGGAGTTACTAGAGGGAGAAGTTGATGTAATGCCATCGAGGTAAGGCGGCGTCAGGGTTCAAAGTGACTAGGCGCGCTCAAGGCAGCACACGCTTTCACGTGAACGGGCGCAGTTCCGCTTCTCAATAGCATCCGCTTGATTCGTTGTCGTCGTCGTCATCATCATCGAACTGCTTAGGCCTTTGTTCTTACTGTCCTTGCCGGCGGCGAAAAAAAGTCCATCAGCTAGATCTAAGAGGGATAGTTCCCTACGATTGACAATCTTACTCCGACTTGAGCGCGACCCTCCCCGCGGTACTTGTTCTTCTTCAGATCTCTCTCATGGCCCGGTAACAATCAATCTACAGTCGCAGAAATACAAGATGTCGTTGCGCACTTCGACAGCCCGCCTCTCCCGCCGACTGGCGACAAAGCGCCCGGCCGTGACGCCTTCTGTCAGAAATGGCGTGTCAGCTCCCTCGGCGCTCCAGAGTGCCTCTATGGCGACGGCCGCCCCTCCTGTGACACAAGATTCGACAGGCTCGAAAGGTCCAACCGCAATGGTCTTTATGAACATGGGCGGTCCTTCGCACACCTCTGAAGTAGGCGACTTCCTCTCCCGTCTCTTCGCCGACCGAGATCTCATCCCCCTGGGCCCATTACAACCATATCTGGGACCTCTCATCTCTCGCCGCCGCACCCCGAAGATCCAACAACAGTATTCGGCCATAGGCGGGGGTTCTCCCATACGGAAATGGTCGGAGTATCAATGTTCGGAAATGTGCAAGATATTAGACAAGTTGTCGCCAGAAACGGCACCACATAAACCCTACGTGGCATTCCGATACGCGAATCCGTTGACGGAGCACATGTATGAACAACTCCTGGCAGATGGGTTTGGTGGCGGGAAGGGAGGTCGAGCGGTAGCATTCACGCAGTATCCCCAATACAGCTGTTCCACTACGGGCAGCTCATTGAACGAGCTGTGGAAGTGGCGGAACCGACTGGAGGGCAAACGGGCAACGACGGGGGAGGTCGATCCAGAAGGAGCAATAACATGGAGCGTGATCGACCGCTGGCCCACGCATCCAGGGTTAGTTGAGGCCTTTGCGCAGAACATCGAAGCCAAACTGGCCGAATACCCCGAAGAACGCCGGAAAGACGTGGTGATCCTGTTTTCAGCACACAGTCTCCCCATGAGCGTGGTCAACAGAGGCGACCCTTATCCCGCCGAGGTTGCCGCAACAGTACACGCTGTCATGCACCGACTGGGTCACTCCCAACCGTACAGACTGTGCTGGCAATCCCAAGTCGGGCCTTCTGCATGGCTGGGCGCCCAGACAAGCGACACTGTCAAGGAATACGTGAAGCGAGGACAGACAGATCTGATTCTGGTCCCGATCGCCTTCACGAGCGACCACATCGAAACCCTCTACGAGATCGACAAGGAGGTCATGCACGAAGATGCCAAGGGCCACCCGGGCGTCAAGCGCGCGGAGAGTCTCAACGACAACCCGGTCTTCATCCAGGCATTGGCCGACATTGCGCACAAGCATCTCCTGAGCGGCGAGAGCTGTTCCAGGCAGATGGGGTTGAGGTGTCAAGGGTGCACCAGCGAGAGATGTCTGGAGCAGAAAAAGTTCTTTGCTGGCCAGCATGCAAAGATCCTACCGACTGTACGATAGGTATTGTTTTGGAGTGAGAAAAACACCTTGTCTACTGACACAAAATGAAAACGATGGAACAACCATCTCATCTCACAAGCTGGTGTCCCCAATTTTCCTTTTCCATGCATGTTATGGTGGTAATGCCTTCTAAATGCTTCTTTTCTATTCTCTGTTCCCCATCTGCTCCCTCCAGACCCGGCTTTCCGGAAGGATGTCTAATCCATACTCCGACCATGCTTGCGGAAAGGCAAATGCCCAGGTATCTACCCATGCACAGCATCCAATATCCTTTTGTGCGCTCCCTTAGAGCCAAGTTCACGCATTTGTCTTGAGACACCAAACCCTTCCCAAGAACAAGCATTTTGAGGGCCTCAGACCAGGACCGAGAAAATCAATATCAATACATGGTCCAGCCCCCACTAACATTCAGCACCTGGCCCGTGACCCAACCGCTCTCGGGCCCAGCAAGCCAGCTCACCACACTGCTCACCTCGCTCGGGGTCCCTACTCTCTTTTCCACCGGCGTATTGTCCATCTGCATCCTCACAATCTCCCTCGGAATACTGTCCAACATCTCACTCTGCACGGGCCCCGGCGCGACGGCATTAACCGTGGTGCCATTCCCGCCCAACTCGGCGGCCCACGATCTCGTCAGCCCTTCCATGGCGGCCTTGCTCGACGTGTACAGCGACAAGGCACCGAACCCGGCCCTGGCGCCCACACTCGAGATGTTAACCACGCGTCCTCGGGAGGGCATGTGCGGCAATACCGCCTGGGTCATCAGTATCACTCCGCGCACGTTGACGTCGTAGACGCTCTCGTAATCCGCGAGCGTGATCTCGGTTAGGGGTCGCGTGATTTGGACGGCGGCGTTGTTGACCAGGATGTGGATCTCGGGCCCGAAGTGCGAGAGGGTTTGGGAGACGATGGAGGCTGGCGCGGATGGGGTCGAGAGGTCGGCTTGGATGGAGATGGCGGAGGAGGTGTTGGGGAGGGAGGTGATTGTTGAGACCAGGCTGGCGGCTTTGGAGGAGGAGGACGGGGAGGTGTAGATGATCGCGACCTAGAGAAGGAGAGGTGTTGGTGCGTGAGATATTAATTCTGGACGTGGACGGGAGGATAACTGGTTTGGTATGACACTGTTGAACATGGGGAGGAGGGAGGGTCTGGGGTTATGGTTCCCAATGCGAAGCAGTAACAGAGGCCGACGATGGGACAGGGATAGTAAGTAGTATACAAGACCTCCATCCCTTTCGCCCAATTCTCTTTATTTCCCCCTAACAGCCAACGCGAGGATGAACCTCGGACATGGTCCAGAAAAGTCGACTTCCCGTCTCCTTTCCCACATCCCCAGGTATCCTCGGACCACGAGGGGACAGTATACATCCATGCCAGCCCCAAGCCGGCGCTGCGCCATACATCACCTAGGTAGCCTGGGTACCTTCAGGGACCCACCGACATGGACTCTCCTCGCCTCTTCCTCGCCTCAGACGACACCAAAGAAAGTACGAGGTACTGCACTGAACTAACCTTTGCGCCCCTCCGCGCCAGATCCAGAGCCATATCCGCGCCGAGCCCGCGACTCGAGCCCGTGACGATCGCGACTTTGCCTTGTAAGGTCTGTGCGGGCAATCCCCCCTCTGGCTCCGATGAAGAAGCCTGCCGGTGCTGTTCTTCTCTTGCCTGTGCCATGATTTCGACAACGGCTGAGGGGGAACCTCTTACGGACTGGGGAGGTAGGTAGGTAGGTTGGGGGAAGGAATGAATGTATGTAGTTGGATGTTTTCTCGGGCGAGAGATGAATAAAGGGAAGGAAGAGCGAGAAGATATTAGTGAAAAGGACCTTGTTCTATCGGAGAATTGGATATATATACCTACCTAGGTATGGATCCGCAGGTAGAGATGAGTGCTGTATGATGTATTCACCTGTAGAATGATAGTCGGACAAATGCGGCCGCAAACTCCGCCACACGCCCGCTGTACAAATAGATATTGCAAGTGTAACACAGGAGAAGGTGTACGACAGTAGCATACTCTTTACACAAACTACCTATGCGACATTCGTACATGCTGACTATGTATTATCAGTTTCTGTTTCAACGGCTACAGAATTACGTCTCCCAGCCACTCCACTCGGGAAACTTGAAAGTCTCCGGGGAAGTCTCCTTCCTTTGCTTATATACCTCCATCCAGATCTCCCAGATCCTCTCGAACAACGGTCTTAATTCTCCGCCTTGGGGTTTCTTGGGATATTGCTTCTCGGCCCAGTAGCTGCCATTAGGGTAGCTCTCCACCTGGGTCACCCACTCACACAGATTGCGGAAATGCGCAGTCCACTCCACGTGATCCCTGGATTCGACCACCGCCCTCAGCGCCGCTGCAGCGGACGTGACGGTTCCGTTGGTCGATACCAGGAGGAGCCATTGTTTGAAAAGATCCGTGTCGAAAGGTGTTCCCTCGGGCCGTTGGACGTACCCGCTCGCGTAGATGGCCTCAACCAGCTCAAGGGTCTCTGCTGGGTGTTGCGGACCGACATGGGTGATGACTTGTCTCAGCACTGCGTGGTCCACGGGAAGACCTCTCTTCTCACGGCGATCATAGTATTCCACCACGGCGGCTGTCAATCTTCTAGCCCCGCTGGACCGGTCTTGTTCGAAGAGTTCTGGGAAAGTCCGCTTCAAGACGCCCATTCCGCGAAACCACCGGCTTGAATCACCATCGCGACGGCGCTTGGAAACAATCTCGGTCTGGCCTTTGTTGCCCGAAAATAATAGCTTCATGTCGCCTCGGAATATTTTGGCCAGATCTATGATTGCAGACATCTGGATTGCAATATCACTCTTTAACCCCTCGACGTGCACATCGTTTGCCCGTGAGGTCGTTGACGACTTGCGAATATCGATAGCAAGCATGAGCAGCTTTTCCAGGCTCATCTCGGAGATATCACCCCTTGGTGCCGATAGTTGAGCAGAGGTTGCACATAACCTCTGGACCATATCTGTTTTGATGAGCCCGACAGCAAACTCCCTGAAGCTTGGACCAAATGGATTTTTCCGGCACCCATGAGCAATTGCCAGACAGACTTTGGCAACTTCCTCGCAGCTGGCACCAACCTCCATGAGGGTATCTGCGAGGATCCATCCCCCTTGAAGAAGATCAAACCCGAAGCTCACCCTGGGAAATGCCTCCCTGACCAGACGAGTCCATTCGGCAACCAGGTCGTGACGGCGATCTCGAATGCAGGCGCAGATAAGCGTCCTTGATATAACCCCTGTGGGTATCAGCCCGGCGTACTTTATGGCATGGACCGTGAAGCCAAAGGATTGGACAGAGGGGTTCTGCGCCGTGTGCTGCATCAAAAGTCTTTGAAACAGGCGGGCAAAGCTCACAGGCCGGTCCCTCGACCTGTTGACCATGTGAATCTTGTCCAAAGTAGACTCGACCACGGCCCAATTACCCTCGCAGGCATGCTGAAATGCATATTCGCTCAAAAGAGCAAGAGAATCAATATTCTCGAACATCGCTCCAAGTTGATCGAGGATAATCTCGGCGTCCTCAAAGTCCTTCGAACGAACCAGTGCTTTGAGGACAGGTACAATAATGTCCTGAGAAGGGGTGAGCGAGCAACGTCTGGCGATACTGACGATCTTTCTCGTCTCTTCAAGACATTCGGGAATAGTGTGCTGATCTTCGCAGAAAAAGTTCAAATACTTGACCGATAACTGAAAAACTTCCGCTGGATCCACAGAATCCTGCAGCAAAGGGGGGAAAAGGATGTTTTGAACTCTGCTGGGAGTTGACTCTGTCGCCAAAAGATGCTGGACAAGATCGAAGACCGGCCGGACATTGAGGCCTTTGGAGTCGAACGGCCTCTGATGTTCGAAATACAAGTGGAACACAGCCTCTGCGATGGTCCAGTTCAGAGCACTGGGTTGGCTTGTATAATGCCTCATGACAGCAAGCCAGCACCGGTACCGTTTCTCTCGCCTCGACTTCGGGGTCTTATTTCGGCGCCAGATAAATCGATATAGGCTGAAGAGGGTCTTTGGGTCCAGGACGTTTATGGCGTGATTGACGAAATCTTGCGGTGCTGATGGCAGCAAGGATTCCACCGCAACTGGGTCCCAGGAGAGCTGTGGGATTTGGTTGAGGAAGTCTCTCAGAGCCTCATCTACGGCTTCGTCATCGAGGTAAGCAACCAAAGACGCTACTCGATCCCCATGAACGAAGAATGCTCCACGCATCGGGCCGTCGGCGCCTTGGTTCTCATGTTCTGGTGATGGAGTGGAATTTTTTTGGTCGAGAAAGCGATCAATGGATAGTGATTTTGCATTGCCTTCGTTTTCGGACAGAGATGGTGGGCTATGACGATCCTTCGTGTAGAGATTGTTTTGCGGTATTGGGAAGTAGGTTGTAGAAGGAAGGGGATCGCTTTCACCTCGGACTGGGGTTTCCTGCGCTTGCCGGGGATCTATCACAGCGGTTCTTCTCACGAGCAAGTCTGAACCTCTTTTTTGTCCCTTCTGGGGCGTAATTTTGCGCCAAAGCTCCTTCGGTTTTGTGAAATCTGAGTGCCTCTCTGCCGACCCGTCAGAGTTTTCACTGAACAAATTATGAAGCTCATCTTTGCCTCTGTCGAATTCTGACTTGTGCTGCTGTCTGGGATGTGTAGTGGTTCTGAAATTCGGTAGTCTGTGTGGAAACTCGGTGGCCTTCGAGATCTTGTCAACAGCCATTCCGTGCGCACGATGCGGATGCGTGGGTCTCAGGGGGATGAAGGGTACATTTTCAAGTTCGGCGTCTGCGCGAAGGTTCTCGGTCGTCATGTCGTGCGTATGCTCCGATTGTTCCTGAAGAGCGACAGCGGAGAAATCCCTCGTTGAAGTCTTCCTCTTCCTCTTGGTACTCCTCGTGCTCAGTGTGAAATCTTCACCTCTTTCTGCAGCCCCGATCATTGCATTGAGTTGATTGGCGCCTCTTCCATGGGACAACGCCCGTATGATTTTCTTGGATTCCAGGGCTTGTTCCGCCAGGCGGACTCGCCGGTTGACTTCATAGTTGAGGGTCACAATACCGCAGACGCCACCAAGAGTGCTAGCCACGAGGACGGGAGACGATAGGGCCAAGCGACGCAGAGCTCGCAAAGCATTCTTGGAGGGAACGATGGACGATTGAGCAGCTGGAGGTACTCGAGGATTCATCATGTGGTTGTACCCCGGGGCTCGTGCGCTGGAGGCCTAGACGGAACCAGCGGTGCTGAGGCGGTCATTGAGGGAGCTTTTGTCAAGACGGTGACATGGTCTGGGATCGGGGATGTGCAGCGTCAACTGGCATTGACCACTTGCAGGCAATGTAGGTACAAAGATGCTTGTATCATGCGATTCGAAGTTCACGCCCTCGACGCCTCGACGTCTCCACCTGCGGAGAATGAACCTGAATCTGCCAAGAGTCCAAGACTCGCTGCAGACACGGCTCGACGGGAGACGGACGGGCCTGATCTCCAGTTGGTGATCAACCGGTGATAAGGCCTCTTGGGCCTCACGGCCTCAACGCACATCTTTTGAAACGCCCACCACTTAGGAGAGCCGCACCACGCACCCTTGCATACACGGGACGCCCTACTCCAAGTTTCTCTCTCGGGGTTTGGTGCAATGGCACTATATAGGTAGGTAGTCCTTGCAATGTCGAAATTGGATCGCCCAACCCTTCCAGCTGCCCAGGCCTCCTCGAGGACGCCGTCGGCCCTCACACATACCACGGTAGAGACTAGAATCTCTGAATGTGGCAATGGACAGCGCCAGTCTGCCCGAACAGATTCGTCCAGCCTCAATACCCGACGCAGAGCAGGATGGCAGCAGGGACAAGCTTACAATCCAAGATGCATCTCCTCCTTCGGATAACAAGCATGGCTTGTCATTGAACGTGCATGTCGACTCTCATGCTAGTCATGAGCACACGCATCACCATGTGAGTGGTGGTTCTTCTCCTCTTGAAGAATCATATGCGCACATTAGAAGCCAGTGGTTGACATTTTTGACTTCAGGCAGAGATACGTGCAAGACACCGATACACTATCCGTCGACCACGGGCCCTTCAGTTCTCGTATCGATCACAGGTCATCCATGCCGGGGACGAACGCGGGCTTCATGAGACAAACAGCCGGTCGAGCATTTCCAGCCACCTTCCCGAAGATATCGCCAAGGAGAGAGAAAGACTCGATCTCTTCATCGACCTGATCTGGGTTGGCATCATCGGCAATCTTTCAGAAGTCTTCTCGTCGTTAGGTTTCAGGGCCGAAGACCCAAACCTAGGGATTGCAATTGTAAGAAACAGTGGCCCGATATTACGCAAACGGTCATAAATAACATCACCAATGCTGATCCTGGAACGTCTAGCTCGTCTTTACCCTGGTCTTCTTGCCCTCGTGGCGCATCTGGGACGCCATGCGCGAGTTTCTGAACAACTACTACATGGACGACATGGTGCAGCGGGCTTTCACGCTGTGGATTCTGCTGCTCTCAGTCTTCTACGGCAATCAACTGGCCTATCTGACCAAAGATATCGACGAGGTCAAGCAGTGGGTCATTTCGACATATCTCGTCATCTTCGGCGCCTTCTGGCTCATTGAACTGGCGTATTCGATCTTCATCAAATGGCTGCGGAAATTGGTCTTTTTCCAAACAATCCTTCGACTACCTTCGATCGCTCTCTGGGTCACCGCTATTCAGCTACCGGGCGCCCGTGCCATAGGCCCCGTCTGCGGTGCGATCGTGTGGGAGTATCTCTGTCCCATCATCATGGACTCCCAAGTGACCGCGAGACTCACGCCGATCGAGGTCAAGAAAGCGCTGGACGTGCACCACTTCCAGTCGCGCATGTCCAACTTCTTCATCATCATCTTGGGAGAGGGTGTCCTGCAACTCGTCAAGGACGGGCCCCTGGGTCTCGGCCTCAACGGCAGCACGGGCGTGATGATCTGGATCCTGATGATCTACTACGAATTCTCCTTCCTCTACTTCAACCGCGACGGGAGCCGGAAGTTCGTGCCCGCGGCCACCAAAAGGGGCCAGAAGACCTTGATGTGGGTGTTTTGGCACATCCCGCTCTTCTCGTCCATCTTGACCTTTGCCTCCAGCGTCATGTTCATCATCCGCCACCAGCCCGACGCGCCCTACAACTCCCTGACGGGCCAAGCATCCGCAGAAAAGATCCCCCAGGACGACCTCCCGCTCTATCTGTACCGGGCCGTGTGGACATGCGCCACCTCGCTGGGCGTGATCATGCTCAGCATGACCGCCCTGGCTCTCCTCGACAAATCCCTCGACGAACCCGCCACGCTCAAGATCAACAATCGCTACATCCGCCTCGCGGGCCGCATCGTGTACATCATTGTGATTCCGTGCGTGCCCGCCGCCCACAACATCGACGCCGACCTGTTCTTGGGCATCGCGGCCTTCATGTTGCTCGGCGTGACTGTCTGGGAGTGGAACGTCGGGCTGGACAAGGGAGGCGCGCTGATCGAGCCGCTGGGTCTGTCGCACATGATGAGTCGCGAGTTGAAGGCCTAACCGCCCTTTCTATTGCCAAGGAGAGAGAAAGAGAATGACTTGTATATACACAATGCATACTTCTCCATACATATTTAGAATATACATGCCCTCCACGCTTACAATAATAAAGAAAAAGACGCCAGCCAAAACTGGGGGAAAACAGCCCTCCTTCTCTATCTCACAGCCAAAAGGCGTGGTCTATTACCGTCTACCCCCTGCCCGAGAACGGGGTATCTAGCGACCGCAGACGGAATGAACCTCTGAGGAAAGACGTAATAGTGAGTGCAGCGTTAAAACAAAAAGTAACATTCCCCTTCTGGTGTTTGCCCCAGTCGCGGTACATACCATACAATAGATATATCAGCACACAGAATTCATGCTAGAGAGAAAAATACAGATACGGGGCGAAATTGATTGGATTCCAAGTGCTGTGCGGGAAAAAAAGGCACCCAAAGGTGGTGGTGGGTTTCGCTATCCAACGCGAACAGATCGCCTGCAATCTATATTCCTATCGTGTACTCGGTACAATATATATCGCAAAATCGAATAGATAATACATGGCTAATACATGCAATTCAATCGAATCATTCAAGATGGTCCTCATCATCCTCCGTTTGATCTAGATGGACGGCGGATGGTTCCGCAAGATAGACTATGTAGATCGTGTTAGCAATCCCCTACCTAATCACAGAATCAAGAGGGAAGAGGGAGAAGGAGGACGGGAACATACCATTCGGCCTCAAGAACCAACTGAGGATAAAAACAATGACAAAAATCGAAGCCAGGCAAATAAACACAATCCCGGCGTAGATGCCCACCGTCTGGCTGTAAATCAGGTTGAAGACCGTCGGTGCCACCACACGTGCCAGTGCGTGCAGAAGACCCGATGCACCAAGCACTTGGCCCGTTCGATCTGCGGGGATGTGTTTCGTGAGAGAGGACTGCAGGGTTGGCGAGCCGATCCCACCGAGAGAGGCGATCATGCCGGAGAGAACCATGATGGCACCATTCGGAGTGAAAGCGTAACCAATGTAGCCGACAAGGTCGAAAATGATGGCACCACGGATGATCCAAATGTCGAGCATATCCGAACCCTTGTGCCCTTTGGAGTGTGCTTTGGCAGGGCCCCGGAAGAACCTGGTGAGCAACGGCAGGATGAGGACCAAACCCAACACGCGGCAGATATTGACCGCGGAGAGGTACATGCTGGAATTGACGGCGGTCCAGCCGAAGCGGTATTCTGCATATATGATCATGATCTGCACGGTTCCCATCGCCACGCCAAACATCATCGTGTCGATAGCCGCGAGCACGAATAGGTTTTTCCTCAACGCGGAGCTCGAGCCTTCGCCTCTCGGCCTGAGAACCCAGAGTGGTTCGAAGAGGTTGTAGTTTTTGATGGTCGTAATCCAGTCACTGTCCGGTAGCTCCGCCTGAGCGAACTGTCTCTTCTCCCTTGCCAGCAGTTGTCGCTCCTTAGACAGAGACTCTGGCACAGCAAATAGGGTGAAGACGATGAAAAACGCGTTGCACGCAAGAGCAAGGTAGAATGCAATCATGACTGTCCCTGTCACTTTAATCAGATAACCCGACACGATTGGGCCCAACGCAATGCCAGCAAAAAGAGTCCCGTGGAAATAACCAAAAGCGACTGCTCGACGTTCGGGGGGCGAGCAATCGGACGCATACGCAAAAGCCAAAGCCAAAGCGGTGGTGAAAGAGCCACAGAGGCCATCCACTAGGCCTCCAAGAAGCAGCCAGTAGACAGAAATCCGGCCGTTCGTCTGCCCAACAATGATAGTGATGATTTCGGCGACAAGCGCGCCGAGAGAGGCGGAGACCATGACTTTCTTCCGGCCGACCCGGTCTGAAAGCGACCCTAGATGGGGGGATATCAGAGCGGAAAAGACCCCACTGAGAAGATTGATGTAGAGATTGAAGTTTGCAACCCGGGCTTGCACATGTGGATCTCTGCACTGCGGATTCTCCTCTCCTAGGACAACAGGGAGAAACCTGAAGTTGGGGTTCTTTGATGCTTGCTCCGAGAGATAGTCCTTGCAGATCAGGTCGAGGATGAGGTATGTCTTGGGAACAATGATTCCGCCAAACGCGATACAGAAGGGGAAGAAGGCAGGAAGAAGCCAAAATATCTGTGACGAGTTCAGCGACAGTTTTCCACCCACAGCATTGGCAGACTTACTGAAGGTGTCTTGTACCAGGGGAGATCGCTTGAACCGTGAGCGCCATTCCAAGGTTCATTGATGGCCCTTTCAAAACTCGGGCGAGCTCTTGCATATGCGGTGGGTTTATTTCGACGCTGGTCAGGGCTCACCAACGGGCTCATCTCGTCCTCCTCGTCATCTTGGCTGTCGCTGATGTGAAACCTCGCGTTTGTGGTAGACTCGGTATGGCTTTCCTCGGCCAGTCTGACCTCCTCTTGCGCCTCCTCCGCGAAGGCATCTTCATGGTCCAGCATCGTGGCTAACGCAGGGAGATTCGTGTGGAGAGAGATGTTCCCTTCGGCGCGAGAGTCGAGGAGGAGGATTGTCGGCCGGACAGATTGAGGAAGAGATCTCTCCCTACCGCATCTGGACCCTGTCTGTGGTATTGAGAGGGGTTCGGGGTTGAGTGATGGTCCAGGTCGAAGCAGCTGCTGGTATGATTGATAATATCAATCAAAAGGATTGGGGTACGAGTATCATCCTGAGTCTTGACGTAATAGTCTAAGTATCGACCACAGGCAACGATATTGTATTGGACGTGGATTACTGGACCGACTCGGAGAACTGCGAACCGGATGAGATATGCAAGTACAAGTACTCGGTATGCAGGGAGGTTGCAGGGCCAGGTTTGGCGCATTGACAACTAGTATCTTTGCGGGATGGAGAATCTCCGGTTATCTACATTGTACTACTAATAACTATTCGGTACCGCCAGATGTGGAAACATGAATACGAGCTTTGCCCGGGTCCCTGTTGGATTTTAGTTACTCCGCTACTTGATACCCACGAGTTTGCTCTATTTCCTCTTCTCGTACTCCGGTACTACAGGAGCTGGACAGGGGGCCCATTATCATTATTTCGGGCATTTGTAGTGGCCTGGCGTCCTCTCTAAGACTCCGTCGTTCGGGTCGTGTCGTGTCGTGTTCCCAGTGGCAGCTCAACAGCTCAATGGGGCCTGAAGCAAAAAGGGGCATGGATTGCCTTGTGCCACTTGTACGAGAACCTCGTAAGCCCAAGGGGCCCTTTTGTCATCATCTATCGGTCGGCCCAGGCCGCTGCCGACTACCGATGGGCTTGGGCTGGACAGACAAGGTCAGAGTGTTACGGGGTAATAAAGCTTTCAGAAATCTGGATTTGATTCTCCCCCCTTTTTTTTGGCGGAAGCGCCTCTCTCGCTCTGTGCCTATCTTCTCTCTTCCCCTCGCTCCGTGTTCAATGTGTATAGCGCAGACCTTCGCCTTCTTCTCTTCGCGGTCGCGGCATTGGCCTGACGTGGCAATCCATCTCCTGCCAGCGCCTCGTCCGCCCTTGAGTGGAACCATGGCCGAAACCAAGCCGGTGCCCAAGACTCGTGCAGACTGTGTCCATGTATCCAGCGGCTTGCGGCCACGTACGAGCTTTGCATGATGCCTCAACATCCCTCCTTCATACCCAGGCATATTGTTGTGCAAAGCAGTTGAAGGGGTAAGATGCTCCCTGTGAACTGACAAGCATTTAACGCAAGATCCGTTTCCCATTCAGTCATCAACCGTGAAATAACCATCATCGTAGTCTCTTCTCTCTTCAGGCGTCTCTGGGTCTTGATAAGAAACACACAATCAAACTCCTCGCCTCGGTGATTGTCCGCTTGCTTGCAAGCCGCGGGCGTGTTGTTCTCGTCGGTCTAGACTTTCCATAACTGCAGCTCCAAATAAACTTCAGCACAGTATCCAAGATGCGTGTGGAGTGAATTGAACGTCGACGCCTGTATGATCCTTTCCCAATGGCCATTAAATTCGTCCGTCAGCCAGTAATGTTCCATGTTACCCTGGCCTGAAATTGCGGCGAGAGTCGATCATTGCCGACCCTTTTCTCGCCATTTCAAAAGTTCGCTCAGACTCGCCAAACTGCAACCCATGCGCATAAAGTCGTTCCGCAGCAATTCGTCGGCGCTAGCGCGGCTCCTGACGTCGACGCAGAGGCAGACACTGAGGAACGCCTTCAGCTCCCGTGACAGTTTGTTGGGGTTCTTCAAGCGTGGTGTGCCGTTTGTCGCAATCAAGAACAAGGCCTTGAGCGGTTCTTCGTTTAGATACGGCGGCTCCGACTCAATCATCTCAATAGCCATAATACCGAGAGACCAAATGTCAACCTTGGGGCCGTACTCTTTTTGCTTCACGACTTCGGGGGCCATCCAGTAGGGTGTGCCGACCATTGTCGCGCGTTTGCTCTTTGATTCCGTGAGCTTTGCACAAAACCCAAAATCGGCTATGCAGTCTGGGTCAGCAACATCATCGCTTTCGGTCAGGGGACGGGGTCACTTACTGATCTTGACGTTGCCCACTCGGTCGAGCAGCACATTGTCACTCTTGATGTCTCGGTGGATGATATCTTGAGAATGCAAATGGGCGAGCCCTTTGCAGGTTTCGTAGCAGATTGTGGAAATCTGATCCTCGGTGATCACAGGGTTATTGTCGATGATATCCGTAAGCGCACCACCCTCCATAAACTCCATCACCACCCACAGCTCATTGTTCTGTTCTTGGAGGAAAGAGTCGAGGAAGTTGACGATGTTGGGGTGTTTGGAGTCTTTCATGACGATGATCTCGTTGACGATCAACTCCTTTCGCGGCTGGTTGCGAAGATCCATCTGCTTGATGGCGACTTGGCCCTTCGGACCATGTGTTCGGTATAGTTCACGTGCGACAGCTGATGTTGCGCTTTCCTTGACACGGGCAACATAGACTGAGCCGGAAGCGCCCTGACCAATCTTCTTTTGCTTGCTGTATGACTCCAAAGGATTATCTTTGGACACCACCTGTTTGAGCTTGGCCATGACTTCGCTTTCGCTCATACTCGACATCCGAACTTCCTTGGCCCGCTCTTCGACTGGCTTCTTCGCCGTTAGTGCAATTTCGGCTTCTTTGCGTGGGTCAACTGCAGGTTTCGCTTGCGGCTGTTTGGCGACATTGAGAGGCTTGGGATGCTGTACAGATCCTTGTGATCGACTCACAGACTGTCCATTCACGCCGTTGGCCTGTGTTTTGGGAGGAGAGTCCTTCCGGGACACCTCGCTCGGAGGATATCTGGCATTTGGTGAAGGCTGGCGATCACGCTCTCTGCTCTCTGGTGATCGTAATGAACTCTGGCTGGAGGCAAGTGACTGGGGAACGGATTTTTGGGAATTGCTGCTCGGAGCAGAAGGGGCGGGTCTTTGCGCTGTGGGAGTTTGCCTTGCTGACCCTGAGGACGATTGCTGGGGAGCACTTGGCGCGGCTCTCGCGGGATTATATCTAGGATCTTGCCGGTTGGGCGCACGATCAGAGCCACTCCCGTATCCTCCGATCTCCTGCTGAGCTAACGGCGGACGTGACTTTGGTAATGAAGCATTATAGGCTTCTTGCTCTTTGCGGCTGCGCTCAATATCCTCTCGCTCCTGTTCCCTCTGTCTTTCGACCTCTCTCGCCCGCTTCGCTTCCGCTTCCATCTGACGACGCTTTTGTTCTTCATTGGCGATTGCTTTAATCCGGGCGGCATCAGCCTCCATGTCGTATGCACCTTTGTCTGTTTGCGCCCGCTGCAAGGGTGGTTTTGCTGGGGGGGTCCCTATTCGGGCAGGGCCTTCCTGATATTTGTTGATGAATTGATTAGCATTATACCGCTGTGCATCTGTGGGTGGCGCTGGCCTTGGAGGTGCAACACTATTGCCGCCTGTTGGGAATCCAAGTTGTTTATTTGGCTGGGTGGCCGGCGGGGTGACCATACCGGGGGTATACATCTCGGGATGCTGCTCACGCATTTTCTGGTCTGAAACAAACTGTAAAACTTCGATGACGGCCTGGGGATTCTTCTTGTAGTCGTCTCTTGTAATGGCAGAATTATTCAACAGTTTCTCCCACTCCTGCGGTAATCCGACAAAGCCGCCTGTCTGAGGGTCAAAGCCAACGTGGATACGATGGCTGAAGTTTGTGGGATTACTGACGCCCCCCATGCCTGGGCACCGCTCGTATATTTTGTCAATCCAGTCGTAGATTTCGTCGTCGTTGCGGACTTCACAGGTGATGGTCCGGGTCGGCAGATCACGAGCCATGACGATTTTGCCGCCGGCATCTTTGGGATTCGCAACGCGGGTGATTTCAAAGGCCATCCGGGTTTCCTCAGAACGAGTCACCCCCGTCACAGTATTCAGTTGAATGGACTGCATGAGCTTCCCGTTCTCACTCTTCAAGAAATCCAGTCTGAACTCGCGGAGAATCAGGTATCGTTGGTTCCATTGAGCGAGAAATTTGTCTTCTTTGCAGCGCACATGGCCTTCCTTGATGATAGTGACCGGACCCGAGGGTTTTCCGTTTGTTGATAGGGACAGAGAACTGCCATTAGAGAAGTAAGGGGCACTTGGAGTACTGACGGCCGGAGAGGCGGGGCCGCCTATAGACATGGACTCGAAGGTGCTTGTCGGTATCGAGGTGTTTGAGCGCTGTAACTCCAGATGTCGAGGGCGATCGGTGGGAGGGCGAGGAGCAGGACCTGGATTCATAAACTGGCCCGAGGAGTAGAAACTGGGAAAGAGTCAGTGGCATGACCACAAATGTGCGGCAGAGGTTTTGCAGTTCGGTCGCTGTGCCACTTACCCATTTTCGGGTCCTGAAGCCATTGTCGGGACGGCGTCTGAAGGACCTCTGTTACACGTCTGGTTTTGGTCTTGGGCGGGAGACGCAAGACAAGAGGTTGATATTGTAGCAGAGCTAGAATTCAGCGGGGTGCGGTAGTCGGCTGAGCAGGCGCAGACAGCGACAGCATACGTGCGGCTCCGCGAATCTCAGGATGCCGACGTGTAGCAGACGAGTAGAAGTCGGAAACCGTCTTTGGAAGTTTCAGTGAATCCGTTTGAGATACTCCTGTATTGAGTCTTGGCCCGGGGTTCGTGTGTTGGTGAGCGCAGTTTGATCCACACTCCTTGACCGGTGATATTTTGGCGGCGCTGTCCGGTCAAAGAAGGTACTTTGACGCGAGTATCAGTGAACAGACAATGGCATTGTACAGCAGGATTCTATACGACGTCTAAAGTCGTGGTGCTTCGAGCTGGAGAACAAGAATTGGCCTGGGGAGTAACGTTGAAGACAAGGGTAGGTGACGGGAGGTAGCCCGGCAGGAATAGGGCGACCAGCGATGGCCTCTCAGGTACCTCGTATTGGGTGGGATCGAATGGACGAGCGAGCGAACGAACGAGAGGCAGACAGCAATGGAGTCGATTCGGGATCAGGCTGAAACCTGCAAACCAGGAAGAGGGCAATTGGATTGGCCTGGATTGGCCCAATGGGCAGCCAACTCTTCACTGTAACAGTGGGCGGCTAGAAAGGGTCGAATGGGTGGAAGAGATGGAAGAAAGAGGGTGTCGTCGGAGGCGAACAAATAATGGGGGGAGAAGAAGCACCCAGAGGAAGAAGGAGGAGGGCGATTGGGGGAGACAAAGCTATCCGTGGCCCCCTCGGCTGGGCATCAGCAGCCTAGATTGGTCCTTCTGCGGTAAGGATTCCAGTTAAACAACCAGGGTTTAGGGTCGCCTAGCTAGGTGCGATCTTCACTTGGAGCTTGGGAGATTTGGCCCCAGGGTCACCATGGGTGGCTTTTCGGATGTATCTGAAACACGCTCAGGAGTTGCAAATTCGCCGAATGACTGTGTTCAATTGCATTTGATCCAACGCCATCAAGCCCCAGCCGCGTGCCACCTGCATGGTTACTTGCTTTTGCTTTTCCTAGTAACAAGTCCGGCCTCTGCGTTCCACAGCGTGCCTACCATCGAGCCCAAATGGCGAATGAGATGCGTTGTAGCTGGGATATCATGGTGTTCTTTGTCTTCCCTGGTCGCCAGCCAGATCAGCCACTTTTTGAGCCTCTCCGCCGCTACGGAGACGGAGAAGTGTTTCAGAACTTGCCTCCACAATCTGGTAGAAGGATAAAACCTCGGAGATCCAGAGGGTCGCAGAAACAGGAGATCATGAGGCGACATCTTATTCGATTGATCGCCGACGGAATGGCAGAGGCTGCATCTGTCTTGAGAGCTGGCAGTGAACATCATGAAGCTGTCCCGACTGGAAAAAGTTGCCTTCCATCCCTGAAAAGCGATCAAGGGGTGCGGTCCGTCCCACAGCTTATGAGCATGGCCCTTCCAGTGACTGGTGCCGATCTCAGATTCATATCCCCCCTGGTACCAAAGGAGGATTTAGGTAGTATCTTTCCAAACACAACACCACAATAGTGAGAACCCAAAAAGAGGCCCAATTTTGCCGGATGGTATATTCCGCCCAGGGGAAAATTGGCTGTGTGAGTGCTGCGAACCACTTGGCCGAGAATCCATGACCATGATATGGCCAGCACTCTGTAGTTGAACCTCCTCTTAATCATGACGACGCCTGCCTCGTAACAAGCAGTTCACTTGCCTCAAGATTGCAGCGTACTCTGTGATTCCTCGAAATCGACTGAGTCGCTTATTAATTACCTTGGTATGAATATCAGGGGCCACGAGGCTGAAGCCTCAGTCGCAAGGCTGAGTGCTCTAGGTAGCCAATGACGCAAGAGCCGGCCATCTCCAAACTTCGCGAACCCAAGTCTTTTTTTCGTGCGGGTAAACACCACAAGGAACGCATTTCTAAGCGGGGGGCGTCGCATTGATCCCTCATAATATTCTGCTCTTGCTCCGTTCGAACTCTTCTTTCGCTCCCCTCCTCCTTCTTGCTGAGCTCTGTTAGCATATACACTACCCCCAAAGCAACCCTCGTCTGTCCGCCCAGCATGTCCCACCCTCAACCGGTCCCTCGGCCGCCCGAGAACTCAGAACCGGAGGACGACGACTTGCTGGACGCAGATGAAGCAGCCGAAGAAATAGTAGACGACGACCATGACCACCCAATGGATGACGAAGATGACGAGGACATAGAAGGCGACGAACAAGAAATTCAACTGCAAAACGACTCTGCCGCGCATTTCGACCACCACACAGACAGCATATTCTGTATAGCGCAACACCCCACCAATCCAGCTATCGTGATCACAGGCGGCGGCGACGACGTCGCATACCTTTTTGACGCATCGATACCTACCACAACTCAAAACACCAACGCGCCTCAGGGCGAGAGAAAAAGCGTTCAACCCCTCCAAAAGCTGGACGGGCATACCGACTCGGTCAATGCAGTAGCCTTCACATACCCCCGTGGTGAATACGTGTTAACAGCGGGACTTGACGGGAAACTACGCGCATGGAGGTCATCAGAAGCCTCGGGCTCAAGAGAATGGACATTCGTGGCCGAGACTGCTGAAGTGGAAGAGATTAACTGGCTAGCGCCATCTCCGAACAAAGACCAGGAGAACGTAGTAGCCCTCGGCGCCAATGATGGATCGGTTTGGGTCTATCAGATCAACGCCGACGATAAAGCCAGTCCCCTCACAATTGTGCAGGCGTTCTACCTCCACACTGCATCATGCACCGCCGGAGCGTGGACGCCAGACGGTTCGCTCCTCGCGACAGTCTCGGAAGATGGCAGCCTCTATGTTTGTGACGTCTTCTCTGCAGGTCAAGCCGTCATCTCGTTTACCGCCGCAGACCAACGCTTTGAAGTTGAAGGCGGTCTTTACAGCGTCGCATGCACTCCGTCGATGGTTGCCGTGGGTGGTGCGGGTGGGAACATCAAAGTTGTGGGCCTGCCACAAGCGGCGGATCAGGCAAAGAAGAGCGGCGGCACCAAGGGCGGCGGGAGACAACAGCAGGCCTCTTCGGCAGGGCAGATCCTGGCCTCCCTACAAGCCCAATCTGACGGCGTCGAGACACTTTCTTTCTCTTCTCCACCCCTCAACATTCTTGCCGCAGGAAGCGTCGATGGCTCAATTGCCCTGTTCGACACAGCCCATCGCTTCGCAGTGCGGAGACATATCAAAGAAGCACATGAAGAATACGCGGTGGTCAAAGTCGAATTCGTCAGGAATCCACAAAAGGGCGGCTGGCTCTTGACCTCTGCGGGCATGGACGGAGTGGTCAGGAGATGGGATGTGAGGGGAGGGACAACGGCTGCAGGGCAAGGGTTCGTTCAGGAGTGGAAGGGACATAGAGGGGAGGGAGAAGGAGGTGGTGTATTGGGGTTTGTACAAGGTGGGGGTGGAAACAGAATTGTTACCGCCGGCGACGACGGCGTTGCGTTGGTGTTTAAAGCGGACATTGCCTGAGACAATGAAAAACACGATGCTGCATCTACCTGCTTCTATTTGTGTCAATCGGGTACGCTTGTCGGTGAGATACCGAGAATTGCCCTTGTGCTCGGGAATTCGTGTGAAGCGAGGTCTTGAGGCCTCACCGGAGAAGGTTTGATACATCAGCATCTCCCTTGTGAGTGGGTACGATGGTCTCACCATTCTGAAAATGCACGCGATGAGCCAATCCTTCAGTAGGGGTCACTGGCGATAACAGGCATTGCAAATTATGGCGTGATGAATGGCACATGGCGGACAGGCTTCTGAAGATGCTTTGAGTACCTATGAACCACACGGACAAGTGCCAGAATCAATCATCGTCGGCGTTAAGCATCATTTGGCGACGCTCTGGAAAGCTCGTCAATCGTACTGCCGTGTGCATGTCCGACAGAGAGGAGAGTACTAGGTACAAAAGGAAATAGAAAAAATAAGAGCCCACCGACGCCAATGACGTCGCTTGAGGCGTATTCGCATTTCCCCAATGCGGAACTTGCGTTATTCTGTTGCTTTTTCAATCTTCAATCTTCAATCTTTTGCAAGATCATACTCGGCAACCCAATCATTTTTGACGTACCCAGGAAAAGAGGAGGAGCAGATGGTAAGCCCATTCCACGAGATCGAGCTCGATGCGCATTGAATCCCCTCAACAACCAGCGCATGCGTGGCCTGCCATGGAGGTAATTGTAACTAGGTACCCACCGACTGTCAAGGTAAGAGGAGATGGCGGAGATAGGAGACATGGCAGACAGAAGATACCGAGTATCAAGCGACAACCTGAAGATGTCAAAAGAAATAAAACACTCGAAGCGTTCATCGAGCCTTCTCCCTCCAGCAGAGTAGCACCTGCCTAACCACCGCTGTGAATACAAGAGCAAGTGTCTTTCGACATCTTCCCGGATTTTCAGCATTCCCATTCGAAGCCCAATAACACCCTACCATAGACATGTCTCCTGCACGATTCACGAACAAGCTTGCGGGCCAACGTGTTCTTCTGGTCGGAGGCACTGGCGGTGTCGGAATCAGCGTTGCGCAGGCCCTGGTCGAATTTGGAGCAACAATCATCCTCTCTTCATCCCGAGCCTCCAAGGTCAAGGACGTATGCGCCCAGCTTGTCAGGGACTACCCAGACGCCAAAGACCGCATCTACGGATTCGCCTGTGACCTAGCCAGCCCCAACGTCGAGGCCAATATCGAGGCTCTGTTCGAGGAGGTCGGCAATGTTGACCATATTGTGTACATGGCTGGAGATCGACTGCCCATGATTCCGCTCGACGAGGTTACGCTGGAGAAGTGGCAAAAGTGTAACCAAGTTCGAACCATTGCTGCGATCCTGGTTGTCAAAATCGGAACACGGTACATGAAGAAGGATCGGCACTCTTCCGTCGTCTTGACCGGCGGTTCTATATCTGAAAAGCCAATCGCTGGAGGATGGTCCATGCTAGCACTCATTGGGGCCGGGCTGAATGGTCTAGCACGACAGTTGGCTTTCGATCTGGCGCCCATCCGCGTCAACTGTGTCGCTCCAGGGGTCATCGAGACAGATCTTTGGCAGGGCATGGGTGAGGAGGGCAAAAAGGCATTCTTTGCGACCCTCGAGAGCAGGTTACCCACTGCGAAAGTCGGACAACCCGTAGACCTCGCCGAAGCATACTTGTACTGCTTGAAAGATGCCAACGCGACAGGGATCGTGATCCATTCCAATAGCGGGACATTCTTGGTGTGAGATGGTGGCAGACTGGAATGGTATTTCCTCACCTAATATCAATACATAGATTTGGAGTCGGCTGAGGCACCGTGAAATGAAAAAGAAGGGTTGACCATACACATTCAAAATGAATCTGTCGCACAAGATCTTTAGCTCTATTTTTGGCTGAGGCGACCAGGCTAAATCGCGAGTCCCTCAGCCTCGTCGGTGGCCGTGTCTAGCCTTATCACGTGGAGGGCTGGTTTTGCCTTTTGATTCTGCTGTTCCATTGAGACTTTCTTCACTCCCATATTTCATAGAAGTCCAACATAGACTATTGAGTAAGAGATTTCATTGTCGATATACTACTCTTTCCTGGCAAATGTGAACTCAAATTCAGGCAAACGCATCAGACTCAACCAAGCGGAAATCCAGTACCAGCGTTCATTCTGTTAAGCGACGAAAAGGTGAAGGATCCCAATGATCACAGCCCACTGAATCCCCGAGGAACGAACTCACGATCCCGTACCCGGCGGCCTCTCTCTCAAGCTGATGTACCGGGCTCTTACGAGGAACATTCCCAAGCAAACGCCCTTTTTCTACTCATACCCAGCAAAACTTCCAACCAAGATAGACTGGGAAGGCAACCCAGCTCCCAACAAAACCCAGGCGCTATTGCGGGCAACAACAACAACAACAACGAGAACAAACAAACCATCAACCATGGCCGCCACTCGACCCACGCATTCCCACACGGGCAACTTACTCCCCGCGATCCTGATGCTGCACGGCGGCGGGTCCAACAGCACGGTGTTCAAGATCCAGTGCCGACGCCTGATCTGGAACCTCGAAAAGCAATTCCGGTTCGTGTTCGTGCAGGCGCCCATCGAGGGCACGCCGGGGTTTGGAATGCTGCCCGTTTTCGCGTCCTGCGCGCCCTTTTACCGCTGGGTGAGCCGCAAGTTCAAAGCCGGCGAGAGTGACCAGGAGGCCACCCCGCCAGAAGAAGTCGAGGCGGTGGATAACGTGATTCTCAGGGCCATGGAGGACAACGGTGGCGCCGACAGCTTTGTCGGCATCATTGGCTTTTCGCAGGGCGCGAGGCTCGTTCCGGGATTGCTCCTGCGGCAGAAGATCGAGGAGCGCGACGACTCATCATCGGGCGAGAGTCGATGGAAATTCAAGTTCGGCGTCATGATCGGTGGGCCGTTCCCGCCCATTTCGCTGAGCGAGACCGTCGACGTCCGCGACTACGACCTCCTGCGCCAAATCCCCACCGTGCACGCGTGGGGCCGTGACGACCACGTCAAACCCGGCTGTCTCGAGCTGCTCAAGGCCTGCGACAGCGACGTCTGCTTCCACATGGATTTCGAGGGCGGACATCACCTGCCCCTCAAGGACGTCGAGGCCAAGGATCTGTGCGATCTCATCATGGCTGCGTGGTATGCCGCTGGGGGAACGTACGGGGTTAGTGCAGATGAGACGTATTGATTACCTCTACCTATGTTGCTGGAGAGGAGAGGACGGGGGTCGGGACGTGTGAAGATCCATCCTCGTATGGATGATATCGTCTGGATGGGAAGTCCGGGGCAAAAGGGGAAGAAAAATAACGACAATTATGATGATAGAGTATATAACGTCCAATTATTATATATATGACGATACGCTGCAGGACTGACCCTCAGGCGCAACATTCTGAGCAGGGTTTCTCTCCATCGGCCCAGATGTTTCGATTCATATCAGGAACGACAAATGAGTGGCCTCGTATCACGGACGTATGATCTTTTTAAACTCCGCCGACCAAATTACCCACGGCTCCAGCGAGCTCCGAGAACAAGATGCCCTTCAGCACGTTCTCGCCCTGATGCTCTGCCCAGTGACCCGCGTCGATCAACCTGCGCTTCCAGCCCTTCTTTTGCGCCTCGCTCAGTTCTTCCCACTTCTTCAGCGTCTCCTTCTGCACGACCTCGGCGTCCGACTGCAGAACCTCGGTGGAGATTTCGCCCAAGGACTGCTCCCGCACAATGATGGCTTTTGGCGTTTCCAAGTTGGAGTTTTCCTCTACGAGGTTCTTTAGTGAATCCGTTGCCGAAGACAAAGCGGAAGAAAGGGACGAGGTGATTTCGTCCACGGAGCTTTTGAGGGTTTCCGTTGCGCTGTGCGCCGCGACAGGAATATCTGATGCCGCGGAACTCATTCGGTCAGCGAATATATAGGGCCGAGCAACCAGTTCGCGCATACGCGGTGACAGCCAGTCCGGAGCGCCGAGGACGGGTGGCACGGCGCCACGGATCTCGCAGAATGCTTGCATGAGGAAAGCAACAAATCCGACGACCACAAGCGCGAAGAAGACGCTGAATGATGTTTGCACAGCCTCGGAGCGTCCTGGAGGGATGAGCACATATCGAGGGGCCTTAGTTGAGGTTGGAGGGAAAGGCCGGAGCGGGAGGTAATGGACCACCACAAATTTATCAACGCCGACAGAGGCCAGGCGCAGGGATTGGGGTCCAACTGTGCCGGTGGCTGGAAGAGCTGGTCCGTTAAAGCTTGACAAGACAAGCCGCGTGAGTGGCCCATTATGAACGGCTTTGATGAATGTGTATGATCTGAAAACTCCCAGTCCAGCCTCCCTCGAGTAGTCGAGCGCCAATATTTCTATCGAGCTGTTCTCTCCAGACTGTCCTGCTACCGCAATCACGAACTGCTTCTCGCCTTGCTCCGATTCGGTCAGGCTGCACACATCCAGCCCAACCGCCGCTTTTATGGACATACTGAGCTGTTTGCGTAACGATATGCGGGCTTCCGAACAGTCGTGGCTGATTCGAAGGACCAAGAGATCTGCGCCAGTTCGTGATGGGCGGTTCCTGAGAAGTAGCAGATGACGAGGGGTTAAAAAGCGCAAAGCGCGAAACTTAGGTCTCTGTGAGGGAGGCAGCGAGGTTGATATCTCAGCAGCTCGAAAGAGAGATGTTGGAGCATCAGGCTTGGATGATGTCGGAAGCTGCTGTATAAATACTTCATCATCGGTGCAATACGCAAGCAAATAGCTGCCCTTGTCGTCTTCGACCACCAAATCCACGTCCCCTGCCTCGCGATTACCCAGCTCGATGCGTGAAATCACATCATCCAGCCCCGGTTTTGGGGTCGGGCGAAACACAATGACTTCGTTGGTTGGAGCAAGTCCAGACGCGATAGCTGCGAGGCGAGGTTGACCAGTTTTGGTGGCCGGCGAAAACCGCAGGACTCTCTGGTATGTCTCGTTCTTGGTGGCCGTCGCAGATTTGAACAGCGCAGCCCGGCCCAGTGGTTGTGAGGCGGTTGCCGAAGCCGCTAGCTTCTCTTCATCTCCATCGACGACACTGCCGTCAGCCTTCCTTTTCCTTGTGGGCAGCCCAATCCTGAACGATCTCAGATGTTCGTTTTTCCCAGCGTTCTGGTCGGCAACAGAACTGTTGATCCCAGCAAAGGCGGTGAGCGATGCTGCAGATGAGTCGGCGACCGCGAGACTCGTAACGGAGTCTTCATCGCTGGCAAGCTGAATGTCAACCACCTCCTTCAACTGATTTCTTTGCGAAGTATCGAGCAGGGAGATTTTGTTGGGGACGCCGGTCGACGACGAGCCTCCACCTCCACCAACAAGCAGAAAGTCCGGATTGAGAGGGTCAAAGTCGGCGGCGTAGAGGGGATAAGACAGTTGCGTCCTGGAAGAGGACACAGTAGGTGCCATGTCGGGGATGGAGAGACTGAGTTGGGAGGTTACAGTAGCGCAGTGGAAACGAGGTGTTGGCAGAGGTATCTGATAGAGGTATAGGGGGTATAGAGTCGTGCTTCTGCTCCCAGCGTTGGTGGGATCTCTTTCACAGACGCACCAGCAGCCTGTGGCCGGTATTGAACGAGTTGCAGTTCCAAGTTGTAAATTCGCCGATTCGGGTTCCAAGATGGACGTCAGTGCCTTTGGCTTATCGATAAGGTTAGCGCAAACTCTATCCCCCCTGCGTGAGAAGCGCACACACGTGACCGTCGAATCCATACCATGTTGATCTGGCTTCCAGTTGATGGGCAACCCAAGCACCTCCTCTTTCACTCCAGATTTCCAACATCCGCTCATTACACGAAGCCATCGTCACTCATACGATACCGGTGCTAGTACCGGTTTCAATACTTTCAGTCATGCGCAGGAGATCAACATATATCACTCACCCCAGTCGCGCTGTCAATCCAGATGATATTCAAGTCCGCCAAAGTCAGCTATTGCTAGGAGCATTGAAGGCAGCACGAGAAGAACGCTTGACGCTGGGCCTCGAAGAAGTGCCGGTGGAAATAGCCAGTTACTTACGAGAATGCCATGAACTTCACGTCCGTTGGGCACCGGAACATCCCTATAACACAACCGCTCCGTTCCTTTCAAGGATATCCCCTGGTCTACATGTCCAATACACGCCTTTGCACGAAGGCCAGGTCGATCGCCTTTGCAATCTCCTCCACAAGGTATTCGGGAAACAGCTCCGTTGCGACTCGCCAGAAGCAACCTTCATCAGCCCTCCTCTGACATCCGAACGCTTCGCCCAGACTTCATCCTTTCAGTACTATTCTCTTCTGCCTTCGCTAAAGCACCTGGTTGCTTACATATACCATTCTGTTTGCACACCGAACGACTTGCAGTGTCTGCACACGGTGTCCCTCCTAAACATTGCCGATTCTGTGGACTTTGACTACGACAGCATCTCCCATGCTCTCACCATCACCATTTTCTGGTCAAAGCAACCTGCTGTATTCTACGACCCAATTGGGGAATTCACAACTCTTGATGCGTGGAATCTCGATGTGCAATCTAGAAAGGACGACAGGGTCGAGGTTGGTATTCTCAGTGCATCACCAGCAACCGAACCCTCAGACCTTCAGCTATCAGGCTTTCTTACTGTTGTCGGAGAAGATGATCATCCGAAAGCTACGCTTTTCAGTTTCCCTTCCCGCCATCATTCCTTTGGTTCAGATCAGGCAAAGTTCCAGAAATACACTGTTTCGTTTGACGAGCCGACTGGACTGCATCCGACCTTACGAATCTCTTTCCCCTCGGCGGTTTCACTGACCGAGCCCGAGAATAAGCCTCCTGGAAGTGTTTGCGCACTACAGACCTATCTAACTCTTCCTTCACATATCTTTGCCGACAAATACGCGTTTCTCAGCAACGACCCGCTGTTTCAGAAATTACATCACGTTGGCCTATTGCATTCCATTGCAGGTGAGACAGACCTAGAGGCTCCTGACTATGTCGTCAGAAAATGGGGATCGACAATGCTGCTTGAACTCCAGACACCAAATGGCAGTATTGGAGAAACGAGAGCTGCGGTTGGAGTATGGGATGTGACCATACCCCTCCACCTACGGTATCTGGAACCAAAGAATGGCAGCTCGTCCGAAGTCGAAGTGCCTTGGCCTATTGTCTTCTGGGCCTGTACCGCTGACGATGGAACCAAGTTTCCTGTAAACCCTTTTGACAGGATTCAGCTTGGCTTTGAAGGATTGTTCGGCCCCAGAACTATGTTCTACCATCTGGACCCGGTGCCGACCCAGGGTGCTGCACCAGGAAGACTGATAGAGCGCATCTCCGCGCCAGTCTTGGACCTCAATGCTGCAAGCCCATCGAAGATCGAGTCGCTGACCATGGCTACAATTGCCCTCGGATTTTTGTGGGTGCTGCTGAAGCTGAAGCCCTGGTTCACAGCAAGATCCACCCGTGACCAGCATGCCTCGGGAATGAAAAAGAGGCAATGAGAACGTACTTAGTGCTCCTTTTATCTGGACAAGATCGCTCCGTTCGTCATGGCGGATAAGCCCGTCCAAGCACGCTGTGTCATGTTTTATGTGACTGTTTACGAGACGCGGCTTGCGATAGTAGGCGAGTGACAAAGCCATTGCAAGACCAGACCTTATGGTATATTGCCTACGCCAAAGCCACCCGTCGCCATAGGATCTGCGCCCCTTTTACGCCCATGCTTCCCTCAGAGAGAAGTAATTAAACGGTCTCGGCCTAGTCATTGATAAGCATGACAAACAATAGCCTTGTTCGACTTGCGTCGGTGGCGAGTTTCTTGACCAACCAGCCAACAGTGTTGTCTGGGATCATACTCAAAATTTTGATAAATCTATAATGATGGTTCCGGTGGACTTCAACGCCATGGGAGAATCTCCATATCTAGGGTTAGTTTGGCTTTTCATCCTCCAGCAACTATGATTGCCGATCGGCAAGGCGTCTCCCGATGGAGCTAAGATGGAGTCTTTCGGCTTACCAGCGAATTAGCGGAATTCGTTTCGCGAACCCTTTCTCTTTCCAAAGCCCCATACCATTCTTCAAAACCTTCTGTGATGGCAAGAATCGAGCTGAGAGTTGTTCAATATGTGCGCGCCTGATCCAATTAGTCGACTAACGAGGCAAATGTGCAGCAATGGAAGGCAATACGCCACACAACCAGTCTGGGAGAAATTATCTCTTCGTTGTCAAAAATGCCGAGAATATCAAAGGGCGGGACAAAGATGAAGCATTCGCCATTAATTCACACGTCGCTACTCACAAAGAACAGGAGAAGCGACGAAGGGCAAAGGCGCTAAAGAATCAGACTCTCCTCGACAAGTCTTGGTCGCATGCCACTCAAAGAAGTGGCAATTCTTCAACAACTACTCCAGACTCGGTGGAGAGCGCAGAAGCCGTGCCCAAGGGAGATGATGAGGGCAGGCGCAGCCAGACGCCGCATATACTGAAATGGAAAGTAGATTCAACGAGTGCCAGACGGAGACCAGCAGAGATTCAACGTCTTCCACCGCCTGCCAATCATTCTCAACGGTCTCCAAGATATTCAAGATCCGCTGAGGCCGAATATGGCACCCTATTGCGTGCAGACGCTGTACAATCACAGGAGTCTGACAGAATACGCAGTGTTTACCCCCACCCGCTCACATTGCTGGGCAATGGCGGCTCCGACCCATTCGCAGCTGCAGCCCTACCGATAAATGCTCTCAACAACCATCTGATCCAATTCTGGGAGCTTCGCTTTATACGGTCGCTGTGGCCATCTGGAACAAGCGCCGCAGCAGCGAAGACGGCAAGATCAGCATGGGTGGAAGAGCTTCAAGGAGCAATTGCAAGCCGCGCGCAGCTTCATGCTATGTTTGCA
Source organism: Fonsecaea multimorphosa CBS 102226 (assembly GCF_000836435.1). Lineage (NCBI taxonomy): Eukaryota > Fungi > Ascomycota > Eurotiomycetes > Chaetothyriales > Herpotrichiellaceae > Fonsecaea > Fonsecaea multimorphosa. The sequence goes on along the minus strand of NW_015971649.1, from coordinate 536,837 downwards.
GGTGCCTCTATTTATGTCTCGCGTACAATGCAACAGTCACCGCTGAAGAAGAAGATGCTTTCTGCCGCCTTGGAACACAAAATTGCCTGCATTTCATTGCTCAAGGGCCTTGTCAATGCACGCGCTCTAGAAATCAACACAATAAAGGGTGCTTACCTGGCTGCAATGATGCATTTCTTTGCCGGAGAATTCCTCGAAAGTCGTACGCATTTTGAAGCTGTTCGGCTTATGGTCGCTGAAGCGGGCGGACTAGGTCAACTTCCGTGGACGCTGGTATTGCGCATCGTTGTCATGGACAACATGAGCGCTCATCTCTTCCTACGGCCGCCTAAATTTGCAATATGGGAATGGGATCCTGGGCCCTGGAACCAGCAATCCTTTGCACATTCCCGGCGAGTGCTTGATATTGCTAGATCACAGTGCCGAAATGTACCGCTCCTCAAAAGTGAAGAAACCTTCCACAAAAAGCTCGATGCTGCCCTCAGACACTACCTGGCAAGCCACCGAGAGATCCTCTTCAGCAGAAATATTGCTCATGCACTAGCTCCTAATGACGGTGGTGGCAATGATATTGTTACACCGGATGCTGAAACTGCTGACGAAATTCAGTCATGGGCTCACGCGCGTCGTTATGTGGTTTCTGCGTTTTGCATGGTCATGTACCACGATATCGTGGACAGATATTCCAGGTATACCAACATGTCCGCACGCAGGAGACTAGAATGCGAGCTTGAGAAAACGCTTTGTCTTGCTGTTGAGTACTGTCAGAGGATCATCTTCCTCTTCACCTGGGAACAAATTGCAATCTATGTCCCGTTCCATCATCTACGTGCTGGACTGAGCCGGGTGTTAGAATATGTCTCTGAGCTTGGTGATGGCCTGGAAGAACACGGGCAGGTCTTATTGTATTTGTTTTTCGTTGGAGCCGTGGCCGAAGAGCTCGGCGATGTTTTCTTTGCGGACGAAAACAGGAACAGGGGCTTGTCGGAATTGTGGTTTTCAAGGCATATGGCTGCTCTTGGAGAGAAGATTGGAGTCTCCGGGTTCGAGGATTCCAAGCGTGTCTTCCAGCTGTTCCTCTACGATGCACCTGTGCTAGACCCTGTGCTCGAAACACTACTTGCGAAGCGGGATATATTCCTTCGGGATGCGCCGGATTCGCCGCTATGACTAAGGCTTCTCGGAATCCGCTGAATACGAACGCCCGGACCGGACGCTGCAGAACGATTGCGAAAGCAAAGCGTTGCTCTGCACCTCTGTTTCTGACGACAGCCGGACTGTTCATGAGAGGGGGAAAGAAGAGTACAGATGAGAAGGGAAAGTCTGGAAGACAACACAGAATGAATAGGATGTGCGCCTTTCTGCTTGCTGTTCAAGCGGCACCTTCCGTCAACTACAGTGGATCTACTATAGTCGTGTCTACGAATGCTCGAATATTCAAACGTTCCAAAACTGGCACGCTCGTTCTCAATGTATCTTTCGCTGTGGACTGGCTGGGGCCTTTACTTGCCGCTGGTCGTCGTGGGGCGTGCAACGATGGAGTCTTGGAAAGGGTGCAAGACAAACGGGTATGCCTCTTCTCGTGCACAAGCTGAGTGTCCTCGATTTCATGGCCGGCAGAGTTATGCAGAGAGGGAACGGGTTTCCCGTTGAATCGTTCATTCTCGGGTCAAAAGTGCATTACCAGTGCGTGCGAGAAACCCCTTGTTACATACTACCCGCATGCTGTCGGCCGAGGATCGCAGACTCTCGGGACTATGTAGACAGAGTTCGTATGAACGATGTGGCCGCCGTGGGCCTTTTGAGATCGTAACATTCGATAGTTCAACCAAACACAATCGCTGTATGGAATATGGTGTTTTCCCTTGCAAAGGAGACATCTGCGCAACGTCTCGCCCGTGAGTGGTTGCTGGAATTGAAGTTGCACGAAAGGAAGCTCGTACAGAGGTACGGTTCCGGATTGAGGTTGAGGAATAGAATGGACCTGGATCTGTGGACTTAGTGAGCAATACCCCCCGTCTCGAATCGAGGGAGTTATATTTCCTCAACTCGGCCCATGATGTGCCATCATATCCTGAGTGACATGCTCATTCCGCTCATACAAGGGCGCTCGCATTCTGCATAGCAGGATATGCTTAGTATCCTCGCTGTTTCTACCTCCTACATCAAGCCCAATGTCCTTGTATCACGGCCAGAGCAGAAGAGGATTGTGGTTTGGGGGGCACATTGCTCGACGGGGGAAAAGGATCAGGCTGAGCTTTGGAGAGGCAGCCCGTTTTCGGCACTCGTATGTGATGGGGCGTGCGTAGGCACGCAATGGACCGTAAACCGGTGACCAGGCTCCCCCGTTCCAAAGCGAGCTTCTTGACCTATCTTCCAGGTCTGTGTTTGCCTTTTTCCTCAGCATCATGAAAAGCCTGAAGCACAGGCCCCCCATGGACCAACTCCAAAAGCCCTTGGGGACTTTGGAATTGTGGAACAGCGAGTTTACGTTGAAAAGGCATCCGTCGACGGCATCTAGAGCTGAGACATGTCGCGCCCAGCACAATACGAGACCCAGCCAGCCAGAGAGGCAACCATCAAATGCTCCGCATGTCTTTGAATGCGGACGTTGAACAGACATGTCCTGAAGGACTGCCACGCGGATGCTTACTCGTGGAAGCATCGACAGCTCACGATGGTGACGCAGAAAAAGGCGTCCTCGAGAGACGAAGTATGGGCGTGACCCGTACCTGCTCCGCACTTCAGAACCAGCCAGGGAGATTGGCACGGTTCAACCCCCGAAAGCAAAAGCCCGCATCCTGAACGAAGGGCAAGTTGTTGCCTTGCACTAAGTGATTACCTAGGAGCGACCGTGCACAAAGTAAGCTTCCTTCTGCAGCCCCTGAGGGCCAATCTCGATGAATGAGCAGGCAACCGTGGACCAAGGCGATGCTGAAAAGTCATTTGCGCACAGTCTCTTTGGTTCCCGGGGAATCCCTGCCCCGTCCGTTAGGCTGGGTGCCGGGGTCTCAATGCTTCGAAGGGGTCCACCACAAAATTGGACAGTTACCTAGGTAAGTTCGAAACTTCTCACCTTTCTCACCGCCGACATGCCTGGGCAACGTCAATCGAAAGGAGAGCCAGACAGGGCGCAGAATCGATGTACTCCGTGATTCGAAGACTTGGTTGCCTTATGCGGTCAGTTGATCAATTGCTAGTGCGTTTTGGAATTGCGGATGCTACGGAGAACTTGGGCGAGTAGACCCAGCGGCAAGGCATTCTCGCACTTTTGGTCACTCCAAGGGTTTTGACAACCGACCACGACGAAACCTGGATCTAGTGCTGCCGAATCAGGTTTCGGGTAACAGGAAGGCAGCCACCAGCGTCGATTCCATCGGACATGCAACAACTTTGGGACCAAGTGCACATGGTCCAGATGCGGCAAATCTCATTGATGTTGTGGCACGCCATTGTCAATAGTGGTTGCCTTTTGAGAGTGACATGAAGGGCCAATGAGGATCTGACAACTTGATTATGCCCAGGCAGAGAGGCGTGCAGACTGCAATCAACGGAGTGCTTGTGACCAACCCGAGCCTTTCGGTCACCGCTCGATCAAGGCAGCGACAGGCGTCGGACATACATGAGGTGCATGTGGCTCTTAGAGGAGCTGACAGCAGTATCGCAGGGTTCTTCCAGACGTGATCTCAAACGTTGTTGGCCGCGATACCGTGTCCTGAAAAGACCAAAAGTCGGCTTGACCAGATAGAATGCAACCAAAGTATCCGCTGTTCGCCTCTCGAATATGATTCGTCTCAGGCGACAGCCACCACAAACATTAGCAACTCAGCCACGAATGGGTGATTCTCCGCCAACTCGGTGTTGCATCATGGTAGGCTCAGCTTTTAAATCCCTCATTGTTGTGGTTGCTTCGTTTGCCATTGGGCCTATGCCCAGAAGGAACGACGAGCCGTCACCTGTCGAAAAAGCAAGAAGACTGCAACCTCCATATGAAGCGCACCTCTTACTAATGTTTCATGATTGGGGCAACAGTCCACGGCATCACAGTCGACATGCCCTGGAGCCCTTTCGGCCAGATGTTCGAGACTTCTCGGTGGTGGCGAACGTGCTATTCTTCGAGAAGATTCGATGCTTCCCTCATCTCTCGTCCCCGTGCCCTCGTGGGTGTTTGGAGTCGGCTTTGATCTTACTGGAAGAAAGAACCGTCCATCATACCGTGTCCTGGTTGACATTTGGTAGAGAGTGGCAATTTAAGGCTGAGCAAGCATTTTCGCCACTGCCAATTGCATAGAACATTACAAAAAGAATTGCTCACGATCGACATGTTGCTGCCGTTCCTCGCCGTTTTGACATTCAAAGAGGTGTAACAACCGCAATGATGAGCTGAACGGCAAGGAGAAACTGTAGTGTTCCTGGTGAGGCTGAGCGGTCGAGTGCGGCTGCGGCCTCTACTCATATAACAGAGCGAGTCTGAGCTTATTGTTGCGGATTGTGAGGTTCCACAACGGCCTCTGCGCACAGGAAACGGAATCAGCTCTTATTGACAGAGAGCCACCCTTCTCCAGGCAGGAACAGAAGAGGAGAAGACGTCAAAAGATGCTGGCAAGCTGAAATGCGAGATATCGTGCTAGCCCTCGCTTGGAGCTGCTGAAAATGGACAATACGGAGAAATGGGTTTTCCCGAGCGCCTAAAAGAGTCGAGCGCAAAAGTACATACTACCACGAGCTGCCTAACCTTGAAAATCTTAGTGTCCGGATACTTCGGCGCGTCCCGAAGCTCACCAGCCACGTGGTGCGGCTGTGCTTTTGTGGCGTAGATGCTAGCAGAGCGCTAGAATGGATTTGCACTAGCTCTACCGCGATCAATATGTGGCGCCGGCGATGGAGACTTTTCTCTCGATGTCGATTCAACATCACTTCATCCTTGACTCTCCATCCATCGACGGCAGACTTCACATGGAATAATTATGCAGAGAGCGATAATTCCCCGTTCTTTCTGTATCATTCCCAGCCCCTTCCAGAATTGCAGTCTCTTCACGTTGTTCACGGCGGAACGTTTCGTCAAGACATGCGTCCGAGAAAGATCACTGAGCTTGATGTATAGAGCGACAAGGCTGCAGCATGCTCACTTTTGGAGTCAAAAATGCTGCTATTGACACTTTCGGACTCATCGCACAACTGACATCACAATTGAACTCCCTAGAACGTGGTTTCGGAATCGCAAGCGGCAATATTGGTGGTCACTCATACCACCTTCACTTTCACAACACTTTGATGACCACAGGACAAGAGAAGCTTGCTCTACGAATGTCAGTGCGTCCTCAGTTAGCTGTGACAAGATGTCCCAAACACATACCATGAATGCTTGTCTCGTCAATGATGATTGGATTGGTACCATCCTGCAAGGCCAATGAGGCTTTGCTTTGATCCAGTCAGACGCTGCGCTCTCAACCTCTCCCATGACAGTTTCCTGATCGTCTTAACACTTTTTTACACATCTTGGTATACGAGATTCTGCCTTTATCGGTAAGTCATCCCTTGCTCTTTGCCACATTCGATCGTACTATACAGGACAGTCAATTTGTTTCCGCTACAGAACTCGCCAGAAACACTTCGTCGAGAAACGAAAATGCTCGTTCCAACACGCATGACCGAAAGGTGGACAGTCGTCATGGATCGGATGGAAAGAACATCTTGATGCGAAGCACAGTCACCAGCGAACCAAGGCGGAAGCTCCCCAGGACCAGGATCGACTATCCGGCAGACTGAGCATGTGCAAGCACACTCCACTACGGAGGCTTGATTCTCTTGCTTTGCAGTTTTGCTCCTCAACTGCACTATCGAGAGACCCGGCTTCAGAGGTGACCACGGTACCACGACTCAACGCCCCCCCTCTTATGCGATCGGATGTACGCTATCAACCTCAGAAGGAATGATACAATGGCCGAGTCTCACTTAGCAATGCCCAAGGGTGCACTGGCAGATCAGAGCACGGGCGAAATATCTCAGCACGCGCGAATGCTTCAGAACAGCTAGTCTCAATGTCACATGCGTCGAATCAGGATACTGGGATTTCGGGATGGGTGGGTTATCCACAGGCATACTGCACGATTGATTGGCTGGACGGGATTTAGCTCCAGATGTCATGCTCCCATTCGCCCAAGCAAGACGTAGTTCTTGCCTGGCGAGTCCTCGTCGGGGTCATCAAGCTCCCCCTCCTCCCTTCTCTCGTTTCCCTCCCTCCTCTTCCTCATTTACCATATATTGCATTGGTCTTGCACCAGATGCGCAACTTGCCGTCGTCACCTGGACCATCCAACCGCTATCAATTCGGGGGCCTTGGGTATTACTACTATTGATACACTGGAGCCATTGATACGTATGAAGGACAATACCGGCATGCTGCCGGGGACCAGGTGCAGTATCGTCAAGACATCTCTCTGCATCGAGCAATCAGCCATGGCGCCTGTGGAAAGCCAAGAGTATGTCCTTTGACTCTCCTGCTCAAGAAAGCATATTCGATGCTGACGCTTGAGCAGACACAGGCGTCGACGGATCCCACTTACGGCATTCGCCCTGGTCACCGTCCCCGAGGACCCAATGCTGGCTGTGTATCTGAGGAACAGGGAAGCTATCGACATAAGCATGGAGAAGAGGATGGTTCGCGCCGACCTCGCGGCAGGTTCAAACTCTGGCACGACTTCGGACTCAACCATTGCCTTCACCCAGCGGCGCCATGTTGATGGGCCCTCAAGCGCCGCCGAAGACAGCCTCAATGGTAGAGTTCAAGCTTCTTCCAGCATGGAGCTCGAGCTCGACAAATTCATGGCCACTCTGACGGCAACCGTGTCGCCTGATGCCGTCATCAAGACTATCGCTTCGACCAAGGGCCATACAGCTTCACGCGGGGCGTGAGGCAGCGCAAAGCAAGAACTGATGCCACGCCTCCCCGTCCGAACACGCATTGTATATCGTGATTGTGAGCGGTTTAATACAGCGTGAGTTGGCCAGCTGTCCTGCGGAGGGCAAGCTGCGACGCGTCCAATGCCGGATGAGGGATGTTGCCATGTATACCTAGGTAGAGAGCTCTAAACCTCCAGGGCCGAGTCAGTTCTAGCACGAGTGTGTCGGTCCAAGGCGTCACACATCCCCTAACCGTCAAGCCATCCAAATAATATATGGCCTCTCACATGAAATAGACAGACAGCACTTTGACGAAACCCAAAAAAAAACCAAAGCCTTGGTTGGGACCTGAAAATCTGACAGAAATTCATGCCCGGTCTGTCTTAACACGATCTTCGCAAAGCCTCCCTTCCTCAGGGTGGCATGTCCTTTTTCCTTCGCTGTCCTCCACTTTCCTTTCCTCTCCCCTTGTCTTTCTCTCCTTTCTACACCCTGACTTTCTTCCAAGGTGTGTCTAGCGAAATTTTCCTTCAATTTCCTCTTTCTCGTGGTGTTCGTCTGGGAGTCACGGGGATTGCAATGTTATACGCCAGTGTTTATGATATTATCAGAGCCAGTCGACCCTGCGGCATACATGTCGTCAAGAAAAGTGCAACGACACAAACAGACACGGGCGACTCCATCCTCTAGCTCGAGAAGAATGGTGTGTAAAACGTGGAAAATAGTCTATGCTTTTTTTCCCCCGAACCGCTATCCCGAGAGGTCCAGCGTGTCAAGACGTGGAAAATCAAGTATGCTTCTTTTTGCAAGAAAAGAATTAAGTTGTGTTGGTCGTGATCGAGATATCTAGCGCTTTTCTCTCTGATGGATCCCCTTACCAAGAAACCACCATTAGCTTTTCCCTTCCCTTTTTTTTGTTTTTTGTCTTTTGTTTCTTTTTTGTTTCTTTCCTCCGTGTGTGTTCAATTATCTATTTTGAGGCAGTTCTCGGCCTTGCATCACGAGTCCGAGTCCAACCCAAAACCACTAGCTCCATAATCCCTTCAAAGTCAAAGCGCATAGACGAGTTTGATCGCTGTGAAGACCCGTTCTGGTAAGTCCCTGTTCCTAAGCATGATAGTTGTGTGGCTATGCTTTGCTTCCATCCAGGCTTCAAATCCAGATCAACCACTTACGCTTGCTGGTCGCCACTTGCAACCACTTCCCCCAAATGTCGTGCACCGTTCGCATCCGCACAATCTCAAACATACTCACTTAGCACTTTCCGACCTCCACATCAAACGTGTGGGGCACTGACTGGTTCTGTCCAGATGATGATTCTCGAGACTAAAGGTCCGTAAGACAAGCAAAAGGCCTCGTCCAAAGGGATCGTCCGGAGCCGAAATCGCAGCGGAGGTCCCAGCACAAGGTCGGAGCCACCCGACAGGTGTCGTGACCGGCCAGCTTCGCCGCTGAGGGCTTCCTGATCCCTTCAAATTCAGATGTCGGTCATTTGCAGATCACGTTCAGCGGTGGTGGGTGTTTGAACGTGCAACGTATGCATCGAGTCATTGCCCGCAAGCGATAAAGCAAAGTTGGTGCAGCCAAATTGCTTTGTCGACGGGTCATATGTCAAATACCGATTCAACTATAAAGGGTCAACGGTAGAACCGAGCGATTCAAATTGCGCAGACTTACCGATGCAAGTCTGACTCCCAGCCAGAGACACCGTTCAGCCCGTGGTGCTGTGTGGCTTGGCAGTTCCAAAGCGCGCTCATCTTCGTCGGCCACTTCTCCCTCGAAGAAGTCCGATGGGAAATAATACGGCGCCCAAACCAGACCGCGGATAGGAAAGTCTTCGGGCAACTGTCTTCCCGTCGCCGACCGTCGTTCAGGGAAGTCCTTGGATTCGACGTTTGCATCATACACACCGGATCTGCTCAAGCTGTTCAAAAAAAGGACCAATGCTCGCCACGGGACAGAATTTTCGACATAAATCAGGGCGCCTGGAACGTATGATAGTGACCAAAGGAATGCTAACGTAAGATGCAGAAAGGGTATGATGTTGCGGTCTCCAAGCTTGCCAGCCACGATCGATATAGCCTTGGACCAAACGGGAAGACTGTAGGTGGTAACTTCGTCGGCCGACGTAAATTTGATGTTAACACGATGCTCGGGAGGTGGAGGGGCCTGACGAAAGTCGTTTGCATTGATGGATCCATTTTGTTCCCAGAATTCGCGGTGGATGCGTTCCTTGGTCATGGGGTCCGGGGGGGTCGTGGTACTGCATTCCTGCTGCTGCTGCTGCTGCTGCTCTTGCGCCTCTGGCTGGACGCCTTTAATTCGATTATGGTTAGCACGGAAAGCTGCCGTGAGGTAATTTTCGTCCGAGCCAAAGTCAAGAAGGAATGCGATAAGCGCAGAAGCCACCTCTGGTCCCTGGACCTTCCAGTTGACGCCAGAACGTGCTATGTGGCTCTCCAATTCTGATGTAAATCTATCAGCCTGAATGCAATATTGGTCGATGGAACCCTTGGTAAACAGAAGACCGGCGGCGGTGACGAAAGAGCTCTCGAGCTTGGAGTGTTTGGAAGGGATGGACTCCAACTTGGACTTCTGGCCTGAGGATGTGGATGCCTCCAATAGGGGAGTAAACAAAAGCATAATCGAGTCCCGGGCGTTGGGGAACGGATTGACGGCGATAAGGGCCTTAGAATAGTAAAATAACTGGCAGACAATGTTAGGTCGAGCAAGAACTGCAAGGTGATGTTGGATCCTTCCGGTGTCGGGCGAGCGGTCGGCGGCCTTCTGGTACCACATGCGAGCGACGTTGGACCAAGTCTCGCGATCTCGCAGGTCAGCCTCTTCAATAGCCATACGATAGCGAGCTAAATCGCCTAAACATTCTATCCAGGTCTCGTGGAAGGCGGGGACCGATTCCATTAGAAGACCCATCATTTGATACGCGAGGTAAACAAAGCTTAGCATATGCTCCAAAGAATACGGGAGACGATGGCGGAGCAGCTCAAGGAAAGAATGGATACCATGTCTCCACATTCGCGCCGGCATTGCATATTTGGTGGGAAGGCGCCGCAAGGCCAGCGATGCTGTCGGGTGCTGAGATGCGAGGAAAAAGTCATGATGTTCGTGAAGGAGAGTGCGATGTAAGGCGATCAATGCCTGCCACTGCTCGTTGGAGAGTCTGTTTGTGGTTTGAGCTTGTTGGGCACATATCTCGACGCACTTCTTCTCGACCATGACGAGGCCAGCATATATCCCTTTAACTTCATTGACAAGTTGTTCCTGCGAGATGGGCCTGGTCTCGGGCTGGAGGAGTGGTCTTATATCTTGTTCGGCTGAGCAATCATCCTGGGACGAATGAGCCGAACCGGGTCGTGGTGGATCATAGTACTTCCTCTCCGACTCGGTGTGGTGGACTAGAGCACGACTGCTATGACGCGCGGCCAAGGAACTCGTAGCCAGTTGGTGCGAGGCTGGCCTGGGAGAGGAGACGGGCGTCTGCTGAGCAGATTGGTAGCCCCCTGCCGAGGGTGACCGCCCACTCGAGTCCGGCGGGGGGGAATTTATATGTGAAAGTTCGTAGTCATAGCGGCCAGGAGAGTAAGCCGGGGAGCCTGGACGAGGTCTGCTCTTACTGGGCCGGTCTTCTGAATAAACCGCGGGGCGCTTGCTGGGTCTTGCATCACTTGGGTGCTGCGAGGGTTCCACAAGGGTTAACTTGTTTAGGGAGTCGCTGGGCTCCTGCTTGATTGGCGGCGACGAATTATATTGCTGGTGACTCCTGGTCCTAGAGCCAAGAAAGATTTAGAACAGGCGGCCTTGTAAAGGGAGTAGTTGTCGTGGGTGTAACATGGGCATAAAGAGAGAGGAGAACGGTACCTGGAGGGAGGAGGCTGTTTCCGAGCGGATAAATCAGCGGCAATGGCCGGATTGGCTGATCCGCCACCGGCTGGGTTGCTTGATTTTAGTTGTGGTAACCGTCTATCGCCGAAATTTGGAGAAGTCATGGCATCAAAGTCCTGGAAGAAACGACAAAAGGCCCCTTAGCGTCAGTCCATGGTCGCACAGAGAGGGTTGTTGAGCATTCTCTTTCAATTTGCCAGGGAAAATCCGCCAAGTTCAAGTTCTGCTCTAGGGCTTGAGGGACTTTTTGGGCACTTTGGCTGATGTTCCTCTGTAGTAAGGTCCGAACTTACTTTAGAATCTTGGTTCAAAGACAGGGAAAATAATCAGGTGCTTGTGTTGGTGACCACGATGCCAGAATCTGCGGCTTGGCTCCCGGAGGCGATAGATTTTGAGAATGAACCCTGTCTTGGTGTTGCTGGAAGGAGCATACGATCCATGAGATGGAGAGTCTGCAAGAGGCTCTCTATCGCCTCCCTGGCGGTCCTGCCTCTTATGGGGGAACTGGAACGGCGAAGTCGCTCCCATACCTAGTAAACAAGGCCAAATATGCGCTTGCTCGTAATACCTACCTAGTACATAATTCTGCCAACTACGTGACAGCAAGTTTCAGGCATGCAGGGGCCTTTTGCAGGTTGCAGGCTGCATGAGGGGCGTGTGGGTGGAGCCGGTTCGCGAACCCCCGGGAAGGCAGCCACTAAACCCAAAGGATTACGAGGTGATACCTTGGTACAAAGCAGAGCCTCATCACGTCATCAGCTGCCACCACCATCTCCCACCAGGTCACCACCACCAGCTGATTCTTCATCCTTGAATACACAAAGCTGTGTTCCCCCAAAAAAGAGAATTAGAATTGTATACCCTGGAACACCGGGACCGATGCTTACTATATACACCTGATTCTCCCTCCCTAGGTATGATTTGTGCCGCCGTACTGAGTAATACGAGTACCTAAGTACCTAGGTACCTAGGTAGTATCCACAGATGTGAGAGACCCACCCTGACTCTCTTGACCTTTCACCGGTCTCTCGTAGTACTACTAGTAGTATCATTTGCACCGACAGTTGCTGCAGTCAGGCGCCGCAAACCTCCTCTCAGCCTGATGGCCATTCTGTCGACCTGAGACTATCGCCCGTCTCGACGAGGCAGCAACGTAGCATGCTCATCCCTCACATGTGATGTGATGCGGTGCCTCGTTTTAGGTTGCTCTGCAATGCGCGCGCGTTCATCTTTCCATCACTGACATGTTGCAGCATGCGAAACCCCAACCTGGAGGTCGCGTCTGTCTCCTACGATTAAGGCATGCCCAAGGCTTCAATTTGCCTTGCCAGCAACGTATGACAATGTGCTGTGATCGTGTGCTCCTCACAAGCACCACGTCTTGTTCTACCACAGGTCACTTGAACCAGTTGCTGAAACGGACGCCCCAGCCTCTGTTTGATTCACAGAGCTCCTTCAACCCTCAGACCCTTGCTGTTCTCAAGTTGATACAGTTGGTCCAGCGGACGACGCAGGCCAGCTTGTTCATCATGACACTGTGCAATCAAGCTCTGCTGTAGACAACCATGCTTTGCATTGGTGGCCATCGAGTTGAGTCGAGCGCCCCGTCAGGTTTCAATGCTTCCTCTCACCTCCAGCTCCTCTCCTGCCGAAAAATGCATCTTCCAGCTCGCAATCTACCTCGTTGCACTCCACCACGAAAACCACGCCACCCTCGTTGCATGGAAGAGGAGGAACGCTCGATACGACGACGAGGAAGGCCCTGTTGCGTGAGAAAGAGAAGGGATACACACAACTCACAGAATACAGTGGAAATATTCAAGGGCTAGGCTTATCTGCTTCGCAGACACTGGCCTATCGTGGAGTGCTCAGGTGCTGCGACAACTCGTCTGCCTCCATGATAATCACCCATGAAGTGGCAGCAGAGGTAACACAGTCACAATGCCCTTGAGCTTGAGGCCTTTCTTGTACCTTTGCTGCCATCAGGTGGTGGACGAGCCCGCTCTCTGTCACCTGCAAACTCATCGCAGGAGAGCATTCGTGAGCAAATCCCCAGCACAAGGCCTTCACAGCGATTCCAGCAAGTCCTACACCTCTACATCTGTGTCCTCTGCCCGCGGGATCCCCCTTCTTGAGCCTAGCAAAAGGCTTCTCTTTGTTTCATTGGTTCGGGTGCCTGTCATGGGTCGTGGCAGTGGCCTGCAGAGGCGAGACAGTATCTCGCCAATCGAGAGGTAACTGCGCGCGAGCCATTTTTCTTTCACGCTGCGGATCTGAGGTCTTGCCACATGCATCTCCCCTTGCGAGTGCTTGTACGCTGCCATTGAGATGATGAGGGACACTCCAATAATGCTCTCTGCAGCCGGGTCTGTTTCTTCCCTCTTTCCGCTCCCGCTACAAACGAACCATGTGCGGCAAGCTCGGAGCGAAATTTGGTTCCTACGAACAACGAACGGGTGTAGCCGCTTCACGCCAGTGGAGTGAGTACACAAGGACGTCGTATGAGCTCTGTCTTTGCCACGTCCGGTTCCGATTCAATCACTTGGTACTATTTACTATTCCATGAACAGCTGTTGGTTCCGGCGAGCTCCGCAAGAAGGAACCACGGAATCGGCCCACGCCGGTGATAAAATGTCGCCTGAGACTTGTCCTCATTGCCGTGAGCATTCCACAGCATTTGTGCCAGATGTCTGGGTCAGACTCTTCATGGCTGTGGCTGGAATGATGCCCTGGTGTACCATAGAGGTATACGACTCTGCTCCCGGTCCGAGGCACCTAGGCCCCTGTTTCTCGAAAATGCCTCAAAAACGTTGCGAACCAAAGCGAGTACGCCGTTTCGAAATCTCAGCACTTCGGTTTCAGGCTACGAAATCCGCTTACTTTTTCTCTCCCCAATTTGGACTATGGCCGTCCTAGGCATAATATTTTAAGTCCGTATCTGCTTTTCCCAACGGAGTGCGGGCGGCCCTCAACCTGATTATCTCCACGCAGCCGCAAGGCATCCATTTGCGTGTTCATACCCTCTTGGGGCCCTCTTAGTTTTACGAATTGGCCGTCGGTGGCCGGCTGGGTCCAGCGGCTGAAGCAGAACATTGCACTACGAGAGATTAACGCGTCCAGTCGGTGATCTAGTTGCGGATGTCCGCCGAGAGCTGGACCATGGCGGGATCTCCAGACCCGAGTACAAACACGTCGTCAATGGGGACCTGAATCTCAGCCTGATAGACGGGGAAGTGCTCTATTGCGAGTACAAGGGCGTTGTGGTGAGCACGTTCTTGGTATGGAGCGTATTTCCCCTCCACGACAGTCAGTCAGTCTGACTGGTTGTCGACGTGCGGCTCAGATCTGTCTGATGCTGTGTCGCACAAGTCATTCGCCGTCTTACTTGTGCATGCCTGTGGTTGCCTTCTGTGATCGGTCCAGTCGGAGTATTTGCGATCATCCTACTAAACGATGAAGTGGTGACAAAGTCTGAGACTTTCATTGTCGTCACTGATGTGACGGGTAGAAATGCTTCCCAGTGCTGGGATTGTCCGTATGTGACGTGCCAGTGATGAGGCTGAAGTCGTGTCTTGCACAAGACGCCGCTCTATCTACGGAACGTGCCCCGGAGCCACTTGTGAAGGGGTCGAGACGAGAAAAAGGCAACCTGGCGTACCAGCCAAGTCCGGAAGAGCGGGCTGACTGTAATTTCACCAACCCACCTTCAAGGCGGACGTTGACCAAACGATGCGCAATCGAATGTCTCTCCCCTTCTCTTCGCTCTGGACTTCATCTTCACCCTTGTCTGATAAATCCGGCTGAAGTGTCTCCCTCGTACCCGACAGAGCTGAACCATTGAACCTTCGAGCGCCTTATTTCTTTGACTGCCTCTCACAAGGTGGTGTTGGTCCTGCCGCCGTGCCGGTTCGAGCTGGAGGTGGATGCAGAATTTGCATCGATACAAATCCTGACTGTCTCCAACGATGCTGGCTTGAGACCTGCGCCCGACGCCGTGGCCAGCTTGAACGCCTTCGTTTCCACTTACCTAACATCATGTGTTCCGCCCTATTAGGGGCCACGAGCACACAGATGGGGTCTGTCTCAAGGACTTCTCCTTCCATTTGCCGGAGTCCGCGATGCGCTCTATGACACTAAAATCGCAGTGTACTGTTGCTTTGCGGCATGAAGACTTCGTCGAGACAACTGTTGGGCTGCGGAGTCTGCGTTGGCTCCAAAAATGGCCCGTCTCGACACAAATCGCCGTCAGCTGCCGTGCTCCGTCACCAACATGTCGATACCTACAAGGACTATCGAAGCATATCTGGAGATCGGTATGCATTTCCAATAACATGTCATCTGCAAGGCAGCCATCCACAAAACCGGCTGAATTCGGCTTGATTGGGTTTCGGGCTAAGCAGAGACCGGTCTGGGCTGGACTGCACGGTGAGTTTACGTTCTACCATATGAAATTTCGTGGTGTAATTAGCAATTAAGGTGGCTGGGACTGGTTGTTGAATGAGCTCCTCGGCCTGATCTGCCAGCCTGAGATCACCGATTTCGTGATTGATATTCGGTCCGAACAAGGTTTGTGGACCTGGATATTCTCAGCATCGGGCTGAGAATACGACCTCATGATCTCAGACAGGAGTATCTCAAAGGCGCCCAAAACAGGCGTTTTGCGAAACGCCGGGAAGGACATGCAGGAGAAAGATAGACCAAAGTCCCCAAGGCCAAAGGCATCACAAAAGAATGGGGCCACGCGACGGTGCGTGAGACATTGAGACCGATGTGAGAAAGGTCAACCACGGTAAGGCTGAGTGGGCAAGATTACCAAAAACGGGGGGCTAGCTGGCTAGCTATTTCCCTTCCAGGAGCCTTGCAAAAGCTTTGAATCAGGCTGGCTACCAGGCAGGGCAAAGACAGAGAGAGAGAGAGAGAGAGAGTATGTGTGAGCGTTACGAGCCGGTCTCCCAGATCAGCAGATGCTATCTTTGCTTTCGTTCCCGCTCTTGCAGATACTTCTCTTCTTTGCCTTATATCGATCAAGTGATTGGACTTGATTGCAAGTCGAGTACGAGGTACCGCGCAGCGAACACCTGGCCTTGACAGAGAGAGAGAGAGCCACCACATGGGCTGTTTCCCCCCTTTTGCGCTTGTTCTTCCTCGTGTGCCTGGAATGTCTTTCTATTGCCCCATTTTCCCCAATCACCTGCGCATGCTCGGAAGGCGAGATATCTTGGAGGGGGAAAAAAAGCCTCAAAGATTACGAGGACGTTTACGAGGAGAGCAGGAACGAAAAAGAAGATACAAACTTCCGACTCGGGTGTCGCAACAAGGTGGAAACCTGAGGACCCGTCCAACCCGGCTTGGGACGTCATGAGACGGACAGAAAATAATCTTCCACACTGCAGCAGATGAGGAATGGCACATTTGAGAGGCTCGTGGAACAGATTACTATCTTGGGATTTTTTTTTTAAAAAAAAGAAAAGAAAACAAGAAACAAAAGAAAGAGAGAAAGAAAAATCCCTCGTGTGGTGGCATGACTTTCCTTCCTCCCTCTCCCTCTTGTTTTCCCGCTTTTCCCCTTACCCTTTTCCCCTCCCCTCTTTCACCCGCGCTGGGAAACGCCGGATAAAAGAAAAAGAGGGAAGGAAAAACAGAGGAGAAGAACGGCGGAAAAGGCTGAACCCCCCTCCATCCTGCTTCTTCTTCTGATCCCGAGATTCCTCTCCTGTTGGGACGCTCTCCGTACCTAGGTAGGTATATACCGCCCACGCACCGACCGACCAGTCCAGAACCCAGGGTCGTACTCACCGACGCGATTTCCCCGTTCCACTCTCATTTCAGCGTCGGAATGTATATGGTATGTGGTGGTCTGCAATGCACAACGTGGACATGCCAGGCTCTGGGTTGGTCGTTTGCAGGTGGTTGGTCTGTGAAATAGATGCGCAGCACACAACTTTGAGTAGCTGCTTTTGAAGTATTTGTCAAGGTGATGGATTGTAGTTTCCGGTCCGATTTTTCGATGTTCGTCGTTCTCCTCTGTAACAAAAGCCCTCCATATTAGTGCTTTTTGTCAAGTTTGCGAGATGGACTATTATGGTATGATAGATTTTGATTTGACTCTCCAGGACACATGTCCTTTTCGCTGGGGGATATGTTGCAATGGGCAGTCAGCAAACCAATAACCCCTATACTGAGGTTGAAAATCTGCGTCAAGACATTCTAAAGAAGACAATCTTTTGGCTCGTCTATATGCAGTACAAGATGTACACAACGCTCAAGCTCAACAGGACCCGCTCCAGATTGCTCTATAAAGGCCCGCGCTCACAAACAAACACAAGAATGTCCAAAACAATAAGCACCTGCACCGTAAAACTAGCCGCGAATCAACATGTCCGTCGCTCTTGGCCGGTTTCTGGATACTCTTGCCATCCCGGGCCTTGATCTGAAGAGCACTGCAGCTCCCCCTGCTCTGACCCATCAAGTTAGATACACTCTCTTTGCATGTGTGACGTGGCGACGGCACATTGGACATTTCCACTTTGATTCTTCCCCATACGGCCCGTGTACAGCGCGGTATCGACGGACATGTTCTTGTATCAGATCCGAGCACCAACGACAGATGGCGACGTGCATGCAAGGCTCCAACAATGTGTCGACCTTCTGCTCACAACATATTCTGCAGGCGATATTAACGGTCATCTCCCTTGGCTCGAGCGGTCGTGGTCGGTTCGGTTGAGAGTCAATAGGGTTGATCTGAGGGTGTGTATGTGGGTTATCTTGCTCGAGTCTGGCAGCTTGTCCTTGAGACGACCTTCTGAGGTTTAGTCTGGGGTTTGTGAATGACTGCTGATCCTCTTGTAGCCGCATGCGGTTCATCATGGTTTCGAACTGCCGTTCTGTATCCCCGTTTTGAGGCGGCCCAGTGCCCAGCACACTGACTGCAACTTCTCTTCGCGTCTCCTGAACGTCTACGGACTCAGTTGCAAGGGCTGATCTCTGTTCTTCCGCTTGTCTATAGCGATTCCATGCTCGACCAAACATTGTGCTGATGGGGCTTTGGTAATTCTCAGATTGAATTTCTTCTTGGGTACCGAATGGGTTTGTAATGGTTCTTTGCCTCCTTGGGGTCTGATAGTTTTCATATTGGATTTCTTCTTGGGTAGCGAATGGATTTGTCACGGTTCTTTGCCCCCTTCTTGCGGTCGATGAGCCTGAGTCGCCGGTTGGGTTCGACGGGTGTGCCGCCGTTCTCTGTGATCTGGGGTACAAGTGGCGCTCTCCCAGCTGGATATCATGGGCTAGCCTCGCATGCCGGGCCTGTCGAGTTGGATCCACGCGATGTACTGGCGCATTCACGTAGGATCCGGCCGCTGTTCTAGGATCCCTGGGATGTCCGGTGCCGCCGGGGTCGTAGGGTGGGACTGCTCGAACTGGAGGCATGCTACCAACAGTGGTCTGTAGTCGATCGGCTACACCGTCAAAGGACCAGGATTGCTGCTGGGAACTGGAGAGCGAGAAGGGGTTGTGATACGGATGGTCCATGCCGTCACTTGGTGGAACTGGGACGTGCTCCGACGGAACCGCAGCATTGGGAACTGGAGAGTTGATAAGGAGGGACGCATGTGTCGTCGACCGTGAGTGTAAATCCCAGTAATCTTTGATGCAAATTATCAATATGTTTATGAGCGAGCGACTTGAAGTTGGAATTTGATTATGCCGACGACCAAGACTCAAGGTACAAGCAGGTAGCGAAAGAAACGGTCACTGCACGTACCACGACACTTCCAGCAGTAGCGTTGCCAGCGCTTGCCTTGAAGTCGCATGCCTTGGCCATCAATGTAGAGAGGGTAGGCAGTTGCCTGGGGTGATGTTAGTAAAGGAAAGGATGCGTCGGTCGCAATAGGCAGCATCGGATCCCCTGCCCACAGAAGAAATCTGCGACAGTCTTACAAGAGGTCTCTTATCCGCGCAGGCACAGCATCCAGGCACTGCTGTCAGAGCGCAGCCAATAGCCAGCTTGTGTTCGCACGTCTCTGCCATTGTGAAACGTGAGGGTGATCTAGCCCTTGTCGAAGCCGGTTAGGGACAGTGCCAAAAACGATAGTTTTGCATCGTAGCCTCCGGCCAATGCCTGGCAATGGCCTTACCTGTGTCAATTGAAGTGGGAGCCTCGCCCAGGATACGATGAATGCTCTAGCCACGGCAATGGGGATGCTGGTGAAGTTGCAATGCTAGGTACCTAAGTACCTTCACTTCTTGCTTTGTCCCGGAACGGAACAAAAACTTCCCACAAGCGGGGCGTGCAAGCCTGGACAAGGCTGGACAAGGCTGAACGAGGCTGAACGAGGCGCAGATCTGACTGACTTCGTAACCTGCGCCTCCCACCTCCTCCAACACAATTGTCCACATCCCCATGTCACGTCTTGCCCACCATTCGTTGCACCCCTTCTAATTAGAGGCTTTTCGCTGCAAAAGCTACGGGCAGCTCTTTACCACCCGCTATCATGTCCTTATAGCGCTCGTTGACTGGCCGACCTTTCTCATCGCGGCATCGAGTCGAGCGGGTCTTGAACATGCCGCTGATCAAGTTGACCCCTTTACAAGCAAGGTTCACGGCGTGTCTCTCGGCGTCAGTCTTCTTGTTGCTGCTATACCTGACTTTGACGAAACCATCCTTCGCTTACGCCCTCGAGTCCGACTCCTCTCGGATATCCTCTGAAGACCACAACTTTTACGTCATATCAGATGAGAGCGAGCAGGAAGAGGCGAAGGAATATACAATAACAGTCCGCGCTGAAAATGGGGTGTCGGCGCTTGCCAATAACGACCCTGCGAATAGTAACATCGAGATCGGCGAGACCCAGAACTGGGTGTTTCCACAGGATGCTATAGAGGGTCCCCATGGGACGCCTGGGTTCGGTCTGCCAGGCGAAAAGCTAGAGGAAACAGAGTTACTACCGGAACAACACGAACTCAGGAAAAGACAGGCAGGGAGCAAAATCTACATTACTCTCAACACATGTCTGCAGCCTTCCCCCAATGCGACCAATGAGGTGCCTCCACAGTTGCAAATGTACATTTCCTTGTCCGAGTCAAACCAGAAACCAGGGCCGGGCTCCGGTGGCCCCGATCAACAGACCATTACAGTTGATGCAGGGTATGCGATCTTTGAGGCGGACGCCGACAGTGATGTGTATGTCGGGATCTCTGCGCCCAACACCACGGAATTCTCAGGCATCTGGAATTATAATATCGCCGCGTCGATCGATGCACCTTTCTACGGCTTTAAGGATCCGGAAGTGAAGAATCTATATTTCGTCGACGGGGACAATCACGCCGCCCTCCTGATTACAAACGACACCACACAGGCTCTGCCCAACGAGACTGTCTATCAAGAATGGATGAAACTAAGTCCTCCATGGGGTGTCTTCGCTTCGAATCAGAAGCAACGGGCAATTCTTGGGGTCCAGAAATCTTTCTGCGGCTTGAAAAACAACGCCCAACTAGCGGCTAATATTGACAACATCACCAACCAAAATGTTGCGCAAATGACCAACAGAGGCTTAGGCGGCAAACCAAAAGAGCAGTTCTACATCACCGGCCTGAACGCCACTTCAAAATACTGGGGAATGCTGGTCATGGAAGGCAACTCCACAAACTCGGGTGCCGGCGTGATTGGAGGTGGCGGCACCGTCTGGGCAGCCATGGAATTCCAGACCAAAACTGAAAACAATTGTGCATTGATGTACAACTTGTCTTTCTGTTCAGAAGTGGCTTACGCCGTGCCCACCAATCCGGACAAATTCTCCCCAGAGACAGGTCTCCCAGATTTAGCCGCACTGTATGATTCTAATGCGGCCCAAATGTACCAATACTTCAACTACTCCCTGCAACAAATCCCTTGCAACGCAACTTCCAGCGCTCAATACTCTCTAGCTCGCAACTGCGACGATTGCGCCCGGGCTTACAAAACATGGCTCTGCGCGGTGACCATTCCTCGTTGCGCAGACTTCTCCAATACAGCTTCATTTCTCAAGCCACGAAATCTAGGCCAGAAATTCATCAATGGCTCGAGCATTTCAACCGACCCGTCGGAATTCAACGTCAACCAAGCGCTTCTCAACGCCGTGGCCACGAATTCTTCCCGGAACCCGCTCATCGACACGTCCATCCAACCGGGACCGTACAAGGAAGTTCTGCCCTGCCAAGATTTGTGCTACGATCTCATGCAGAGCTGCCCGGCGAGTTTGGGATTTGCTTGTCCGCTGCAAGGGAAAGGCCTGGAAGACAGTTACGGCAAGCGGGTCAATGGATCGGAAGGGGTCATTAGTTGCAGCTATCTGGGCGCAGCGTACTACTTGAGCGGGAGCACAATTCTGCGACCGAGCGTGTATAGCATGGCGTTATTGGCCGTGTCCCTGGGACTGAGGAACCTTGTCTAGAAATGGGTTCTAGAATATATGGAGTTTTTACGAATACAAGCAAGGAATTTGGTTTGCAGGCGGTCATTCAGGTGCCAACTTTCTTCTCTTTGAAAAAAGAGCCCCCTCCTCCGTTCTGTGCTTGCTTGTCCCACTGACCTTTGTCTTTGCTGTTCAGTTTGCGAGATTTCCTCCGCTGGAGAGAGGCGTAGCTACATATTTGGTCTGGGAGGACACCTGTACAGGGAGGGAAAGGAGGGCGTGGGGAACGAAAGAGGAGGAAATGAATCTGAATCTGTTGCAGTGTTACTCTAGAAAGAATGCTGCTGGTGGTGCTGCTTGTTTGTAGCATGTTTTTCGGTCTATGGACAGGGCGCGGACGAGGGGTTGCTCTTGACGGGTTGGCAGCCTTCATATGTCCACTGTCGTGTATGATATATCCGTACCGAGTGGGTGTCTGATGGACACATGCATGTAGATCCAGCGCTCTCATTATATCATTTCCCAGCATGCCTCCTCCGTGGAGTCCGGCCAGGAGTCCACATCTTCTTCGCATCAATTCCGTCCAGTCCAAGGCCGGTTCTCGCGGGTGTCTTGTTCCCGCCCAGCTTCTCCATCAGACGTCTTGCGGCGGGAGTCATGTTTCCTGCTGCTGCTGCTGCTGCCGAAGAAGAAGGCGTCCCAACCGCAGAACCACCGGCCGGTGTTCTGATCGTCTCCCGATCCTTCTCCCTCTTCCTCCTCGCCTGCTTCTCCAGCATTCTTAGGTGGAGATCCTCTCGCTTGCGGATCTCGCTGATTTTGAATGGGTTGGGCGTGCTGTCCACCTGCCCGGCTAAGAGGTCGCGGTAGCTGGGGGCGGAAGATTCCGTTTCTGGCAGGTTTTCGGGCTCGTCTTCGTCGACGAATGCGTAGCCGTTGACGCGCGGTGTTTCACTCCCCGGGAAGTCCGTAGTTGTCTCTGCATCGCCGCCCCCTCGCTGTCTGGCGTGGGCGGCAGTTCGTTGCGCAATGATTTCCGTGTTCAGGGACGGTGATGGAGGGACAGGACCAGGTTCGTCGTCGACGTATTGCATTGGCGGAAACCGCGTGTTTGCGTAGACTACATGTTTGGGCCCGGCCTTGGAGTTTTGTTCCTTGACTTCCTGCACGGTTTGGAGCCCGTCTTCGTCCACCGAAGTCGCGTTGAACATGAAGCCGTTGTCGGGACGCTTGATCTTCCAGGCATCAGGTCTCGCGAGACGAGCGTCTGTCGCCCCTGAAGTCATCGGCACAAGAGCTTTCCCTGCTGCTGCTTCACTTTCTTCGTGCTCCTTGAGGAGTCGCGCTTCGCGGGCCCGGTACGCGATTTGTCGTGCGGAGGGGACTCGCTGATCCTGAGTCCAGAGGTGGGCATGCTTCTCGCGGCGTTTATGATTCTGTTTGTCTAGCAGAGCGTTGAAGGATTCATTGTCCTCGGAAGTATATTTCGCCTGGAAAGAACCCAGCGAAAATCTCGACGTATCCAACTGTTTTGGCTCCTCCTTCCTGTCGTCCTCAACTTCGGTTCCCGCGACGGTCATGGGTGTCTCGCTCCCCGTATACCCCACCGGCGTATCTCCCAGCACTCGGGGCGTTGCTGAAGGCGTCCTGTCGAATCTAGTGTTCCGCGCTGACCTTCTCTTGCTGCCCGCTGCTGGCGCGGCTGCCTGTCTCAATTTCTGCGCCGCCTCCACAATCCAAGACTCGTTTCCGGAGTCGAGTGCCGTCAGATACTCATGCTGCGCCTGGCTCTCGAGGAGACCCGGGAAGTAGTCGCGCGCAATGATGTCGGACAGCGCCTGGGTATATTCGTCTTCGTCCAAAACTTTGGGTGGTCTTTTGATCCGCTTGAGGGGCGGCGGGGGCATAAGAGCGACATCCCCTGCAGATGGCCGTCTAACAAGGGTTTGACTCGCTTGTGAAGTAGCCATGAAGTCGTGATCTGAGGACAGCTCTCATAGGCAACTAAATATGCGGCGAGAGTATTAAACATTTTCTAGAGGTGCAAGCAGGCAGGCGGGCAGCCAAATGACTCGAATCATGTGACAATGCTATGCGACGCGAGTCATACTTCAGCCTTACCATGCAAACCCCTTTCTGCTCGGACGAGGCTGAAACTCCCTCAATCTGCACTATCAAGTCGACCCGTCACTGCATTTGATGTTCTGAGTTAGGTCCAAGTTCAAGGTCATCCGGAGACACTAAATGATCTTCTGCTCTGCCCGTTTACTTAATTAACGGAATACAAGTTGCTGTGCTGTTATACATTGTAGAAACCTGGTCATCTCACTAGCTAAGGCACAGGCACAGCCTCTCCAAATCCCAAGAGGCAAATACACGGGATGCATTGATGTCGAAAGCACACTTTTACTGAGGCAATCCTCCAGCCGTCCTGCTCACTATGCACAGGGCGAGAAATCATGAATGTGAAAGGTCCTGACGCCTACTCGCCATCATCAGCTGAAGCCCTCGCTGTATCTGCGTGACCATTAGTGCCTGCATTGTAGGCTTCTTCCTCATCTTCATCCTCGTCATCGTCGTCGGCAATTGTTCGTAGTTGCTTCCGTTGCCTGGGTGGTGGTCTGGGTTGAGCTTGGTCCTCCTCCACTTCTGGCTCATCACGTAAGTCTCCCATCTCTTCATCCTTATCCGGGACGTCGGATGCTGGGGTTTCAACAGTTGCCTCTTCCGGTGTCGCAACAGCGCTGGCCTCGTCCTCCAATTCAGAATCTGAGTCCACGACCACGGCTGCGGACTTGAATTTGTCATTCTTTCTCCGGGGAGTTTCTCTTGCAGCACTCTTCCTCTCCAACCTTCTCTTCTTCTTCTTTGGCATTTCCGCCGGAGCTTCGTTGTCCGAGCCACTCATTGGAGTCCGGGAAACGCTTCTTTCGCTCTTCCCATCTTCGTCGTCTTCGATGAACCCATCTTCATCATCTCGCTTCTTCCGCTTGCCGCCAGCCTTAGGCTTCTTCTTCCGTCTCACGCGTTCCCCAGTTTCCTCATCGTCCGTGTACTCGGCAGCTTCTCTTGCTGCTGCCTCGGCGCGAATCTGCTCGGCAATCCTCTCTGTCTCCTCGACAATCTTTCTCCGTTCTTCTGCGATCCTCTGTGCGCGATCCTGTTCCTCTTGTCTGCGTCTTCTTGCCGCTTCCTCGCGTTTTCGAAGCTCCTCCTGCCGCCTCTCCTTTGCTTCTTTCAATTTCGTGGCGTTTTCATTTTCGTAGGCGGCTTGTCTCACACGTTGGCGCTCCAATTGATTTCTCATGGTGTTTTTACCCATAGCTGCACGCTGCTCGAGTGCTGTCCGGGGATATGGCGGTTGTTTATGCCTGGCAACTTGTTCAAAGGTATCGATGGCTTGCTCAAGCCCGGCAATGGCGGCATCCACATCTTCAAGTGTTCGATCCGTCTCCTTGGCTTGATTCACATGTTGTGCAATTTGGAACTGGATGAAAGCCACATTAAATTGCAAATGAGGAGAATCGGGTTGCGTGGCCAGAGCGCGCTTCATGTAATCGAGAGCAGTGTTCAGAGCAGGGATGGATCTATCAGCCTTGCCTTTCAACAGCCATGCCCTCGACAAGCACGCCAATAATTGGGCGTTTTCACTTTTGCCATCTTTTCTCAGTGCGATCTCATAATTGTCGATGCCGCGTTGATACTGCCGAAGTTCTGTCATCACATGGCCCAAATTCGTGTTGACTGAAGCATCTCGGAGAGTATCTTTGACCTTGGTGAATATCTGTAGAGCATCAGAGTATGCTTTCTTGTCATCGCAGAGAGCGATTGCAACACCCTGGGCGGCATATGCATTCTTAGGGTCCAATTGCAGTGCCTTATCAAAGAATTCGTATGCTTTGGCATACATCTTGCTCCGCTTTTCCTTTTCTTGGTCCGTGTTTCGAGGCATATCTCTTGCGATTGTGAGGTGAATGTTGCCCATACCAACAAGAGAGTAAAGGTCATGCTTGTCATAGCCCTGCAATGTGTGCTTGTAATGGCGGTTCTCAGCATCTTCTGCAATGTTGCTAGTTTTCTTCTTGGCGCTATGATGGTACCATCCCATCAAGGCTCTGACTTCAGTGTTGCCATAGTCATTTTGATAAACTGCGTGAATCTTTCGCGGCCCTTCGTCTCGAGGTGACGTTTCCAAGGCTATAAACGCTAGGCGCGCGGAAGCGTCTGTGTAGTCGGCATGTCTGGCAAGGAGACCTTCATAAACCTTCTGAGCCTCCTCTACGAGGCCTAGTGCTTCCAAAGTCCTGGCCAGGTTGTATGAAATCGTGGTCACCAAAGCATCAGTATCACTGTTGTCGACATCCTCCGCGTTGATTTTTTCTTCTTCCAGGGCCTTCTTTTCGGCTTCTTGCTTCTCAGTGAGTCGAACACAGGCATTGAGCGCAATCTGGAATGTCTCTCGAGCCATAGAGTACGACTCTTGAGAATATAGGAAGCACGCCATATTGTTCAGAAGCTGGGGAGGTAGGTTCTCGCGGAGCTGAGTAATGTATGTTGCTTCCTCTTCGTTTGGATCTGGCTTGTCTTCGTCCGGAATTTTCTCTAGCTGCATTTGCTCGACCGTTTGAAGACATTTTAAGCTCTCAATTGGATTTTCAAGCTCGTACAGACGTGCAAGATAAAGCAAAACCGACTCGTCGGGCTTGTTCTTCGTCTTTTCATCCTTCCAGGTCTTTCGAACATTCTCTAGCAGTTGTATGGCCTTTCGCGCTGCGGTTGCTTTCTCATCTTTGGTTGCAGTGCTCTGAGCTGAGAACGCTTCTTCGGCATAGACACAACCCAGTAGCGTCATAGCCTCTACGTGTCTGTTGATCTGTGAGAGATTTTCGAGTCGAAACTTGGCACCCTGGACGTCCTGGGTCTGGAGCATAATCTGAATGAGGCCGAATTTCGCCGGGAAGTAGCCTCGATCCAGACCGCCTCGTGCCTGATCCGATCTGTTGTAATAGTCATTTGCCTTTGACAAGTCACCTTTGTTGTGCTCCTTTCGAGCTAACAAATACCACCCGTCACTGGCAATTGCATTGATGTCTGTTTGTTCGATGGCCTTTCGCGCTAAAGGTTCCACAGTGTCGTAGCGACCAGTCAGGAGGAAATAGCTAGCAAAAGTCGCACAGCTAAGGGGGAAGTTCTTGTCAATAGTATAAGCTTTCTTCGTATGGTCGATCATAGCCTTCTTGTAAAGAGCATTGAATTGAGGGTCGGAAGCCGGGTATTTGGCGCTTTCGTGTAGATAGTACACCCCCAGCAGAGCATGCGCAATCTTTGACTCGGAGTTCAGTGCCAGCGATCGCTCCCAAGCCATCTTCGCCCTGTCCTGGTACCCCAACTGCCACAGACAACAGCCAATGCCTATCCGAGGATCGGGGTCTGTAAGGCCGGGCATCTTCGCAAGCACGTCTTGGTACACTTGCAAGGCTGGACCATATTGTTTCTGCAAATAAAGTGTCCTAGCTCTTCCAATTGCTGCCATCATGTTGCGACCTTCGGAGGCCCGTAGAGCGTCATCGAAACACTTGAGGGCCTGTTTGAGAGACTCAGCTCTTTCAGCATCTGACCCAGCTTTAGTTGACGCTTGCAAGGAAGCTCGGAGGAGGAAGAGGACGCCTCTGGTGAGATACAGCGGAGGGAAGGCCGGGTTGATTCGAAGGGCATCATTGATCGAGGCGGTGGCTTCTCGGAGGTAATGGTCTTTGGTCTTCGCATCGGACGAGGGCTGATTTTCCGGTAACACTCGGGGGGCCTGCCTGCTTTTGAGAAGATTCAACCATGCCACACATGCTAGCAGGCTCAGGCGTTCTTTGGGCCCGCTCCTTGACAGAGACCCCATGCCCTTGATCAAGATTTCGATTGCGTGGTCAATCTGCGCCTGTTTTGCGTACGCCAGAGCGATTGTAATCCATAGATTTTTGGCAGCTTTCTCATTTTCTAGGAGCTGGCATAGCTCCGTAGGATCGTCCAGGTGGTCCTCGAGATTGACTTCGACCGCTTCGTCTGCATCAAGCCCGCCGGAGACAGGGATATCGATCGCGGACGGAATATCAGCGAAGCGTGACGCAGGCGTGATCCCCGCGGCCCCTCCGTTGAGGCCATTGGCGATACTGCCATTTCGCACTGCTGTCGCCGCCATGTTGACGGTATAGGAGATCAGTTGAGGGACAAGAGAATGAGTTTGGAAGGGCGCAAGCCGATCAGCTCATGGCGAGGAGAATATGAGTCGACAAAGACCAGGGAAATGAAGAAGACAAACAAATCAAGTGATACAAGACAGGTTGTACTTTTGGCACGCCCGATTTTGTGAAGTGAAGCGACGTGATCGGTCTGATTCGAATGTTTGCTGGTGGTAAATTATATTGTCTTTCACCTGCGGTGCGGCATCTGAAAGTTCTCGGCTGCTCCTTGCCGCCGCGCTAAGAGTTCCCGCGTCTGCGGCCTGTCCAGCCTTGTGCCGCAGCCTTGCGCCCTTTACTGCCCTACGCGATTCCAACAGATACCATGGCTTACGTCGATTTTCAAAAGTTGTCATTATCATTATCAATATCTCAACCGGCTGACATCAAAGACGAGTCGGCTTTCCTCCAGATTGATCATCACATTGCCGTTGTCATCTATATGTACATATTCATCCGTGGTAGGAATCACCTTCCCACTGTGTTCCACCTCTTGCCGACTGACTCCGCCAGGATCCCGGGGAATCCATAAAGTCGGGGGTTTTGCAAAGAACGATGGTGGGTAGTAGACATCGCGCTCGATATCTTCCGGATACACCGGATCTGGCAAGTCTGCTGGGACCATTCGACGAAGAAGAGTATAGTCGGAGTACACCTCGGGATGAAGCCATCGTAGCAGGAAGTTGGACTTGTCTGCTGGGTTTGGTGATAGCCATCGCATCCAAAATGCTGTGAGAGCATCCATTATCATGTGGGCTTCGGGGACCTCCTTTTTGAGTTTCTTTCTGAACATCGTTTTGACGCCTCCTCCCAGGGCGTTGAGAGTTCCGCTTGCGCCTTCGAGGGCCCTACTGCTGCCCTGGTGTGGCTCGTGTTCCTCTTTGTCGGAATGATATTCCTCGAAACGGTCCAGACCTTCAGCATTGCGTTGATTCGTGGGAGTACTTCCCAGTAAGTGCTGGTCTTCTTGAACCGTCAAACTTTTTGGAAGACTCCATAGAAGTGGTCCAAGTGCTTCAAGGAGCGAAGTATGGACCAGACCAGTGAGAATCAGAAGAGCCACAGTTAACACGACTGGGATGTAAGCGCCTTTGAGCGAAAACAAACCAATCATACAGATCTCGGAGAAGTATAGGCCTAAAAGGAGGTGCATGAGAGCGCGAGGATAAACGAGCCCTCTGGTATCGACTTCAGAATCGTAAACGTAAATGAGGTTGTACCGGTACACCAGATGTAGAAAAAGGAGACCAACACAGGCAAATCCGAGGATTATTGGCGCGATGAGGGCATAACTGAGAGCTGCCACACTGTTAGAGAGGGCTCAAGCATAGCATGTGTCCTGGAAGGAACTTACTGATGACACCAAGGTTGGTGTAGACGGGAAAGACTGATCCCCAATGAATTCGCTGCAGCCGGTGCCATCTCATGTACAACTTTCTTGGACTGCTGATGTACCTTTGAAACACATACAACTGGGACAAATTGCCGAACTGAACAAGTGCTGAAGACCCAAGCGCCAAACTTTGCAAAAGAAAATACGAGAGATAGAAGTTGGAAGCCTTGGGCAGGTTCTGCGAGAGCAAATCCTTTGCTGTTGTCGGATCTTCAAGCAACTTCGTAACGGCAGCGGACGCTGCGGATGTCAGGGTCGTTATCAAGAACACTTGAACGACTTGGAAAGCGAAGTACGCATGCTGGGTGTAGAGCTCGATCATGCTCAGAGTTGGGACCCCCCCGAGTTTCGCGCAGTCTGGTTTACTATCAGCAATTTGGACAAGTGGGAGCTGAGCATTGACTTACATCTCAAGATTCCGGGGACGATGCTCATCAACAGAGATAGAGCCATAGCCGGAACGATACCACTCAAGATACCCTTGATGGCGCTTGGGAGATTTTCTATCCACCCTAAGAAACTGACTTTCTCCGACAGATAGTCGATGTTGGAAATTGTGCCCACAAGAGCGGATGGGATGGCCCAAAATATTATCATCGCCGTGATCAGAGCTTTGATTAAGAATCTTCGCACAATGGTCTCCAGCCACGACATTGACAATGACTCCCATAGTATTTCAAACGGCCGTACACCAAGAAAGCGCTGAGCCATGTGCAGCGGGCGATGATGCGTCAGCGTCTGGGAGGCGTGTTGTGCATCTGTGTGCGTCTCGAATTCCACAAAGACGGAGGGCAACATGCCGTCAGTTTTGAAAAGCTGGTCACGTCGAACTTTGGCAATTTGGCTGTTCAGCTTTTTGATCTGATTTCTGGTCCACTTGATAGTATCCACGCGGCGTCCATAGTTTGCAATCGGTCTGTGGTGCGGCCTCGCGCTATGTGGAATCCATTGTGATGCAACTGATCCATTAACATCCGGTAGAATCCGTTCTTGTATCTCTTTCGAAGGGTAAGGGGCGTCCTGTGGATTGTCGGATGCTTGTACGATTTCCGCGGTGCCAGACCTTGAGACCGATTTTCTCCCATTCTCACTACGGGGCTCCGTCTCAAGAGAGTCTGTACTTGGTTCTTGCGTGCTCTCACCCTTTGCTTTCTTCAGTGTTTTCGTCCTTGCGGCATTGGCCATCTTGATAAGCTCAAACTCTGCTTTTTCCAGGCGCATGGCCGTCTGTTCCCTCTCCTTAACGAGGCGTTCAAGCTCACTGGTGGTTTGAGGGATCCAAATCCGTTTGACAGAGCTTCCAAGCATCCATCGAAGCCTTTGTTCATCCAGAAACTGTCGAGGTACATTCATGTATAGCACCGTGCGAGACGACAAGCGATTCGCATAAAACGGTGAAAGGAGATACGCTTGCCGTAAGTTGATATAGTATACGCATTCTCGTGAAACCATGTACAAGATGAATGCTGCATAGCACGTTACTGGACATGCTGCTATCTAGACTCGAGATAACTTACCGAAGTACACCCATGCCAACAGCGTATGCGCGTAAAGTCGATTGTGGTTCACAACATTTCCCATGGTCAAGCAATCCAAGCCTTGATTGCCCGCACCACCTGTCGCATGGATTGGAAGAAGGATTGGCCAAAGGAGTATCACTCCGACCAGGCATATCACAGCCAGCACTCGGAGAAAGCGCAGAAAGAGATATCCATCTAGGGATGAGTGATTAAGCACGAACACAGACGGGATGCGGTAGAACTCGGTGAACCAGTTGAACCACCCATTGGGAAGAGGTGCACTCTTTTCGCTTTTCAAACATGTCAGCCTCAAGCGGGTATCTGTGGGAAATCGGGACGAAGAGACATACTGTGGTTCCAGGCTCTTCAGTAATGCTCTTGGAGCGTATACTCGAGGACATTTGCGTCGCAGAATCACAAAGATGATGATGCACAGGGCCGCCCAGATCAGGACAGGCACTAGCGTCGCGACAAGGTCGCTCGTTGAAGATGAGTTTGATCCAGAAACCACACGAGACAATCCTGGGCTTGTAGAGTTGTCGCGGGCCGAGCCCACGCGCGGGTCCGTGGTATTCATTATCGACATTCATTGAAATCGTTGCAGCTTTCCTTAAGGTTCCAGGAGGCCAATGCCTGAGACTGGGACGTCAAGAGCATTGCAATATCGAGTACAGTCGGAATTGTAAATGCTGAGAGCTGAAAGCTGAATCGACCGAATGCGAGGGGCGACGCCCCGGAAAAGCCAAAAGACTGATCGACGAAAGCCTAGACTGCGCCAATATCGAAATTGCGATAGGCTGAACAGGGCTCAAGGCCAATGATTTTGCATAGGTGACATCCGACGCCAGGGTAGCACCGATCGCCTAGATGGTTGAGTGGGCCGCCAACCTATAACCAGACTTAGCGACGATGGCCCTCTTCCGAAGACTTCCTTATTGGTGAAAATTCAGGGATGGAAAGCCCGAAGCGGGGCGGAATCGGCGTCTTTTACGTATATCAGGAGCTTGGGAGGATTTTTCCTCTTGCTTGTTTGGAATGAGTACCTAGGATAAGCATACCCACCAGACGAATTAGGACTGTGCCATTCCGTGGGGCTTTTGCACAGGGAATCACAAGCCTTCGCTTCCCTTTGGACAAAGATTGAGGAATGATCGCCATGTTCTTTCAGATTGATGAGATGCGGAATGATCAACTCTTGAGCCGCGTCAGGGGCCGTGTGCTGACCGCCTACGGATTTGAAGGCCAAGAAGAGAATGCTCCACCTGTTAGCAGTCCGGACTCGACAATGCTGTCGATTGACTCTAAGATCTACGGTAGAGCCAGAGCGACTATATCCCCTGGCTGGGGGGCCATTAAACAAGCAGAAGACCCCATGCGGACGCGAACATCCCTCGGGGGAAATCTCACCGTCGATTTATTCATGGGACCTGAGAATGGTTGCAGAAATCATATAGAAATCATGAGTAACGAAGATGGATGTTGTCTGAAACTTACGGCACGCGCCAGCCGGTTGATAAATGTTCGATCAGACAAGCCTTCGGGAAGCTTGTATATACTTAGCGCTCTACTTTCTCTGGGATACCGTCGAGGCCAAGTAAAGCGTCCAGAGAGGCCGAAAAAGGGTAGGGGACGGCATAATATGGATGTGATGGGTTGAAAATGCATTGTCTGCCTGGAGTGAACTGTGAGGCTATGTGTAGTCAAGACTGGGCTCCTTAGAGAGCGACTGCTCATTGCTTGAGACAGTAGTTGGTGCCTGAGCATGGGTTGTATCGAACACAATGAGATTTCAGTCTGGCCGAAGAAGTCTGGTCCGATCGGTTGATCCTACACAAGTCCGGCAGAAGCAAAGGCAACCTCTTTCCTAACAGCAATGTAAGATAGCGTGCGTGAACGCAGGAACAGAGCCTCAATCCCTTTGTCTTTCAGTACAAAGACGGAATATCTCGCCATTTGTTGGCGGACTATTAGGCAATTGACGGCCTCTTGTGCGTCTCGAGTCACAGTTCGGAGCAGAAGTTGACTCCATCGGACCATTCTTTCGCTCGCAGTTAACAGGGCATACCAAAGCTTGGGTTGGAAGATTCCACCAACACTCGAAGATCAATGGGAGGAGCTTTATGGCAATGGTACGATCCCCAGGCAGGAAGACTCCCCCCCCGGAGCTCCCTATTCATGCTAAGCGAGCGCCTTATAGTGGGTGGAGTCAAAATGGATAGAAGAGCGACCAGGCAGGGAGACTTGACACCTGAAGTCAGTAGAAAAAGACCGCAACGTCGCATATCCAACGTGCTCAGATAGTTGTATTTGTTTTGGACTCTGGATCTTGCCTGATTTCATTGTTTGTAGCGAGATAGTCCTCATCAATCTTATCGATGGTTCCAGGATACCACGGACTCTTAACTAATAATCTCAATACCTTCCCCCTCCTTGCCAAGCCTTTTCACCTACGCAATACTAGTAGTACGAGGTGCAATCCTGCAGTCTGCTTGTTTACACTCATTACCCTCGAACAACTGCGAGATTCTTGGGGATCCGCCCAATTCAGCTGCGAGACCTATGTCTTCCGAGAGAAGTGATACGACTCCTCTTCTGGAACGATCCGACGAACCAAGCACTTCTCAGAGAAAGCGATTGGCGTTTGCACGACTGGGAGCAGCTTTGCTTTGGGGCGGTTTCGTCACGGCCGTGGATGAATCGTTTGTACTCGCGCAAAACGGAAAGATAGGTGCGGTGGCCTTTCCTGCTTCTCTCTCTTACTAAGTCAATGACCCTAGCGTCTCAATACTCTCAGTTTCGTAATTCAAGCCTCTTGGTCATCGTCTATGCTATCGTCAATACCGTCAGCAATCCCTTGGTCTGTGCAGCCTACTCTCCGTAATAACCTAGAGCGTCACTCACATTCAGAGAAGCTGGGTAAATTAGCCCAGAAGGGGGCCAAGTTGCCCGTGGTCATTGCCAGCAGTATCCTTTTCGGTGTCGGCAATGTCTTATGGTGAGAGCTTAGTTTCACGATAACAAAGGGGTTAACCGCTAACTTCTTGCTGCTCAATTTCTTCCGTATGGCCTCTCATCGTGGCCTCCAGAGGGCTCGTGGGCCTCGGCGGTGCTGGTCTTGGATTGATGGCGACATTGCTGTGGAATGGTAGGATTGGCGCAACACATCAGTCCGGTTGCAAACATCGACAGACTAGTGACTGATTCTGTTTTCAGACACTCAAACCCTCGGTGATATTGCAATATGGCATAGTTATTCAGTCGTCGCTGAGACATTGGGATGGGTTACCGGCGGCCCAACCGGTGAGCTAGTAACAGAAGCGAGCGATTGGCGAGCGTTCGTTCAACCTCATTCTATGGCAGCAGTCTCTGGCCATAGACTAAGCTGACCATGTCAGGATGTTTGCTGCCCAAGCTTCCTTAGCAGTGCCAGTTCTTGCATTGGTCTTATTTCCCCCTCGATGTACATGGCCAGGACGACTCGAAAAAAGAAAGTCAACGGACCTGGTTCAAGAGCGTCAAACAGAGCACTCCGGATTCGATACCATCGGAGCATTCCTTTGCGTCTTTGTGTTCCTACCGCCTTTCATCGCACTGTCTTTAGGAGGCGAGCATCTTCCTTGGCGGCATCCAGTGATCATCTCGCTCCTTGTCATGACTGTCCCAGCCGTCGCTGCGTTCGTTTTATGGGAGCTTCGGACTAGTTGCGAACCAATCATTCCTGTACGCCTCATTTTTGGCGCCAATCTCTCAAGACCGTTCATATGCCTGCTTCTATTCATGGTCGCTCACAACTCAGTCAGTTCTTTGCAGTTCCGAAGGGATTTCAGAAACTCATCCGCTTTTAGGTCGTCTTCCTGCTCCCTTTGTATGCCCAAGTAGAATACTTTGGACTAGGGAAATCCCATGGAATCGTTGTATCGGTCTTCATGATATCCATGACAGTGGGGGCCGTGATCGGTGCAAGATTTGTAAAGCGATATGGACCAAGGTCCCCATTGATCGCAACACTGTCATTATTGGTACTGTGTTTTTGGATCTTGTCACAGGGCTTGACCGGTACCGTAATTGTCTTGAAATCATGGATCACTGTGACTGACATCCTCTAGAACCAAATCACTGGGCCTTCTTGCCTACAGTGGGCCTCATTGGGCTGTTGGCAGGCACACCACCTAATTGCCTGCTTGTTTGTGTCATCCGCTTCAGCCCATCACAAGGTCAAGGTGCGGTCCTACATAAGAAAAAGGGGCTAACAAATTGATAGATCGAGCGGTTGTGATCAGTATGTTCCAGGTCTTTGAAGCTTTTGGGGGAGTTCTTGCGGTCACGATCACCTCGGCGTTCTTGCGCTTTCTGGCAATACAAGAGCTTCGAGAACGTATCGGCACGGATCCAGCTTCTGAAGAGGTAACTTGGCGTCAACAATGCGCAATGGATCTAAGCAAATCACTGATGTCCGAAATTCAGATGTTCAGACACTTTTTAGAGGATGTGGACTACCTGAGCTCTGTGCCGGGCGACACGCGAGCTGCTATGCAAGCTGCGTACGGTTTTGCTGCGATGAGATGTTGCCGTAAGTCAACTTTCTTCAACCGAGATACCTTGGTTTCGGATAGGTTCTGAGTCTTTGAAGTCATCGCATTCACGTCATGCATCGCTTCTATTCTAGCTGCAGCCATTTTGCCTCGCCTAGACTTCGGGGACCTGCGATCTGGCGATGGTTTGACAGCGGAGGTTGCGTCGAATTCGGAGCCTGATCATTCTGACTCACCGCCTTAGCCTGGTCAACACTAACGAAACTTGCTCTTCAATATATATCGGATGATAACCTCCTGAAATGGTCATCCAGCAACAGGGAATCGTCATCGTTCGTGTCACTGGCTGCCAGAACTATATGCGCTTCACCAACAGTCTTTGTGCAGCGACGAGGACCACGAAGAGTTCACGTGCAGCCTTTTTGGGTCTTCTTCTTGCCAGATGGGAACCCTTTACAGCATGGTCTTCGACGTAGCTGTAAGCCGTCACGGTGAGCGGCAGACCTGAGAAAAAGGCCGGCAAAAGGAGCAGAGGTGCTTAAAATGGACTGAAGACAAAATCGGCCCGGACAAGGAACACGGGATGATGCTTAGAAAGTTCAAGGTAAACAGTCATCTTTGAGCCCGGAATAACCCCTACACCCCGTCCCATGGGCTCGGTATATATACTCGGATTACATATCACTGACTATTCCGCAGCCTTCTGAGAACAGTCACTCTCGGAATATTCCGTTTCCCCTCACTTTTGCCCCAGGAAAATGCCAGAAAAGGCAACGGCGTACTTCCGCATTAAGATTCTGATGCCAAGTCAAAGGCCTTGAAGGCTCTTCGCAGCTTGAAGACATGTGGCACACGGCGTTCTCTTATGTCGCCCGTCACCGGGTTTCACTGGTGGTGCTACAGGTGAAGGAAACCCCATAAAGCGAGCTACAGCCCGCGTGCTTCTGCTTGGTGCCTGTGCTTACGGTTTACGAACTTCACAAGAATCTGAGCTCGCGAAAGATGGCGGTCGCAAATGGTACTTCACCAGACGATCTGACGATTGAGAACTTGACGCCCCATGTCATCAAACTTGGGTCCAACATCAACGACGAGCGACTGAAGTTCGTTGTCGCAAAGCTGATTCAGTACTCACATGACTTTGTCCGTGACACGAAACTGACCACCGCCGAGTGGGAGTCGGCATGGCAATACCTTACAGAGGTTTGTGTGAACCACAATCGCTGCTCACGATCTGTGTGCCTCCGGTTCAAAAAGGACTGAAAGTTTTATTTTCACAGGTGGGGCAGTTTTGCACCCCAGACCGACAAGAAATGATCCTCCTCTCTGATGTCCTGGGTATATCGGCACTGGTCGACGCGATCAACAATCCAAGTGCCCCTCGAGCCACAGAGTCGTCCGTTCTCGGACCCTTCCACAACGACGCTCACGAGTTCGAGAACGGCCAATCGATTGCATCCAAGGGTGCTATCGGAGAGCCTATGCTCATCCGCGGTACGGTCTCTGATACCGACGGCAATCCGCTGTCCGGCACCGCAGTGGATGTGTGGGAGACGAATGGAAACGGCTTCTACGACATGCAGGATCCCGAAAAGGATGAACCGGATTGTCGCGGAATCTTTCACACGGACGAAGCAGGCAGATTTGCTCTGGTCGGCGTCAGGGCAGTCGATTACCCTATTCCGTACGATGGACCCGTCGGACTTCTGCTGAGACTGCTCAACAGATCGAATGTGCGGCCGGCGCATGTGGTATGTCTGCCCCAGTCACTCCAGGTATTTTGCAGAGATTGTGCTGATGCTATCTTTGTCGCGCGAAAAGCATTTTGTGCTTCAACACCCTGAGTGCGTCCGACTCACCACGGCATTGTACTCCAGTGATAGCACGAATGTCGCGCTGGACCCAGTCTTTGGAGTGAAAAAGAGTCTCATCAAGCAGTTCGGATGGTCGGAAGATGGCAAGCTGGCGAAGCAGTTTGGGATTGAGACGATCGAGAGGGTCGACGCGCAGGGCAATAAAACGGTCGGGTTCTGGACACTGGAGCATGATTTTGTTCTGGTGAAGAAACCGAAACTTTGATAGCATTTTATTGAGCCAAGCAAGGATGGTGGGAAAGGGGTTGGTGAGGCTGGAGAGCCGACACACATCTTCCAAGTCTTGGGTAAAACTGGCCACCTCAAGGCCATTCTGTCTCCTCAATGAGATAAACGAGCTTCTCACCGCTAACCTTCCCTTCTATCATTTGCTGCAGCCCATCTACGACGCCGAGGAGGCCGCCACGCTCCACGCGCTGCGGATGCGGCTTCCACTTTCCCTCACGCCAGAGCCGTTCGGCGACTCGCGCAAAGGCGGAGCCAAAGGCCAGATCGTCCGGCTGTGCGTCAAAGAATTCTCCCTCGTAGATGAATGGCTCGCCCGAAAGGCTGTAGCCGAGGAAGAACTCGGATCGGACCTTTGGATGAGGGCAGTCAACATTTAAGAGATTGCAGTACACCCCTCCGGCGTCACCAAAGGCGTCCGCACAGATCTGTGCCGTGGCCTCTGTGGCGACCGTATCAAACACAATCTTCAGTTTGCCATTTGTCGCCGCATAGATCTGTCTGCCAACATCCGGGACATGCTGGAGACAGACATCATGAATTGAAAACTTGTCAGCGTGTGTGTGATGTATAGCAGGCACGGGAAGAAACATGGACCGGCAGAACTTACGTAGTCATATGCCTGGCTCGCACCGAGGGCTTTGACCATCTCAAAATGCTTTGGAGAGCAGGTCGTTATGACATTCAGACCTGAACTTGAAAATCGCTGAATGAGCGGCGACGCCAACAAAAGTCTTATTCTTGGGAAGAGGCAGTACTCACAGGCGTGCGAATTGGATAGCAATGGTCCCAGTTGCCGTGCTTCCCCCGTAGATGAGGATATTGTCAGCGTCGACATTCTTGCCTTCTCCTGGGGGATAAAGCTCCAGGGACTTGTACAGCCCAAAGCCCACGGTGTGAACCCCAACGCCGACGGTAGATGCGGCCTCAAAGCTCACACTTTCGGGTATGTGCATTTGGAGGGCGCCTTTTACGGCGATATACTTTGCAAAAGCACCATTCTCCGGGTTGAAGTCGTTGGCTGTGGAGACGGGTAAGAACACGCTCGCCTACCCAGA
This sequence comes from Fonsecaea multimorphosa CBS 102226, assembly GCF_000836435.1. NCBI lineage: Eukaryota > Fungi > Ascomycota > Eurotiomycetes > Chaetothyriales > Herpotrichiellaceae > Fonsecaea > Fonsecaea multimorphosa. The sequence goes on along the minus strand of NW_015971649.1, from coordinate 498,808 downwards.
AGTTCATGGATGAGTCGTGCAACTCACCTCCATGGCCAAAGCCAGCCACGCGATCCCCCTTTTTGAACCTATCCTTCATCAATTCACCAACAGTGACGACAATCCCAGAGTAATCACACCCGACAATGGTTCCGTCTTGTCCGACAGCGTCGAGACTTGTCCAGTCGGTGGGGTTGAGCGCGACGGCAACCGTGCGAACCAAGATGTAGTCGGACTTCAGCTTTGGGACAGGAATGGGCTTGAGAACAGCACATCCTATCCCTTCCCTAACGAGGCCGAAATTCTGCGGCGACAGAGACATGTTTCAGAGCAGCGACTTCCCTTGGATGTGGTTTGGAGAGAGGAATGGTGCTTGATGGAGGGACAAAAACATTTTGTACTATCGCTCTAGGACGTCTGCGAGTTCCACTGACTTGTGTCCCTTGATCTGGCGGCATATTCGGTCACGTTCGGCCGCTTTACACAGAAAGCGAAGCCTTGCTTAGATCATGGCTCATACAGGTCCTGTGCTTGGGTGTTATTTTGCGGGAGAAAGTGTGGCCAGCGGGCTTTGTCATTCAGCGAAGTTGTGCCGGATCCGAGCCCTTACGACGGAGATGAACGGTGCAGATTTGTGAGTTCAATGAGGAATGATCTGTCTTTGGGTCTCTGAAGCTTTGACGAATAGCCTCCGGGAGGAGCTGCCAGTCCCACAGCACAGAGACCCTTTCCTGAGCAGCCTCGCTTTTCATTCCGGCGAACGCCCAGAGGCATATTCCCCCAACCACGTCAATAGGCTCATGATGCTGACGCACCTGACCTTGGGCTCTATGTAGTCCGACACCATCGGTCTGATCTCAACATCATGGAGAGAACGAACTCCAGGAGACGCAAAGCTGGAATTTTGAAAGCAGACAACACTCATGGCGTCGTCAGTTCAGCCCCTAAGGACCAATTTGCAGCACCTCTCCAGGCGCCGTCCTGGGGGTTCAGAACGGCTGGATTTATCTCTGGCTTGGTTCTTCTGCTCATAGTGTCAGCAGTGCTTCTCAATCGACTTGCAAAGGATTCATTGCTGCTTAGAGGCCTCCAGAAAACGCTATGGGGGCCTGGCTTGCAGGATCAAACACAGACCGCTGGCGATATTGCAATAAGACTCCACCCCGATAACCATATTGGCCGCCCGCCAACAACACTGACTTTCAGTTGGGAGATCACCAAGGGCTTTAGATACCCAGATGGTGTCCGCAAAGAGGTATACCTCATCAACGGCCAACTCCCAGGCGAGACGATTGAGGCTCGCTCAGGCGATCGAATCATTGTCAACGTCACCAATCTTCTGAGCGACGAGGGTCTTGCTATACACTGGCATGGATTAATGATGAAAGGTGCGAACAACATGGACGGCGCAGTTGGTTTAACTCAGGACCCCATCCCAGAAGGCGAAAGCTACTTATACAATTTCACCATCGCCGAGGAAGAATTCGGCACGTTCTGGTACCATGGCCACGAAAAGACACAGCGCGACGACGGGCTCTATGGCGGTCTTGTGGTTCATCGACCGCTCGATCAGCTCAACGAGAAAGAAATATATCGCTATGATGAGGAAATCTTGCTGCTGGTAGGTGATTGGTATCACCGACCAAGCACTGAAGTGCTCCGCTGGTACATGAATTCTCGGTCTTTTGGAAACGAGCCAGTGCCTGACTCTCTGGTCGTCAACGGGAAGGGAGATTTTTCCTGCGACATGGCGGTCCCTGCAAGGCCCGTGGACTGTATCCCGTTCAGCGAAAGGAGTCATCACCCTTTCCTACAACTCGGAAATGGCAGGATCTACCGTCTTCGTTTGATCAATACCGGCTCCCTTACTGGTTTCTCGATGAGGATGCACAACGCCAGCTTCTCTCCTTTCCAGGTCGATGGTGGTCACGAGATCCGTATGGCAGAGGCTCAAGGCGTGGGGATCGTTTATCCCGGAGAGCGCGTGGATGTAATCCTCCAGACCGGAGCACCTGACAGGCAATCTTATCTTGAGATCGAAATGGACGATGAGAACTTCAAGTACCCAAATCCGGCCCTCGATCCATTACAGAAGTTCCCGGTCAAAGTAGGATCAGAATCGACCGGCCAAAAACAATTCCTGAAACCGGAGCTCGAGTACTACAACCTCCAGGCGGCCGTGCCCAACTACAGTCTTCCGATTCCGTGGTCAGACGAGCCGTGGAAGTTTGTCGTCTATACCACAACACTCAAACTGGCCAGGCACCACAATATCCCCATGGGGTTCATCAATCACACCAGTTGGTCACCCCAATCGCCACCGTTGCTTTCCCTGGCTCGGGCACAGTATGACCAAAACCAGCTGTCGCCTCACATCCCTTTGGCCAAGGACGATGCTGCCATCGCTGATGGTTCTGCTGGATGGGTCGAAATTGTCATCAATAATCTCGACGATGGTGGCCACCCATTCCATCTACATGGTTACTCCTTCTATGTTGTCTCTGTGTTCCCACCTCCAATTCCTTGGAGTAGTGAGAAGCCGCCGTTCACCGCTGGGGGAACGGGCATGTACAACTACAATCCGTTCGACACCCCAACACCAGACTCGCCGGCCGGCCCATACAATTTAGCGAACCCTATCATCAAGGACACGGTCTTTGTTCCCCAAAGAGGCTACGTCGTAATCAGGTTTCGAGCCGACAACAAGGGTACCTGGATGATGCACTGTCATGTCGGATGGCACTTGGGAAGTGGAATGGCTATGAGCTGGGAGATTAGTTGACATGTTCACTGGTTCACCCTTTGCTGTTTTTGGTTTTCGGACACCTCGGCGACATTCAAGACCCATTTTAGTCCATATCGGCATCCAGCATCGATCACAAAGTGGGCGTCAATCCGTTCAGTCCACTCTTGCAAAAGAAGAAATCCCCTTGACGATGCACCGGCACCTACTTGATGCAGGGCAATTGACCAAGGACGCCACGCTGGAAGTCCTTGCCCATTGGTTGTAATCTTAAAGGATTCAAATGGCCTTCCTGTTGCTGTCAAACGGCCGATCGAAGCTTGCTGCGTGGATGTCCGCTAAGTTGGGCAAGCGAATGATGCTTGGCTCCGCCACAACGTGTCTGCATATCTGGCAATCTAGACACCAACAACCTTGCATATCCTGCACAGAGCAGATCCTGGCTCCACGACATTTTCCCATCGTCACATCGCGCACCCTTCGACTTCCTTCAGCTGCTCGGTAAGGTGACTTCGGCATGAAGCCCGCAGCCTCGTCCTTGGCCTGTATGGTATCGCGAGGGGCAATTGAGAGCACCACGTGCACGGGAGGTACATTCATGCTTTCCAATTGAGCCTTGTTGATAGGTCGTTGCAGCTCCGTGTGCGGACAGACAACGATGAATTGAACGGAATAGCCCTCGTAAGGGACAAGACTAGGATGAACGCTATATAGCATCTCCCCCCGCACGTCTCGAGTGATAGACGGGCTTGAGCGTTCCAGCAACAATTACAACAGCCACCATGCGGTTACCCTCTTGCTTGTACGCTGTGCTTGCCACAGGCTTCCTCGGAAGCAGGGTGTACGCGGACTCTCTGGCAAGCATCGATCATGTTGTTCTATTCATGCAGGAGAATCGAGCCTTTGACCATGTACGGAAAGGACACTGATCGACGAGACTTTTTGCTTATATCTCAGCAGTACTTTGGCACCATGGCCGGCATTCGAGGCTTTTCAGATCCCAACGTTCAGATAAACCCCGATGGCAAGTCCGTGTGGTATCAGTAAGTAAGATGTTATTGATAGTGATGAGCTTCAGCTGAGACAGATCTAGGAAAGTGAACAAGACCATGACCACAAGGGCTGACTACTTACTCCCATTCTACCTCAATGAACTGGGCGGTCACTGGCTGAATGCGACTCAATGCATGGACGCAGGGTCCAACGGGTATGAGGAGAACCATCTGGCCTACAATTTTGGCCTCAACGACCATTGGGCCCTTAATGTGAGTTCTGAATAGCTAAGTTCTGTTCGGACAGGATACCACATGTGTTCCTGTTCTTGGTCTGTTCGCTTTCACTGACACAGCCCCCTCAACAACAGAACACACCGTGGAGTTGGGGGTACTACAAGAGGAGCGATCTTCCCGTCCAGTTTGCGCTTGCTGAAGGTTGGACGATCGGTGACATGTACCAAGAAAGCGTGATAGCCTCGACCAACCCGAACCGTGTGACCTGGGTTAGTGGCTCGATAGCGGTTCCTGGATCGCCCCAGACGGCCAATGAAGGCGGTGTCTACATCGACAACAACGAAGTGCCTGGCTGTGAAGCACCAGGCTTGAATTGCTATCCGCTTTCCTGGGAAACGACACCCGAGATCTATCAGAAAGCCGGTGTTACATGGCAATTGTATCAGGACCTCGACAACTTCGATGATAATCCTCTGGCATGGTTCAAACAATATCAGACGGCGAAGAACGGTACCATCCTCCATCAGCGCGGGATGTCCTACCTTGGCCTCCAGGACTTCTACGACCACGCTGCGAATGGCACCTTGCCAATGATTTCCTACATTGTTGGCCCGACTGAGCTCTCGGAGCATCCGCCATATTCTCCCCACGACGGAGCATGGCTCCAGCAGCAGGTGGTCAACGCCGTCACCAAGGGCAAGAACTGGAACACCACTGCTCTGATCATCAGCTACGACGAGACCGGCGGCTGGGGCGACCACGTGTCCCCTTACCACTCACCCAACGGGACAGCGGGCGAGTGGCTTGAGGATCCGTACGGTCTGTTTGGTTACACATTCTCGGGCCCTGGTTTCCGTCTCCCGTTCTACATCATCTCGCCGTGGACGCGCGGCGGTAACGTCTTCACCGAGAAATGCGATCACAACTCCCAGATCATGTTTCTCGAAAAGTGGTTGGCAGCTAAGGGCTACAAGAACGTGACGACGAACCAGATGCCTGCCTGGCGGCGTGCCCATATGTCCGACTTGACCGCAGCATTCGATTTCAGCAGTTCCAACACCTCCATTCCTGTCATCCCACTGGCGAAGACGCCACACAAAGATAGCAAGGGCGTCTGGGACGGCTCGTCCTACTGCGAGGCGCAATATGCCGTCCAGCGTCCCCCTGTTCCTTACGGCAACCAGACCGAAGAGACCTCCCTTGTATCGGAACAGGGATTCAAGGCCGTGCGCGGCTATCTTACCGAGGGCCGCTATCTCACTTTTGAGTCGTCGGGCTATGCACTCTCCAACCCCGGCGGCCAAGCCACGCACTTCAATGCGACAAAAGCGACGGCTTCTCACTCTAACCCGGCCCAGCGCTGGGTCATCCACGAGACCGCCACGGATAGTCGAATGTACACCATCAGCAGCGCGGTCGACGGACGCTACATGGGCGCCAACATGGAGTTGGTCAACAAGACCTCCGCGATGGTGCACAGTATCCCCTACCTCGGAGGTGGTAAGGGCTATAACTTGGTGAACAGCCAGGGGATGTTCATGACCATTAACGCCACGGGGAAATTGTCGATGGGTTCGTCCGCTGCGCAGCCTTTTGACATTTATAGCGTCACTTGATAGCTCGTTCGAAGGTTCCAGCTTTCAGGCAGGTTTAGACAAGGGTTTGATGCTGAGAGAAGTAACATAGACGCAACGCTCTCGGGTGTGGAATGTAGATAAAATCTAGCCCTCGGCACCACCTACCTACCTCTGTGACCGTCAGGGGATTTGAAGACTTCTTGCTGCGCCGAAAGGTGGACTGGTAGGTAGAGAAGATCGCCTCGGAACATAAAATCACAATGGTTCCTTAACACATTGGGCCGTCGATAACCTATTGAACCAGCTGTCCAATGACTCCAGCAAGTATGAGCATCTCATTACATTACATACGTGCCACGAGCTCGATAAACTGGCCCAGCCTGGGGTTAAACAGCTGAGATCCACCCCCGGATATTATATTCCAGGGGAACTTTCAGAACCCGCCACCCAAGCCTCCCTTGGCTCATTCTAGCTTTGAAAAAAGAACAAAACTCAAAACCACCTTCATCAAGCAATCGGCTATTTCCGAAAGCTAGCCCCCATAGCGCGAGTGCTCTTCGTACATCAGCCGTGCAGGCGATTTGAACGGCAGATGCGTAAAGGATTGGTGCGATCATGGTATTTCACTTCTCAATTTGCAAAGGTTATACCACCGAGCCCAAGTCGACAGCCGTGCGTGACCCGTGGCAATAGTTTACCATAGGTGGGACATTAGGTGTGCTATCGCGAGGGCAAATCCTATTCGCAGCGAACTTGCGGGACTTGCAACAACGACATTACTTCCAGAAGTTGGCTTGCTGGTGGCAGGAGTGGCTGGACTCGTCTGTGTGCTCCGTGTGCTCTGGGCAGTGGCAGTACTAGCTACGGTCTGCGAAGACGGCGGAGCTGGCGTCTGTGCTGCGGATGGTGATGTTGAAGTACTGCCAGCCAGACCAGCTAGTGCAGGCGCAGTCGCCGCAGTGATCAACTGATCATTGCTGTAAGTCGTCTATGATACGCCATCAGTCTGTCATTCACATCCCAGTATCACAGAAGTTAACTCACACCACAAATTGAGAACAAGGCTATGTCAGTCAAGACCGCACTACGGCCAAAACAGCTGGTCGAGACGTCGTACAAGCACACCGAGGCAAGTGAAAGGAGGTCGGTGGAACAGGCACAGTTCAAGAACGAGGACGCTGTAGCTGAGGGGTCAAGGTCAAAGCAGGCCGATTCTGCGGCCGACCATACCGCGCAGGATGTGGTATAATCTTCACAAAAGGCATTTGTACCCGGCGGAACTGTTGTTGTTGGAGTGCTAAGGACAGGAGTGGTCGGCGTAAAGGTGATATATGTGCTGCACCAGGTATGCCAGTCCGCGAGCAGATCGCGGGCGTAGTAGTCGAATTGGTCGTTGAGGTAGCAGAGACGCATTTCGCTCTCGCAACTGTCCCGCTTTTTCTCAGTCCGAGTTTCTGGGGAGTGAAGAACAAATGGCCACCTACTCCACGATGTTGTTGAGAACAGCCTGCTTACAGAAGCATTCTTGAATGAAGGCAGTGGCTTTTGGGTTCGCGAAGCATGAGGAATCGGTGGCCGCAAGCTCATTGCACGCTGTTAACGATGTGATGCCAGCCTGCGACTGACATCCATATAGGCCGACGCCCTGTCCTCTAGCAGTGGAAATCGTGAAAACAGCAAGGGCTGTTACATATATCAAGAAGGTCATGATGATGACTGGGCCCAAAGAATGACCAGATGGGCGTGGCAGAGGTTTGAGGAAGGAGAGGTCTTGAGAAGTGGATGGGAAGAGGACCGGCGTTCTTGTGCTCGGAAACACTGGTGCAGGCACGTCTCTTGATAGACTGCAATTCCGCATCACAAGGGGTCATTCCGCACCTCCCCATTGTCTCACACATTGAGAACAGGATGAGGCTCTACCCGGTTATCCGGCCATGCTGTCGTTGACCGGGAAGTCTGCCTTCTCGTATCAGGCGAGCACTAGGGCAGCATCTCCGCCTGAAAAGGGCAGAGATTGGCTCTTTCGAACAAGAAGTGTGCGTCTCCACATACCAAATTCATTCCCCACAGCCGCTCTAGATTTGGAGCTGAACATCAAGTCTGAAAACACCTGCAAGCCACAACTTTTCGGGCCCTGCGTTGGGCTCTATTTGGCCCAACCAGGCAGGGAATGCCGGGCATCCTTATCCTATGTGGCGGAGCTGAACCAATGTGTTGCATGGCCACTAGTCCCTTGTCCAGAGTGCAGTCAAGTTTGTATCTCAGCCTGATGCGAAAGCTGGCCGAGTTGGTCGTGGTGCATTAGTCGCTGGTGGCGCTCGCAGAATCAAGCATGCCAGGCAAATGCTAGGCGAATGCTTAAGCACCAGCCTGAACATCACATGGTAATCACTGATCTCCACGGCAATGAGTGCTCCTCTGGCTCCTTGTGCAGACAGGCAATCTTCCCTTCCTGTTGCATTCCCAGAGCAGAATTCAACGAGGTGCTTACAGACGTCAAATATGTCGGAAACCTCGAAGATCACTTCACAACCTGTTGCTCACAATAGGCTCAAAGGTTGGCTAGGCCGCGAACGACGACGTGTCAAGAGCTCGCCCACGGAGGAGAACACGCCAAATTGGAATGACTGGAAGTCGTGGAAGATTGAACGAAGCACATTGCTCATCTTCTCAGTTGTCAATCTCGCGTTCATTGGCGGCATCATAACGTTGATTGCACTGTCCAACATCAAACACGGCTTTGTTGGTGTCCAGAATACTTCCAAAACAGTCGCCGGAGTCGACTGGAGAATCAGTCTGACGTGGACGACTTTACCCTCGTTAATCTTCCAGATATACGGACTCTGCGTTGCGGCTGTGGTCGATGCTTTCGGGTTTCGGCAGCCTTTCATTGAGCTTGCCCGCGATGGAGGAGTCGTCGCCAGAAAGACGATTGCCTTGGACTACGGGTCCTTTTTCCCGGTCAAGCGCGAATACAAAGCTTGGCGCAATGGACATTGGCATCTCTTCGTTGCCTTCACGCTATCGCAGATCCTCCGAGTCGGTCTTGGTCCGCTAGCGGCACACATGCTGGTCGAGAAAGCATATCTCAACAACAAGACCGTGTCATTGCTGCAGGATTCTTCCTTTTACTCCACAACCAGCCTCAGCGAACCGATTAATTGGGATCTCTCGCCCGTCATAGGTGCTGCATCATCAACGCTGGTGTATGGTGGCAGCTATCCAAGGTGGTCCAACGGAACTCATCTCTTCCTGAACTTCTCGTCTCCCCAGTTGCCACGCGGCAATGTCTCTCAGCCGGGCATCGTGGCTGCGACACAGGCGTATTTTGCAAGGCTTGAATGTCAAGACGTGACGGATGATGTTGGCGCCCACATGATTCGCATCGAGGACAGTTCTAATGGTAACGGGGGAACATGGTGGCTGAATGGTACCGACCATGGCTGCTACTGGAGTACGAACTTCCAAATCTCCAATGGCTTCACGACATACTTAAAGACTTGTTCAAACGTTACATGCGGAGCCTATGGTAGTTCGCTTTACAGCGGGCGTCTGATAATCATTGGCGCTACCAATGTGAACTTCAAAAAAACCTTGCCCACCGTCATCAGCTGCATACCGACATACTGGAACTCGCAGGGACAGATCAACATGACCCTCGATCAGGATTCCCGAAATCCCATCTTTTGGTTCAGGGCAAACGCGACCACAGAGCTTAGGCCTCAATGGTGGGATTCCTTTGAGTCGCAACTGAATCAAGTTACATCCATCGACACGACCCTTGCAGGAGGGACACAAGCCGACTCTGCCACCGACTTTGGGAGGGTGATCTTGGACAACGCGCGCCTCATCGACACAGAGAAAGCATTGAGTGGAGAAGTTCTCACGAAGTCCTCGCAGCAGGTATTCGCAACCGTGTACTCGCTCCTGGTCAATGATTTTATGATCCGACACAAGCAGACACCCACCTCTCTCAGCGGCCAGTTGACCTATAGTACGAACCGACTTTTTGTTTATAACATCATTATCTCCATCATACTTGGATTATTGCTCGCTGTCGCCGCAATGCTCATCCTCATCATCCAATATACAGCAAGCCACTGCTCGATGCTCCTCGAGGAGCCGATCGGGATCATTGGGTACGCCGGGCTGCTGGTAGACAGCGTCGTCAACAAGATCGCGGCGGCAATCCGTGCCGGAGCAAACTACCAAGGCAAAACCAGAAAGGACGCCATGACGGTCCTCGATGCACGAGATGGGACAGATCCCATGTTCGTTGCCACGTACCAGGGCGACCAGCGGGCAACTCGCATCGCACTGCAGCCTTTGGCCTCGGAGAATCAATTCATCGAGCAGCATTTCCCAACGAGTGGAAATGGTCATGTCCAACCACCAGCACAACCAGAGGGTGGGGATCTACCAGAGCCCCAAAATCCCGCATCGTCAGGGTCTCATGGTATCGATCAACAACGGCAACGGAATGCCGATGCAGCGCAACCTCGCGATTCCACCCAAGCAGAACCCCAAGCGGTCCATCAAACGCAGACACGCGATGACGACACGACGGAAGCTCGATCTGCTTCAAAAGCCCATCCACAGGACCCAGTTGAACCAGAGCCGAACGTGCAGCCGGAGCCACATGATGCTGCGCGGTCTTTATCACAACCCGCAGCAGCCGGATGATGCCATCTCTCGAGAGAGGGCACAGTGAGAATCGCAAATTATAAACATGGTCTTCTCTCTTTGCTCATGATTGGGTCTGAGTAGTGTCCTATGTTGAGAAGAGATTTGATCCATGCCTATCTAGGTACGAATTCCCTTTCCGTACATTTAGCGCCTTGTTTCTTTGGCAATGAAGTTAATGGAGGTTCTTTTACCTAAGCCTTTAACAAAGTTTACCTCAAGCTTTAACTAAGCTCTTAACTAACTTTACCTTCTAGGGCTGCTTACCCAATGCTGGGGAGAAAAGACACCAAATGGACGGAAGGAGAGATAGGGTTGAAGACTCGGACTTGGACTCGGACTCGGACTCAGACTCGCAGACATCGAGCCCTGACAGTGAGGCTTGACATCGCTGGCTCAGCCTCAGCGTGGCATTATTCGAATTTCTCGCCCGCAGGTGGCTTTCGCAAGCTGGTGAAGAAGTCTGTCTATACCCTGAGCTGGAGACGACCGTCCCCAACCCAGACACAGTCCCAAGCTATAGCAGGGAGTAGTATCGTTTCAAGTCTATCAGATATCCTGCGTCAGTTCAAGCCGCTTGAGACCACTGACTCGCTGCCATCGCTCCGCAAGGGCCAGGTACAGGTATTGTAGTGCAATAACTCGCGCGGGGAATACTACAGAAGCTAGCCTTGTTTAGGCATTTGGACTGTAATCAGGGTCCTTCTGTCCATTACTCATCCTGTTCCACTTTCCCACTCTCTGCATATCCACAAGTCCTGCAGTAGTAGCGGATTCATTAATTAGTACTGCAAAGTCGGCACCGAAGAGAGCGGCAACCCCATCTCTCCCGTCTCCGTCCCCGTGACCTTTCCGGCAAATTAAGTGTCGCCGTACTCGTATTGATATGGATCATACCGAGGTAGGTAGGCATAAAACCCCACCGCCCACCCAGCGTCGGAACCGACATTCCAAATCGACGAGTAGCGATCTTCGGAGCGACGTCGGTTGTAGGGCCAGCCTAGCGGCCGCACATGCTCAGCCTCGCCGGCCGAAGGAAAGCTAAAGCTTAGTGAGGCTCACTACCGTAGGCTCACAGCCACGATGGCGACGATAGCCGACCCACAACCGAACCATGAGAAATACAATACCATATGGGTGCCCTAGTGCCCAGGTAAAGGTCTCTCTATGACTTCATCCCAGGTGGACGGCCCTATTTTGCCAAGATACAGGGGTATGATGGTAACACAAACTACTGTAGGTATGTCAGCCCATCGAACAGGCACTCAAAAGGCCAACAGGGCTAGCTGGTCTAGCGGAATACCGCGCAACGCGTCTCGCATCAAGGTGGAGCTGCAGGGCTGGTGGGCACCAGAATTTGTAACAAGACTCGGGCAGGGTTGCTACATTACATACTTAACCGCCTTGACCTTTTGAGACAAGCATCAAGACTTGTTGATCCCCCCAGATATGAGTCAGCTTAACTTAACTGCCTTAGTACGTCGACGACATGCCCCTAATGGCTCCAGGGATTGAGGACACTGGGAAGACACAAATATCAGAGCAGCCCCTTCTTGAGCTTCTTCTACATGGGTCATCATTTCCAGGTATACGAACCTCAACCTTCACCAAAGCCATGCATGCAAGCTCCTCGTCGTCGACATCTCCGACTCAATCCTTCCCGCCCGGGTTTCGGTCGAGGCGATCTCATGCCAAATCTCGAAACGGCTGCTTGACGTGCAAGCAACGTCGGAAGAAAGTGAGCACATCACCATCTTCACTTGGGGCTATAGAGGTATATCAAGTCTGACACCGGTGGCAGTGCGACGAGAAGCGGCCATGTTGTACTCTCTGTGAAACGAGTCTGAGGACGTGCACGTATGCATCATCAGACCAGGGATCCTCTCGATCAGGCGAATCGACTGCTGTACCGTCGAGGTCATCGCTTCCGTCTCCCGTTCCATCGCCGCCCGGGTCATTTGGAGGTGGTCTCTCATGGGCTCAGCCGACAGAACAACAGCTCTCTAGGTCACCGGTGGCCAGCAGCGGCCAAGGCAGCATCATCGACGATGCCAACCCCTACAACATCACAAACTCGGACCTCTACTTCCATTTTCTGCACCATACCTGCAGGGCCGCCCCAAGCTGGCAAAAGGACCGGCTCCTCCTTCAAGTCGGGATCGCCAAGCTGGCGCTCGACAACGAACTGGCTTCACACGCAGTCCTGGCGCTCGCGGCCGCCTGTCTGTGCTGCGACACGATGGCTCAGGCGGACGCCGATCCCGAGAAAGTGCGCCACATCCTCGACCTGGGCCTGGAGCACCACACGCTGGCGCTCGAGCAGATGCGGACCATGACGTCGCATCCGCGCGAGTCGGACACGCAACCCCTGCTCGCCAGCGCGCTGGTGATTGTGCCCTTCGCACTGGCCTTCCAACACATTCAGCACTGGGTGGTTCGCGCCAGGGGGTTGCCGCAACAGGACGCCGACCTCGTGACGCCCCGGGACATGATCCTGCTTCTGAGAGGGATCCGCACGACCATCGTCGCGCTGAACTCCAACCTCGTCGAAAATGGGGGCTCAAAGCCTAAGTCGTTCTGGGACACGATGCTGTCGTCCCAGCCGGTCGACCCGACCGAAGCCCCAACTATGCCCGAGCGCCTTCACACCATGTATCCTATTCTGGCGTCGACATTCTACCAGGCTTCATGGCAACTGAAATGTAGGATTGAGGGTGCGCTCGCCAGTCCGCAGGTAGACGAGAAGATCGACTCCATCACAGAGACCTACGAGATCTTGAACGACATCATGTCCAGCACATTCCTGGACTGCCCGAGGAGCAAGATTCCGTTCGAATACGATTCCACTGTAAGTCCCCCCTCCCCGTCCTTTTGACCCCCGTTACCACACCGAGGTTAACACTCCGCAAAAGTTCTCTGTATCTCCCGACAGCCTCCTCGCACAGGCGCCCGGCTGGCTCCAAAACTTCATCCTGCAACGACCACGGCCCTCGCACGCGGAGCCTCTGTCCCGCTCGTTTTTCGCCTTCTTCTCCAGCGCGCCACAGACGTATATCGACCTGCTGCTCCCGCTTCTCGATCCCCGCACAGACGCCACAGAGGGCGACCGCGAGCTATCCACCGCTGAACTCCTGGCCCTGGACGTCTATGCCCATTGGCTGACCGTGATGCTCCTGTTGGAGAAGGAGGCGTGGTGGGTGGGCGACTTTCCGTTTGTGGCACTCCAGGGTCTGGTGTCGAGGTATGGGCACGGGTTCTCCAGCGCTTCTTCCTTGCAGCAGCAGTGGTGGCCGGCTGCCATGCTGGAGGTTGCTGCGCGCTTGAAACAGTGGAAGTAAAAACGAATCAGTTAGATACCCTGTAATCAAATTCTGTCTTTTAGAACCTTCCGAGCTAATATTTACGCCTTCCGTCCACGTCCATTTGGGGCTGTTTTTCCTCTTGACATTAAGGTAAACATACTTACCCAGAAGGTAAAGTTACAACTTACCTGGTAGTTAAGAGCTTAGCTGAAGATTTAAAGTGGATTTAGTTGAAAAACTTAGTTGAACGGGACCCCTTAATCTGATTACACGAAGAAGGGCCCAAAATGGGTAGCGGAATAGGAGATATTGTCAAAAGTGAAGGGGTTGACGTCCAGCCCCCTCTGAAATCATGTGACACTGATCACGTAATTTATCACGTGATCATCTGTATATCAGTATGGCGTCCGCCCAAAGGTAATTGCAATCCTCAAAGGGACCTTTCAACCTCAGTTTGACAATTAATAGGTCCGTCAGCTCTACGTCTACGAGTGATCGGGTTTCTAGCAGTTTGTTTGTAACGCAACGCTCTGATGATTTCTTTTCTATATCAGATTTCTGGTTCGACTACAGAGTCACCATTGCAACAAAAACCCGGTTCGGAAACTCTGTTCAGCCACATCGTCATTTCGTGCTCTTGGGACACTTCCTTTCTCGCCATGTTCAACCAGTGGACCTGCCAACCCATCTTGATGTAAGTTACTCGTGAAATGGGTATGTCTACATCCCAACTTGTTAGCTAAGCACAAGAGCTGGGGTGACCACGTCTTGTGGACCAGAGGAGCCATAGACGAACATTGTCGGTCTCGAGCAGGTTGGTAGCTAACCACCAATATCATGGGTCGCCTCAAGCGTGGTTTCTTCTTGGTTGAGGGTAAGCATTTCTTGTATCGTTTGGGTAGATTCTTCGATTTGACACCCTTGGCCGCACGAATCGGGCTTCGGCGCAGGGGTAGGGTGCAGCAGCCAGTCCTCGTCGGCGAATCTGATCGGCCGTGCCAGCAGGCTGGTGGGGAGGAGCAGAAGCAGCAGCGGCAGCGACAGGAGCTTCATGGTGAGATGGAAGATGGGAGCTTCACAATCAAGGAGAAAGACGAAAGACTGAAGTTGGCCCGTTACTGGACCAAACCCTATCAACGATTCTCGGAAAAGCTGCTGAGTAGTACCCGCCGAGGGTTTTGGCTGCCGTTATATATATTCGACGAGGAAAGGGTTCGTTGATCAAGGTAGTCAATCTCTGTTGGTACTGCATTTTGCACGCTACTCGACCCAAGCGACGTTGGGCACTCAGCACATGGGTCCTGCGAGTTCTTCGAGAGGAATCATACCAAGTGCCGTTCGTCCCGAAGTGCATAAGCCAACTCTTAAAACGGCTCGGGTAAAGCGTTGATCGCGGGAAGATGTGTCGATGTGTCACAGAAAGCGGTAGCGCCCGCTCGGACATGTACCCCCAAGTGGGTCATACATGTTCATCTGTACTTTTGAAGAAACGCAATTACTTTTTAGCGGTCAAAGAACAAAAGGACGCAGCCAGTCAGATACACATGTACCACATGTGCTGGCAATGCGGAGCGATCACGAGGTCCCCATGAATAATCAGACTACATTAGAAGTCCCGTAGTATGCCGTAGCAGTTCAGATGGGAAGGGATATTAAGCGATAGACAAAACTCTGTGCCCCATAACAATTCCAAGCGATGATGGCGAAGAAAATGATGGGAGATGTATGCCATTAGAGGTGCTGGCATTTATAAATCAACAAAATGGACCAGTCTCCCTAGGTTGCAATGAGGACCGAGTGTGCATTGAAAAACGTCTCGTAGCCACGGTTCTCAACCTTGACTTTTTCAGGCAACCAAGAAGGATACTTCCCCCCATCATTTGCAATGAACTGTGAACAGGGCGAGCTGGAGAAGCATAGTTTGCTCGGACAGACAGAGGACGGTTTAGCATATCATGTCCCCCGACGCGCCAACAACCGTCGTTTGTCGCAGCTGGGAAAGGCGCTACGATGGACGTGCCATTTTGTTCTGTGTGGCCTCTTGATCGCCAACGTCGTCTTGATGGGTCGAAAGCTATCCGGTCACCAGGCGGTCCACCGTGTCAATGCGATCGATGGAGCAACGGTTACGTATACGACCGCGAGATATGGACGGAACGTCGAGTATATGTCTCTCGACCACGAATTCGACCATTGGTGGCAATCGGAGGAGTCAGGACACAGCGGAGTCATCCGCTTGAATCCCGACGACATCCACGCTCTCCCTGTCTGGGGTGCAATCGGAATGTAAGTCGTACAATTGAATACCCATTTCTATGAGCCTTTGTGGTTGACCGCATTCCAAATCAGGTTTCACCAACTCCACTGTATGTGCTCTCAATTCCTCGACATTTTGCAGAAAACTGCAGCAAGGCAATAATTGACTTTTTTTGATCGTACACAGGTCTGACAGGCATCCGCAAAGCGCTCCAGCGTGCGAAAGCCGGTGAAGACATTGGGACAGACGACCATGATGACCCTCACTGGCCACACTGTTTCTGGTACTTGCGGCAGTCGATCCTATGTGCTGCCGACGACACGATAGAGATGAGTCATGGCTGGGACTCGGAAATTCAACCCAACGGGACCGTCGTCAGTATTCGAGTCGGGAGCATCGATGGCGGCACGGATCTACGGAGCTGTAGAAACTCCGACACGCTGTACAAGTTGAGAGCGGAGCGTGGCATGGTAGCTGAGCTGGCCAGGATACAGTTCATGAGGAAGAAGGCGCTCGGCGAATTGAACGCCACGGACGACACATCCATGTAGGGTCCTAGAACGCAAGCATTAGCTGATCTCTCCTTGTACGATGGCACTATGTCCCATCACGAAAAGCTCCTTGTCACCATGTCTGATCAATCCATCACATTTATCGTTGCATAACTGCCGAAACGCATTGGGTAGCGAGGTGATGTGATGTTGACTGACGTGCATGACCGTGCATCTAACCGAAGCCGGACCGTCGGCGATCGACAGGCCATTGAAGTACCGTTATATCGTTAAAGTCGTTAAAGTTTTGCTAACACTACCTAGGTAGTATGGAGAAGTCCAGATCCCCACTACAAAAGGACCGAAAAGCGGTCACGAGACGAAAACACCCATCGCATTCTTGTCCGTCACAAATGCCGCGTCCGTTATTCAAGCTGTCAATGGCTCATTCTCCCCAGCCGATGGTTGCTTTTCCAAGGAGAGTGAAGTCTCCGAGAGCTGTTCGTCAAGTTGTAGGCGACTCCACAGGCTGTGTTTGAGTCGTGAGCATCTAGCGTATGAATTCCTTCTTTCGTTTTCGTTTTCTTTTTCTTTTTGGTCCTCATGCTCTCTGAACAGCCTCACGATCTCTCTCCTGCTCTTTCGTAGCTAACAGCAGCTTTCTTTCGACAGTAGAAGACCGTCCGCTGCATCTCACAGTCTGACTACACAGCGTGCCACTTGGGACTTGGCCGAGAATTCAGAAGCAAATAGCTTGTCGTCTCAATAACCCACATAGGTCGTTCGCTGGCCCTCCCGCGGATGGCGGAGTTGATCGGGAAGCGATCGTCTTCCATTCAGACTCGTGATTGAGCGTGAACTCTCCTTACTTCTTCTCTTGTTACTTGCTCCAATGACATTCACGAGTGTATGCCACGACTGGAGGTTAATAGCTAGATTATTTTCAAGTTTGACTATAGTCAGGAACTCGCGTTGAACTATATCGTGACTAGCCAGAGGTTTGGCGGAGACAGCAGCTTTTTTCAGTGGCTTGCACGGTATTTTTCCGGATCAACAGCGAACTACCGAGCTGGATTTCTCTCCACCTGATCTCCAGGGCTGCTGTCCTCTTCAACGAGCGCCAGAACCCGCCGATCGACCTCGTCATTCATGTCCGTAGGTTGTTCAACCCCGTTAGTATCTTTCTTAGGTCTCCCTGTCCTCACTCCATCTTCAACGTAATGATCAAGAATTCGAAGATCCTCCTGCGGACGATAACCACGCTTTGTTGCCTTTTCGAAAATCCTCCTGGCCTGCGTGGCTGGCACTCGAATCAAGTTCTCAACTTGTTGCGGCGAAAATCCGACCGATAGTAATGTCAGCGTCTGGACTCGTTGAGCGACGGAGTATCGAACCCCTGTGTGGCCAGAAGCTTGTTCTCGAGTCAGAGGTCTTTGAGTCCGCGGCCCGGGAATTTCGCGTTCACCACAGGCTTGTGCTGCATTATATCAGTCAAAAGGCATGGAGTACAACATTTAGAAATAACCAGAGAAAACCAAAAAAAAAAAAAAAAAAAAAAAA